>NW_028289208.1:3233429-3570144 GCF_059628265.1 Tinamus guttatus | reverse complement strand
TGCTGAGGCCCGCGTGGTGCTGAGGCCGCATCGTGGCGAGGCACCGGCCTCCTCGCCGGCCCCGGCTGCCGCCATGAGCCAGAGCGCCGGCTCCTCGCGCCTCGCTGACTCGCCGCGTCTCTCCAAGAGCTCCCTGCTCACCATCCTGGGCAGCCCGCCGGCCGAGCGCGGCGGCGGCAGCCCCGGCGAGGCGGTGGCGGCGCTGCCGCCCACGCCGCCCAGCGGCACACCGTCCCCCGGCCCCCCGCCGCTGGCCCTGCTGGGCACCGCCTGCCTCGAGGGCGACTGGGAGAGCCGCGAGGAGCTGCGGCTGCGCGAGCTGGAGGAGGCGCGGGCCCGGGCGGCCCAGATGGAGAAGACCATGCGCTGGTGGTCGGACTGCACGGCCAACTGGCGGGAGAAGTGGAGCAAGGTGCGGGCGGAGCGCAACAAGGCGCGCGAGGAGGTGCGCCAGCTGCGGCACAAGCTGGAGGCGCTCACCAAGGAGCTGACGGGCCTCAAGCGGGAGCGCCAGGAGGTGCTCAACGAGAACGAGCAGCTGGGCAAGGAGGTGGCGCGCCTCAAGGGCCACGAGAAGGAGGTGGACAACCGGGTGGCCTCCGAGAAGGAGAGCGAGGCTGCCCCCGAGCAGGAGCCCGTGCGCGATGTGGGCTCCGACAAGATGGCCAAAAGCAAGGTGAGGAGGCGGTGGGTGCGCGGCGGGAAGGCACAGGGTGGCTGTGGGTGCTCCCACCAGCAGCAGGTGGATGGTTAAAGGAGAGGTACCAACCTCTCGCTCCTCAGCAGCAGCTCAGGAGAGGGCATGGGCGCCCATCCATCCTTCTCGTGGTGGGGTCAAACCCCTCTCGGAGCAGCAGAACCAGCCCAGGACTCCTGTAACGTGCGTTCAGCAAGATCACCTGGATACCAGGCGAGGTCTATTCTGTGGGGCTTCGTGTTTGGAAGCATTAAACAAAATTCAGTGTCTGAACACAGGGAGCAGCGGCTGTAGGGGAGCAGATGTCATCTCCCAGGAGCAGCACATGCGCCGGGGAGCTGGTGCGGGTTTTCAACAGATATCTGTGCAGAAGGAGCGTAACTCATGAAGGAGGAGAAATCAGGGTCACCCCGAGAATAGTTGCAGGTCCTTGGGTAGTCAGCTGTCTCCTGCAGGCAGTCGTTTCTTGGCAGAAAACAGAGAATTGCCCTGACTCCTACAGCAGATGGAGGTGAAAATGGTGACTGTGAACAGACCTCGCTGAACGCAATAGTTCCTACTCAGAACATGGGGTTTTAGCTGTAAGTGCCGAGGATGGGTGGCACGCGGCCGGGCAATGCTGGGCAGCCTGGCATGGTGTTGCACTCACTGAATCCCCATCCAGCTTTTCTGGAGCACAGGCCCTTGTCCTGTGCAACCCCACAGCCTCCATAGCAGGAGCCTCTGACGGGTTCCTCAGCTGCAGGGATGGGTGCAATTTTTGCTGGAAAACATCTTTCTCTGCTTGTGCTTCACCAGCATTCTCCTGTTGCTCACACCAGTGCCACACCAAAAGAGGCTGAAATGTCTCCATATGCATCTGACTCACAAGGCTGAGACTTCCCAAACTCTTTACAACCCAGCAGGTGAAAGGAATCATAGAGGACTAGTCATCTCATCATTTAAAAAACAAAAACAAAACAAACCAAAACACCCTAAGGACAGACCTAAATTCTCCCTTATGAAGGTGCAGGCTGGCTCTTCCTTGTGCCATTCGCCCAACGCAACGTGGGAGGCCCCGTGTCCGTGAGGGACACAGCCAGGGAGGCCCATCCCTCACTGGAAAGTCTTTGTGGTGACGTCAGATTTGAACGCTGGGAGTAAATACAGCCAGGAGCTCTGTGGTCCCGTAGTATCATCAACCCAAGTGCAGGCCCTGCTGCCTCCTGCTGTGCTTTTGTCTGAGGTTTTCTTCTAAGGAGAGGGGATAAATACCTCCTCCGTGGGCCCGCGGCTCCTCCTGACGCTGGGCTGCGGCAGCAGACGAGCGTTGCAGCCCGGCAAGGCTTTGCAGCCCGAGAACCTCCCATTTTCAAGCCCAGCTAGTTTTCAGCCGGTTCAACCAAAGAAATTACTCTTGGCTGCTCCGGGGGAGCTTTGATCTTAAAGCAAATGATGGCTGTCTGCGTCTTCTCGGTTACGGCAGGAACTGGCTGGGGAAGAAAGGCTTTGCCGCACGGCGCTTCCCCGCTCCTGAGGCAGGGCCCGCCAAGGGGACATCATCAGCCGCGTCGTCTGCGGATGCAGTTAGCCGAGAGGCCAGTTTTTCCCTAACTTGGCCCCGGGAACGAGCAGCACTCACACAGCGATCTGGAGGCGGAATTGCATGCACGACACCCCCCTCCCGTGGAGCTGGCATGTTTTTTTTTTTTAGCGGATTTTAAGTAAAGAAGCACAAGCAGGCAAATAGTGAGCGTGCTTTATACAGTGAGGTAATTTTCCCCACGCTCCTGGAGTCTAATAATTAAAGATGCAGGGGTCACGCTGGGATGGGGTTAATAAATCAATAATATCTCCTCACAGATTGAACGCAGCATATAGTCCAAGCAGGACACTGAGGCTGACAGCAGAAGATGGGGTTGTCTATATGGGGAGACAGCCAAGAGGAAAGGGGGCCTCAGGTGGGGCAGAGGGGCCCCTAGACTTGGCCATGGGGTGGCCTGGCCCAGTAACGTTCCCTCGTGTCCACTGGTGGTGGTGGGTGCTGGGAAATGAGGCCAAAGGACCCCCAGGAAGGGGTCAGAGGGTGCCCATCTCTTTCTCTGTGACCTTCCTCCTGCTTGGCCACCCTGTGACACTGCAGGAGTTTGAGCTGATGGAAAACATCCTGAAGAGCAAACAGGACGGGTCGGAGTGCTGGGAGCAGCGGAGCGCCGTGAGCGTGCGGACCTCCTTCACCCGGCCGGAGAGGAGCCGCCTGCTCTGGGAGGACGTGAGCACCGTTGAGGAGGATGCCACCAAAGTGACCGCCCTGAAGCTGAGGCTGGACGAGTCCCAGAAAGTGCTGCTCAAGGAGCGGGAGTGAGTGTCCTGGGGCATGGGGATTTAGCCTCCTATGGGACGAGCCCTCCTCACCTGGGTACCCTGGCACGGGGGGGTCCCATGGGCTGTCACATGGGGCCGTGTCTCTGCAGGGACAAGCTGGCGCTCAGCAAGAGCATTGAGAAGCTGGAGGGTGAGCTCAGCCAATGGAAAATCAAGTATGAGGAGCTGAACAAGAACAAGCAGGAGGTGATGAAGCAGGTGAGCAGAGGGGTCTGGCACAGCTGCAGGCTGTGACGAGGTGGCCTTGTCCCCAGGGACATGGAGACCCTTGGCTTCAACTCCACGAGGGGGCACTCCTGCTCCAGGCAAACTGCTCTTGCCTTAGACACTCATTAATTAACTGGCTTAAATAGCCCCATTGATCCAGCTATAATTAGTCAGTCCATCCTCCCCAGAGGCTTGGAGATGTCTGGCCCCGCTACAGGTGGCAGTTGTGGAGTGGCTGAGAGGGGCCATGTCCAAAACCTGAAGCCTCCCCAAACCAGGTTGGGTGCAGCTGGCAAAGCGGGACCTGTGTTTGAGCCTCCCTGGCAGAGAGTGCTGGCTGCTTCCCGTTGGCACTGTCCCACTTCCACAGCTGAACATCCTGAAGGAGATCCACCAGGACGAGCTGGGACGCATCTCAGAGGACCTCGAGGACGAGCTGGGCGCTCGCTCCAGCATGGACAAGAAGCTGGCGGAGCTGCGCACAGAGGTGAGGGTGGGCTGCGGGGCCCGGCGGCGCGGAGAGCGGGACGGAGCCCTCGCCGAGAGGGATGGCAGCGGCCGGCTGAGCTGGAACGAGGGCTGCGAGGAGCCGTTTCGAGGGATTGGTTGGGATGGCCACGACCACAGCGGGAAGGGAGGTGTTGGGCAGAGAGCAAAGAGAGAGTTTAGCAGCGGAGGGGAGTCCCTGCCGGTACACCAGGGACCCCCCAGCCAGCCAGGGCTGGGGATCTGAGCGTCAGAGACATCCCCCTGCCCAGATGGAGCGGCTGCAGGCGGAGAATGCAGCCGAGTGGGGCAAGCGGGAGCGCCTGGAGACGGAGAAGCTCAACCTGGAGCGGGAGAACAAGAAGCTGCGGGCACAGATCGAGGACCTGGAGGAGGTGCTGGCCCGGAAGCGGCGCCAGACGGCCAGTGCCCTGGACACCGACCTCAAAACCATCCAGGCTGAGCTCTTCGAGAAGAACAAGGTGGGATGGGGCACAGCCCCAGCCTCATGCCCCCCTGCCTGAGGAGCCCTGGTAATGCCACTCGTAACGGTGGGGCTGGTACCCCAGGACACCCTTGGCCACAGGCTCCCCTTACTCTCTTCATGTGGAGGGTGACAGTGACCTTGTCTTGGAGCCCACTTGGAGCCTCCATCACAGCTCCTCCATGGCAGAGGGGGAGCTTTTGGGAGGGGGGAAGGGGCTGGTGCTGCAGAGGGTGCACAGGCCGGGGGGTGCTCTGCCCCGCTCGAGCACCCTGCCGTGCCCACCACAGGAGCTGGCTGACCTGAAGCACGTGCACACGAAGCTGAAGAAGCAGTACCAGGAGAAGATGGCCGAGCTGGCCCACGCCAACCGCCGCGTGGAGCAGCACGAGGGCGAGGTGAAGAAGCTGCGCTTGAGGGTGGAGGAGCTGAAGAAGGAGCTGGCCCAGGCCGAGGATGAGGTGAGGCTCCCTCGCCCTTTGCATTAGCAACAGAAAAAATACCTTACCTTAGAGCTGTCACCGCAGCACTCTCCAAAGTGCCATCTCAGCCTGGAGCTGGAATTGAGCTCGTGACTGCCCTGGTGAAGGAAGTGCCAAGTTCTACCAGGAGAAGAGCATTAAAAATGCAGCCTGAGAGATGGGCCAAGAGCTTGTCTCACTCAGGTCATAGGCTCCAATCTCAACCAGCTCAGAGGAGTAGCTGGAAGTCGGGCTCAGCTTGTCCTGTCCCGGAGGCAGGTTGCTCTGGGGGAAGAGACGGAGAGAACTGCAGCCACTGGGGAGCTCTGTCCTCTCCTCGTGGCCAACGCCGACTCCGTTGTCCTCCATCCCACAGCTGGACGAGGCCCACAACCAGACGCGGAAGCTGCAGCGGTCGCTGGACGAGCAGACGGAGCAGAGCGAGAACTTCCAGGTTCAGCTGGAGCACCTGCAGTCCCGGTGAGCGGGGAAACCAAAGGATGGGATCAGGCTCTCTTTGCTACCAGCATCCCCCCAGCAGAAACGCGGTGTTTGCAGGGGACCGGGGACCTCTGGAGTCCCCGTCTCCTCAGGGCAGCCTTGAGCCCGGTTGAAGCCCGTACAGCTGGGCTCTCAGACTGCTTTTCTTAGCTGCTGGGCCTGGACTCCACCCGCCCATGTCCACACTCAGTACTGGATGCAGGAGCATCCCGAAAGGTTTTGGTGGGCGAGCGCTGCGCGAGCATCCACAGCACCCGTGCACTCGGAGCCCCTCGGATAGGGGCGAGGGGAGGCGAAGGGTTGCACCATGGCCCGGCGCTGCATTGGGAGTGATTTATCCCATGGAGCCGGGGAGAGGTGTCGTGCGGATGATAAAGAGCTGCTCGGCAGCAAAGCGCTCCTTCCGGAGGGGGCTAATTCACCTAAGTGCTCCCAGCCCTCAGGGGAGGCCAGCCACAGAGGGAGGGAGGCTTTACGGGCACGGGTGTCAGGCGAGCGCTTTATCACTGCGCCGTGATGGATCGCAGGGTTCGCCGGGGGCCGTGATGGATCGCAGGGCTCGCCGGGGGCCGTGATGGATCGCAGGGCTCGCCGGGGGCCCGCTCGCTCCAGGCACGGGCCCGGCTCTGCCCTCCAGCGACCTCGAGGAGCCGTTCGTGCTTCTCCATCCCCGTCCCCGGGGCAGCAGGAACCTCCCCGAGCTGAACCAGGGAGCCTTCCCTGAAGGCCCGGTGGTTTCATAGCTCCTCAAAACTTCCTGCGCCCTCCCTTTGCTTCGCCAGCAATACAGAGCTGAAATGGCTGCGAGAGGAATCGATTCTCCACCAGAGTGTCTCTGGGAGGCACTTTTTATTTTTATTTATTTATTTCTTTTTAAATCGTCCTTTATTTTATTGGGACATCTCCATTAAATCAGAGAGGAGTAATGGAGGCTTCATCCTCTCCCCTCCCTGCCCCACTCTAGCTTCCCTGCGCACTTGCTCTAAATAATTCATGCTTTCCGGTAAAATGCAGCAAACATGGCTGTCATGACCGCAGGCTGATGGCAGAACCGTTTTCTTCACCATTTTGGGGCCTCCGATTTCAAATTTCAGATTTGCATCATAAATTCATCTGATGAATTTGTGCACGAGGGTAAAAGTGAGGACAGAGAAACACCCAGTGCTTCCCCTTGGCGGGGAGGCTGCGAGCTGGCGCCGGAGCCCGAAGCCACCGGTGTCCCCGATGCAGCCCTCCTGGCACTGGGAAGCCTCCTATGGGCTCTGCCAGGGCTACCAGCCCATGGGCTGCAGCTGCTGGCCCCGAAGCACCGAGGCTGGCCCTGGCGCTGGGAACACGTACGGGCGCCTTCCTGTGGCAGAGCCTCCTCCGGGCCGGGATGCTCTGCCGGAGAAGTCACTGGTAGGGTCAGATGGCGATGGGGGAAACTGAGGCACCTCTCTGCTGATAAGCGGCACCCCGGGGGGGCTCCTGGCTCCCGGCAAGAGCCTGCTGAGCTCCGCTCGGAGCCAGGCGAGGGGAGGGCCCAGTGGCTTGGGCTTTATCAGCAGGTAGCAGCCACGTGGGGCTGTGAACTCAGAGGAGAGTGCGGAGCTCTGGCCTTCCTCCCGTGCCCCAAGACAGGGGGACAGGCTGGGCGATGCGAGACGCTCTCTCCCCCGGCAGGCTGCGGCGGCAGCAGAACCCGCCGCTCTTTGGCAAGATGCTCAGCGCCCGCTTCGGCCCCGACGACCCGGGAGACGGCACCAGCGACCCGGACGAGGACGAGGACCTGCAGATCCAGGTTCCCTAGGCCCTCGGGGCCGGCTGGAAGGCGGGCGCCCAAGCGGTGCCTGTGGTGGCTCTCCCGACGTACCTGCTGCTGTGGGGCCCATCCCGAGCCAGGGCCATCCGGCCTCGGCGGCCCTCTGCCGCGAGCGGGTGACATCTGGCCATGTGGCGCCTGTCTCACGGCTGGGGAAACTGAGGCTTGGAGCGGCACGAGGGACTCGGCTGGCCTGAGAGCCCCCAGCCCGTCACCTCTGCCTCTTGGCCAGCCCACCTCAGCCCCCAACCTGTTCCTGGACACCAAAAGCAGCAGCATCCAAGCAGGCCAAGAGGACGAAATCCGGGTCGGAGAGCTAACCTGAGCCCTGGAGCCGGCTAGACTCATCCCGCCTACTTTATATATAGATATATTATATATATATGTATGTATTTGTATATTTTTTTTATTATAAATACAGAGCCAAGAGGGGTCCGAGTGCTGGTGTGGGCTGTCCCCACCGCTCTTCACTTGAGCTGCCCCGAGAGCCTCCGGGCGTAGAGGTGCCCGCAGGTGCCCCGCGCTGCCCCTGGGGGGGACGGGCAGCCCAGCGAGCAGGTTTGGGAGCAACTCAGACGCAACCTTATTAAAAAATAATATTTTGGTGAGCTAATCGCCTCGCTCAGCCTTTTAATTGATTGCCTAAAAGCACGGCTCTTTGCCGCTCGCCGTTTTGAGCATCCTTTTTTTTTTTTCGACATGGATGTTATTGCTTTTTTTATGGCCAAACAAATCAGCTGGGAGGTGGGAGGGGTGGGGGGAGGAAGTGCCTGCTGGCAGTTTTGGTGGCCACGAATGCCCTCACCTCAGAAAAGCACCCGAGATACTGTGGGGGGGCAAAGGAAGTGTCACATTGTGGCCCAGGTCCAATTGAGAGCAAGCAGACAGGGAGAGGGGGTGTTCTGCTTCCCAGCAGCCAGGACGCCGGGTTTTGGGGTGCCGAGCGGTGCCCCCCGCCTAAGCCTGCAGGCAGCAGCGCCGAGAGAGGCCGGCCCCTCTCGCTACTTGCCACGGGGCGTTCACTCTGAAGCTGAACGATGCCCGCGCGGCCGCCTCGGGAAAGCTGCCGGGACAGGCTGGGCGCTCCGCGGGCAGGGCCAGGAATGCGGCGGGGCGGCCGCTGCTGCCCCCCGCCCCCGCCCCGGGGCCGCCCGGCCCGGCCCGGCCCGCCGCGCCCCGGCCCGGCCCGGCCGCGGGGGGAAACTGAGGCCCGGAGGCGGGGGGCGGGCGCGGGCGGCGCCGCGGGGGCGGCCCCGGCGCCGAGCAGAGCCGGGCTGGGCCGCGCGGCTCCGCGGCCAGACGCGCCCGGACGCCTGGGCCCCCGCGCGGCGCAGGGTAAGGGCGGCGCGGCGAGGGCGCGTGGGGGGGCCCCAGGCCCGGGGGCACGCGGCCCCGGGGGGTGGCCCAGCTGCTGGGGTGACACAGGTCGATGGGTGGCCAAAACCCGCGTGACCGAGGTCTGCGGGTGGCACTGGCCCCAGTGGCCAAGGGTCTCGGACTGGTTGAGGTCGGGGTGGTGACAAGGGCTTGGGCTGGCTGAGGGTCTGGGGGTGACACCGTATGGGAGGTCACGGGGGACGGGGTTCAAGTGGCCGCAGTCTGGGGAGTGACACAAGCCTGGGGCGACCCAGGTCTGAGGGTGACACAGGTAAGGTGGTGGTCGAGGTCCAGGTCACCAAGGTCTGCACAGTGACACGGTCCTGGGATGACCATAGCGTGGAGGGACAGGAGACGCCCCGCTGCACCCTTGGCTTCCCGGGGGGTGCCATCGCGTGCGAGGGACAGGACCGCGTGGCATGCACGTCCCCGTGCTGCTGCAGAGGGGCTGGCCGGGCCGGGGCGGGCGCCACGCTGCCTCCCTGGAGCTGCTCCAGTGCCCAAAAGGGGCCAAAATGCCGGTGCGCGGCTGCGAGGACAGGCCTGCGGGATCGTGCCCGGATAATCGGGAGCTCTCCGGCACCGGCCCGAGCCGCACGGCGTCACGAACCTCCCCGGGGAGGAGCTGCCGTCCCGCTGCCGCAGGCCGTTTCCTTGGTTACTGCCTTCGGAGGGGATTTTTCCATGGAGGAAAGGCGGGGGTCCAAGTTCAGAGGCAGCAGCAGGAACAACGAGGGGTTCTTGCCCCTGGGGGCCAGTTGCTTCCTCTGAGGGCCACCCGCATTCCCTGCGGGACCCCCAAAACCCTGGCTGCCCCATGCTCGCCTCCTTGTCCGGCTCGCTCCAGGCTCACTCGGAGCAAATCCTGGAGCGCTTCCGGCAGCCGTGGGGCCTCGCGGACCCACTCTTGCCGGGCCGGCGTGCAGAGGAAATCCAGGCTGTGATTTCATGCATGTCAAGGCCAAGGCGCTTCCAAAGGCTTTTCCTGGCAGCCATCGGGTTCCGCTCTGGGCTCACCTCCCACTCCTCCCCACGTGGGGAAGGAAAGAGGCTCCGTCCGAGCTCGTCGCATCCCTGGGGAGGATCCATCCGGGACGGAGCAGAGCTGGATGGCGCCATCCGACTGTTTGCAGCGGGCTGCTCGTGCCCGCGGGTGGCAGACGGCCCTTGGCACAGCCGGGGCGGCCGCGGGATCACAGGGCGGCCGGGCCCTCGCGGCGCCCCGGGGCTGTTGGCACAGGAGGGATGAGCGGAGCGCGCCGGGGGTGGGCCTGGGCTTGTGAATGGGATTGCAGCAGAGGAGATGAATGACTCGGCCTTGGCCCTGTGCCCCTTTCTGAAGGGGAGGGAAATGCTGAGAGGGAGCAGAGGTGACGCCGGCGGGTGAGGGAGCCCAGCGGATGCCTCCGCTCAGGAGCGTGGCCTCTCTGCAAACAGCCCTGGCTCCTGGCGGGATGCGGATGCTGGGCACGCGGGCACCCTCCTGCTCTGCTTGCCTTTGGGATCTGCAGGCACGGTGCTTGCTGGAGCATTGCCCAAGCTGGAGCGAGCAGGAGGGGTGCAGAGCCCTGCTATTTCAACGCTTGACTTGCTGGGAGCAAGACATTGTTAACCCTGAACCCTACTGATGCCCCCATCTTTGGCTACAGCCACTTTACTGCCTAAGTGAGCAGCCTGTGAGGAAGATGGGGGAGTCCAAGAGGCGATGGAGACCCATGGGTGAGGCCTGGCATCGCCCAGCGACAGGAGGACGTGGCCTCGCGGCCCCTGGCTTTGCCTTCCTGCCATAGGTGACGTCCGGGGCGCTCGGCAGGGGTTAACGTTGGACTGTTCCACTCCGCCGCCGCGACCCACCTTGCCGCTCCGCAATGGTTCAGTCAGAGCAGGGAGGAGGAGGAGAGAAAGAGGGAGGGGGCGCACGCCAGAGAGAGGCAGAGAAAGATGTCACTATCTCTAATCTATCTGTCATTTCTCTTTTGCAGCCGGTGCCGGAGCGGGAGCCAGCGCCGGGGGCACCATGAGGGCTGCCGGCGCTAGGACAAAGCCGGGGCGCGGGCGGCGCTGAGGCAGCGGGGAGCAGCCCAGCGCAGGTGCCCGGAGGAGGAGGAGGAGGAGTGGGGCGCGAAGGCGAGCGGGCGAGGGTGCTGGCGGCCGGCGGCGGCGAGGGGAGCCGGGGCTCCGCCATGGCTACGAATGTCACCGACATCGTCAAACAGGGCTATGTGAAAATGAAGAGCAGGAAGCTGGGGGTAAGCGCTGGGGACGGGGAGGGGGACGGGGGCGCGCGGCCGCCGGCTCTGTGGGTTGCTCCTGGTTTTGCCAGAGCCAGCCCATGCTCCCCCCTCCTCCAGCTTTGTGCAGCGGCGCCTCCCCGGAGAGGCTGCTTTTTCCGGCAGCCTCTTCCCTGCGCCGGTGCCACCCGTGAGCTCGGAGCATCCAGAGGGCTGGCTGCAGAGGGGGAACCAGCACCACAGGCCTGGGGGCGCTGGCATTTGGGGGCAAAAAGCAGTGTTTGGGGCAAAGAAGCAGTGTTCGAGGGCCATGCTAGGACAGGGGCTGAGCCAGGTCCTCTCTGTCACCATGTCCCCCGCATGGCCATGCGTCCGCGAGGGGCGCATAGTTGCCTGGCAGGCTGCTCCACGTGTTGCTCTCGGCGGCATTGAGCGGGGCTGGATCCTGCTCTGGGCACCTCACTTCAGAGCTGGGGAAACTGAGACGGGGAGGCTGGCGTGTGTGAGGAGGCCGGCGCGTTGGTGGCCGCCCCCAGCCCCGGCGGGCTCCGTGTCGCGCAGATCTACCGGCGCTGCTGGCTGGTCTTCAGAAAATCCTCCAGCAAGGGGCCCCAGCGCCTGGAGAAGTACCCGGACGAGAAGTCCGTGTGCCTGCGTGGCTGCCCCAAGGTGAGCGCCTTCGCCCCGCGCCGCTGCCCCGCTGCCCCCCTGCAGCAGGAGCCCCGGGTGACACCCCGCCGTTGCCGCCTCCGCAGGTGACGGAGATCAGCAACGTCAAGTGCATCACGCGGCTGCCCAAGGAGACCAAGAGGCAGGCGGTGGCCATCATCTTCCCCGACGACTCGGCCCGCACATTCACCTGCGACTCGGGTGAGCGAGGGGGCCCCGGCGGGGGCGCCGGGCAGCCCAGCCATGCGCCCGCCCCGCGCGTGACGGCCGCGCTCGCTGCCTTGCAGAGCTGGAGGCCGAGGAGTGGTACAAGACGCTGTCGGTGGAGTGCCTGGGCGCCCGCCTCAACGACATCAGCCTGGGGGAGCCCGACCTGCTGGCGCCCGGCGTGCAGTGCGAGCAGACGGGTGGGTGAGCGCCGGCGGCGGGGCGCGACCCCGGCCTCGGCTCCCCTCATTTCTCACTTTTGTTTCGGCTTTTCCCCCCGAACGCTTCCTCCAGACCGGTTCAACGTGTTCCTCCTCCCCTGCCCCAACCTGGATGTCTACGGCGAGTGCAGGCTGCAGATCACCCACGAGAACATCTACCTCTGGGACGTGCACAACCCCCGCCTCAAGCTGCTCTCCTGGCCCCTGTGCTCCCTGCGGCGCTATGGGCGCGACGCCACCCGCTTCACCTTCGAGGCCGGCCGGTGAGACGCGGCCCTCTGTGCGCTGGCCAGGCCCGATGCCAGGGGTGATGGCCACAGCCATCGGAGGCGTTCGGGGGACCCTCGCGGGGCTAATGCCGTTCAGCTCCGTGGGGCCTGGCTATATTAGGAGCTTTTCCTGCTAATTAGCAGCTACAGACGGGAGGAAACATGAGCCTCCCTTTCATCCCGGCCCTCACCTTCCGCTGATTCAGCACTTTAGGCTCCTTTATGGAGCAAAGCAGAGGGAGGTGGCGGTGTCCCCCCAGCGCCGTCTTCCCCCCGCCGCTTCCCGTCGCTCACCGAGGGCCTCTGAGCTGGTGCCTGGGCAAAGGGCGCCGCTTATTCCTCGGGCAGCAGGACCAGGCAGCTCCGATCCAGCCACTCGAGCAATACCCAGCGCCATGTGTCCACACGAGGCTCCGGCTCCTCGCCCTGGCGTCGAGCATGGCAGTAGCAGGGGGACAGCTGGGAGGCCGCGGCGGGGAGCAAGGAGGGCCCACACGGCACCCGCGTGACGCCCCGCGCTCCGGCCCGCAGGATGTGCGACGCGGGCGAAGGCCTCTACACCTTCCAGACCCAGGAGGGCGAGCAGATCTACCAGCGCGTGCACAGCGCCACGTTGGCCATCGCAGAGCAGCACAAGAGGGTCCTGCTGGAGATGGAGAAGAACGTCAGGGTGAGATGGGGTACAGGGTGCTGGCCGGCTCGGGGTGACCTGCAAGAGGGGACGGCACGGGGGGTCCTGCGCAAATAGGGGGCCCTTTTGGGATGTCGCGGTGGCCGCCAGCGCCCCCTCAGCCCCCTGTCCCTGTGCTGCAGCTGCTGAACAAGGGCACCGAGCACTACTCCTACCCCTGCACGCCCACCACCATGCTGCCCCGCAGCGCCTACTGGCACCACATCACGGGCTCGCAGAACATGGCCGAGTCCTCCAGCTATGCCGGTGAGTGTCGCCGCGCGCTTCCCGCGCGCCCCCGGGCGCTCCGCGGCGCGAGACCGAGCTGTGCTTCGTTCCGCAGGCGAGGCGTATACGGGCGCCCAGGCCAGCTCGGACACCAACCTCCTCAACAGGTTCATCCTCCTGAAGCCAAAGCCCTCCCAAAGCGACAAGAGCGAAAGCAGGGAGCCCAAGCCGTCCCCGTGAGCTTGTGACACCGGGGGAGCCACCACCGGGGCCTGGTACCTGCGGAGCCGATGAGTGCAGGACGTGCGGGGCTTTGGATGGTCTCTTTTTGGGTGCCACCTCCTTTCTTTTTTTCACTGGGGGTGCCAAGGATCTGGGGCCGCTCCGCTCGCCTTGGAGAGGCCGAGAGCCACTTGCCGCAGGAGCTGGAGGTGGAGGCAGGTTGATGCATCCTCCACTCCAAGACCTTTGAGGCCCAGGTGCTGGCAGCGGGGGCTCTCACCCTGGCCTGCCCTCATGGAAGGTGATGATAACTAGCTCTGTGTTAAAGGATTTTAAGTATATATTGCACATACGTATGCTATAGGACGAGACTTTTTCCTTCTACCGTGAATGCAAATGTCATAGCCACCGAAGAGACCTTGGAAGAGGAGATGCTCAGCGCTTTTTAAAGCCTGGGGACATGGCTGGGAGGCAGAAAAGAGCAGGGACTTGCACCGTGGGACAGGGAACAGTGGCCACAGCGCCGTTTTGCTGTGACAGGGACCGTCCCTGGCACCCTGAATTCCCTGCAGCGGAGTCACCACTGGGGGCACCGTGGAAAGAGACATGGCTGGAGGATCCACGTGGGCCGGCCAGGCGTCCGGCGTCCTCATCCTGTGTGAAGAATGGGGCTCCTTGAGGCGCCGTCAAGCTCGTTTTGCCCTTCTCCAAGGTATCGAACCCCATGCCGTCAAATCAAGATGTCTCAGGAGAAACTGGTTTTCCCGTCGCCGACAGAGGACTCACACATGCGGTGTGGGCACCTTTGGGGCCGCCCAGGGAAGACCCGCCGCTGCCCAGCGCCTTCTGCTCCCTCAGCACCAGCCTCTCCTCACTTCGGTGCTCCCAGACACCACGTCCCGCTTACCCGGGAGTGACCTGGGGGCCGTTTTTGGCCAGTAGCACTGGTCCCTCGAGGGGCAGCTTTGCCGTGAGCCCTCGCTTACCCTGGGAACGCCGCACAGCAGGAGCTGGTGGGGAAAAGCCACCCCTCTCCTTAGCTGCAGCCCCCATTTCCCTCCCACGCTCTCCCACCGCCTCGCTGCCCATGGGGAGAACGGATGCAAAACCTTACGCACGGGGCTGGCTTTAATATCTTGAACTCAAGCAATCAGTTTTCTAGGTCTCCTATTTATTGAACTCCTTTAGAAGGGCTATCTTTTTATTGCAGTGCAAACTGAGGTGTTTCCTTCGAGTTTTCTTTCGGGGCTGGGGGCGGGTTGCTTGCTTGGTGGGTTGATTTCTTTTCCTTCAAGCTCCGGGTCCTTCCTCTTAGGCTGAGGAGCGTTGTGCTGTGGGAACCTGTGCTCTGTAAATATAGCGTGTCTTGGGTCTGTGTAGTTTGTGGGATCTGCTGGAGCAGTTTGGGACAGAGAAGGGCTACTTCTTCCGCCACCTCCACCTTGCCGCTGGGTGCGGATGGGTTCGCCGGCACCGCCTGGGAGCACGGCCGCCCTCGGGGATAGGAGGGGGAATGTGCCTGCAAGGCCCAGCTACCCCCCTCCTCTGGAAAAGATGGGATTTAGCATTTATTACCAAAAAAAAAAAAAAAAAGTTTGTTTTGTTTTGTTTTTAAGGAATTGCTCCATCAATAAACAACCCTGATCCACCCTTCCCGGTTTGCCTCCATCCACGCGCACGCGGGAAGCATGAGGCACTGGACTGGGTGCCAGAGGGAGAAGCACGCTGGTGTGGGGAGGCGATTTCCTATCGCCGCGAGGCAGCGCATGGGGCGAAGGCCTTGTCCTGCCTCCAGCCTCCTCCAGGGACAAGGGACAAGGCAGCTGAGGGCAGCAGGAAGCCCAGGAGCTCGGTAGGATGCTCCAGAGGAGCTAGGCCCTGCTGGGGCAGCTCTTCCCTGGAAGAAACGGCAGTGCTACCTCAGCACCACACAGGCTCCTCTGCCCCTTTCATCCCCGTGCCCCATGTCATCTCCTTGCCCAGGCCCTGCTGGGACAAGCGCGTGGCACCCACACCTCCCCTTCCACTAGATCCTGTTCTCTCCAGCCATGCCTTAGAGGGAAAATACCATTAAGAAACTCATCCCAAGCCCTGCTGGGTGCTGACGACGGGGAGGAGGAGGTGACCTGGCTGCTGCCAGGGTGGCAACAGTTGGGTACTTGCCTCAAACTCCAGCCCGGCAAATAAACCCCCTCCGACCTCGGAGGCACTTAAGGCTGTCGGGGGGGTTAGTAATGACCAAGTCCCTGCCGTCCCCCTTCCTAACATAAGGATTACATGGTGCACGGAGAGGCTCCACTCCAAAGGAGTCTTTAAACACAGCTAAGCGCCCTGGCGCGGCTGGACTCCCCTGCAGCATCTCGCTGCCCAGCCCAGCTTCAAGCATGTGCTTCAAAGACAGCCCTGGATCCAGAGCACCAGGGCTCCTGACTCCAGGGTTTCAGTCTCCTCAGGAGACAACGTCAAGAGCAGCAATCAGCAGCAGAGAGCGATGCCCCCTCCAAGGCAGATCTCATTAAGTTAATGTCTACTGGAGAGAAGTAAATGATGTGACATCTCTTTCTGCAGCCCCGGACGAGCTTTCAGGGATGACTGAACATAGGGGGTAAGGTTTTATTCGGCACTGTAAGGAATGGGCATACATATAAGACAGGAGCGTGTAACCAAGGGATGTGCTTCCCACTTCCTAAAGCCGCATGACCAGAGTCCAAAACCCTGGGCTAAAACACCAGGATCACACAGGGGAAAAACTACCAGGCCAGCAGAGACATTTACAATACCCAGAAATTCTTTTCCCACTTTACCATACAGGTCTTGATGGCCTGTCTATTGATCCCCCTTATTTGAGAGGGAGCGTAAGGGAAGGGGTGTTGCTGAGCAGCAGAGCCAGGTCAGGAAGGACAGAAGGAGACAGGGAGGCAAAAGCCTCAGGCCAGGCAGGTGCAGCTTTGCCCAGGCTGCTGCCAGGCAGAGGCAGGAACCTTCTGCATCACTCCTGCCTGGACAGTCTCCTGCCAAGGGGGCACCTCAGTTTATAGTGAGGACGTCGCTCTGAATCTCATGGCTCAGCTGGGTCTGGAGGTCGCTCAGTTTCTTCTTGAGGCCGGAGAGCGCAGACAGGACGATGGTCTCCGGGCGAAGAGAACCGCAGGACTCCACGTTGTAGTAAAACCTGAGGAGGGCGGGAAAGTCACCGCCTGCTCTGCAAGGAGGTGCAAAGAGCAGAGAGCACCTGCAGCGCCATCCCAGCCCACTGCGACCCAGGGGGATCCCCTGGGAGCTGCTCAGCATCGCTGACCTCCCGAGCAGGCAGCCTCGCTCCTCTGCCAGAGCTGCAGACCCACACGGCAGCCGGGCCAGCGCGTGCCACTCAGCTAAGGGCACTGCTGAGGTCTTCCCTCCCCAGACACTGCAAGGCAGCGCAGGGCCGCGCGCCAGGGCAGCTACACCGCAGGTGCCACAGATGCCGTGGGAGTAGGGGGTGCCATGAGTCACCAGGGCATGAAAGACCCGCTCGGGGGACAAATACCGCACGTGCTGATGACATCAGTGTCCCCGCGGATGTCCCGGGCCACCTCCTGCCCAAGCCTCGCATTCCACCCACCGCTTTGCTTATGAACATGAACTCAGAATAGTCTGGCATTTCCCAGAGGGGAAAACCTGCCAGTCTGGGGCATTTCACCCATTAACTCTAACTCCTGCTCTGCTCCTCAGGGAACACCAGCTCCCTGGCTTGGCAAGCAGAGTATCTGACACACATCAGCAAAAGTCAGAGGGATGGGCCCTGCAGCACCGCCCTGTTTTCCAGCAGCAGGATCACGGTCAGGTTCCTACCTCTCTGGCTTCCCATTAGGATCATAGGGAGCCTGAGCATCTTCTTCATCGATCTCAGAGTATTCGCTCTTGGGCCTGGAATCAAACAGCAGGGAGAGTTAGCACAAAGTCCCCGCGCTGGCCTGCTTGGCGCTGGGACAGGCGCTGACAGGGAAGAGGCGATGATGCCGGCAGAGACTGTGTTTATAAAGTCTGCCCTCCTGTTTACAGAGTAACGGAGTCTGCGCTGTTTCCTTGCTACTGATTCCCGGGCCAAAAAAACACTGGAGCGCTCCAGCACTCGGAGCCTGCAGCACAGCTGAGATGGGAATGCCTGATCGGCCCGTGGCCAGCAGCAAAAAAATCCCAATCCCCTCCCTGGAGCCTCAGGGCTCGGAAGCCTGTGCTCCAGGCACGAAGTGCACCAGCGGGCTCGGCACTCCTCACCACCCTGGCTGTGTCTGCGACGCTCAGATACCTCAGAAAGCAGCAGAAGATAAATATATATCTATATATTTATCTCCTTGGATAACAGGGAGATAAATTTTCTTCATTGGCTCCAGAGAGATTAAAATGGACTTGGACAGAAAGATATATTAGCAAGGAACAGACAACTCCAATGGCAATCAACATTTCTCTGGGCTTTTCCAGCTTTTACCTGTATTTTACAAAGGATTTCTCCAAATTTGTTTCCAGATACCCAGCTTATTGTATAAAACACCAGGTTTGTGAGGATACAGCCTTGCCTGCTATCAAACAAAACAATCTACACTAGCAAGTGCCTTGGGTCACCCGGAGCAGGAAACTGGGGCCAGGGCTGCTCTCGGAGGTCTCCAAAAGCCCGAACTCTCCTAAGGTCACACTGTGACAGCCTGTGTCCAGGAGAAAGTAAACCTGATAGCTCAGCCTGCACACATGTGTCCATATGACTCAAAGAAATATTCCAAAATCTACCCTCATCAATGTCAGAGAATGAATATCTAGCATCACAGCCAAACCAAAGACTTACTGAGCACCAGAATGAAGCTTAAAAGTCACTTCACATCCCAAATTGAAATTCCAGATCAAGGAGATTTTCTTGCTTCTCAAGCATCCAATTTATGGCCCAAGACAATCAGCTAAGCTTTGAAGCAACGTGCCTGCCACAAATCATTTGGCTACTTCGAAACTCTCAAGCTCCACTCCCTGGACTCCTGGTGATGGAGAATCCTGAATTACCTGCACATCAGTTCTTGTGATGGGCTCCTGCCTGAAGAACTGCTGAGCAGCAGCCTCCTGCTCTGCACCACCTCCTCACAACCACCCCCTCGCACGAACCTTGCCAGCGACGGCCTAGTCTGAGGCTAGCAGCTCCCAAAGTCCAGTTTCATGGGAAGGTCATTAATGCTAAGGGAAAAGCATCCCCACTTCCAAATTTCTTGCACTACCAGCCAGCCCGGTTACTGCTGCAGATCCCAGAGTATCACCCTGATGAATTGTGGAGGGAACTGAACGCCTGACATCTCCTGTCCTCACCCAGACTGACGGAACCGGACTCCTGAACGTGCCCTGCGGAACCCATCAAAGCCAAGCGCCGTTTTCTCCTCCATCCATAAAACAGGACCGAGATTGCTGCAGGCAGGTTTCTGCCCATTTTATGCATGCTACAGGTTCACCTGCAACTCCACCCTCCACAGCAAAGGCTCCTCACATCTCCGGAGCGCAAACCTGGCGCAGCATCTCCGAGACAGCAAAAAGCCCTGGTTGAGGTGTGAAATCAAGGTCATTTGCCCCTCTGAGAAGCTCATTTAGTGAGAGCTGAATTAGGCAAGGGGCGACACAGCATCAAGCTCTGCAACGGGGCCAAGCACCCGGGCTCAGGACACACGGACGGGGAAGGACTATAGCCCGTGGCTGCTGCTTGCAGCCACTTGCAGAGTCAACCTGGGCAACGCGGGGCCCGACAGCGCCGCGCAGCTGGGGGAGGAGAGCCTGCTGAGCCCCCTCTGCTGCCCGGCCGCGCTCTGGGCTCCCTTCCTGCTCGCTCGGCTGGCGCTCCTGCGCTCCTTGCCGCAGATCCTGCTCCTGTACGAAGGTCCTGCCAACCTTGAGCTCAGGCTGCATCTCACCACCCTGCTGTTACAGCTGCAGGGCCGCTTCCTTCGCTAGCTCCTGCGCGCAGCTTGCGCTGCCTCAAACACCTGGTTTCTCTCTCTCTCTGCTGGCTCCAGCATAGTCCGTGACAGGATGTCGACTTAGCTGCATCTCAGGAATCTCCTGGTGGAAAAATTCTGCTGGCTGAGGGCCTTACCCTGGCCACAGCAGAGCAGCAGCTTCCCAAAAGCAAAACCATGAGACCTTTGGTGGAGACTCAGCACAAGGCTGGAACAGAGCGACACAGTGCTCTGCCAGGGCCTGGGCAGAGGGCAGGGCCCAAGAGGAACATCCATCAGGAGCTCCAGGAGTGAGGAGACCTGTGGGGGAAATCAGAGCCACCCACTGGGCCTTCCTCAAACAGACAGGTCTTCAAAAAAATCAACCTTGCAACGTAACCTTCTTCCCCCCACTCCCACAACATCCTCCTCTGCCTAGAGCGGTTCTATTCCTTCCTCAAGGTTTACTGCATGCAACTTTTACAGGGAAGAAAAATTATGCAGGAGTGGCAGGAAAGAATGTGAAGGGGAGTGACACAAAACAGAAGGAACTGTTTCAAGGACGCGGCATGAGAAGAGGCAGAGGGCAGCCACAGAGCAGTCCACTTTGCGCACAGCAGAGAACAGGCTGTGCAAGGGGATGCTCGTGGTCATTTACTTGCCAAAATTACCCCTGGAGCTGAAGCGTAAGTGCCTTTTTGGAAATCTTTCCTAATTCCTCCAGGCTGATCCATATTTGTCACAGAAGGCTAACAGCGATGACAAAAATAATAGAGAGACTGCAGAAACCTGAATGCTTCAGTTTAAGAGCCCTTAAACATCAGGTTCGAGGTGTGAGCCATTATTGCAGCCGTTGCTTTACTCAACACCCCAGGTTTCACCTCAGTACCACCCTTCTCAGCCCCAGCACAGCCAGCCTGGCCCCACGGGGCAGTCAGGCAGGACATACCACTCCTCGGGCTTGGGGTACACCGTGTGCCTCAGCGCGTTGTCCGGGTCGTACTCGAAGGCCACGCCGGCCGTGGGGTTCCACTTGGCGTGCTCCTTGCCAAAGCCCTTCTTGGCGTACGCTCGCAGCCGCAGCTCCTGGCCCTTCCGCAGCTTCACGATGAGGATATCTGAGGAACAGCACAACAGAGCTTGAGAAGGCTGCGAATGAGCGTGCAGGATCCCACAACGGCCAAGGCAGCAACTATTAGTGACCAGAGTCTGCAGCCCTTATTCCCACTGTAGTTTCACTTACCATCCTGCTCCACGTAGTCATTGGGGTCGTTGTCTCTGCTCCGAGACGTCACCTGCACAAGAGAAGCGGCAGCAGAAGCATTAAGAGAGAAATTGCCCTTTCTCCCAAGGCGAGTGGCAGCCTGGCCTTCAAAGGCACTGGCAGCAAGCGGGCCAGAGATGCCATCATGAAACAGCAGGACACCAGTGCACCAGAGTGGAGTGTTTAAGGTGAGATGGACACTACTGGGGCTACGTTAAAGCCTCCCATGAGTTTAAGATGTAGAATGAGGTCTTAACAAGACCATAGTGCCTACAAAGGAGAGTCAATGGAGGAGAACAGAGCAGCACAGAGGAAGGCTTGGGCAGACACTGCTTTTCCCCCTCAGATATTCCTGTTTTGCACTTTCACTACGTTTCCACTGGCGCTTTAGGCCACACAAAGTCTTCTCCAAAGGCATTATTTAGTCCGTATCTTGTGCACGAGCCACTATAGCTCCTGTAGGAATGAAGAGAGGGGAGGGAGAACGTTACACTGACCGGTATAACGCGGGGGTTGTTGGAGATGAGATCACGCGATGTGACATGACGAGTCTGGTCTTCATTGCACCGGACATCCAGGGTAAACTCCACAGAACACTCTGGACAAAACTCATCACATGTGCAGTCCTAGGACAGATACAGGTCAAAACCTTGATGCCAAACCTCTCCTTTTGGCACCCTCACTCCTATCAAAAAAAATCATCAAAGATGTTTCACTCTACTCACTCTGGAATACTGCATCTTATCCACGATGTCATCGCTGGTGAGCGGGATCAGGCCTGAGGAAAGAAGGCAATTAGGGGAACACCTAAGCGAGACCGTGGGAGCATGGACCATCCTACTGGGACTAGCAGAGGAAGGGCAGTCTCACACCACAGGCCCTGCCAGGAGGGAGATTTCACCCGTGTCCCGTTCCTTACGGCACATATTAGCCTTTCTGCCATGGTCCCCTCCTCCCTGGCCGGGACTCACCCAGTCTGTGTGCGATGAACTCGTCGTGGAGCACAGAGGAGTTGGCATCTATTTGGACCCAGTCGATGGCTGCAAAGGGAGAAGGGACGAGCTCAGAAAGGTGTGTGGGGGCCAGGCATGGGGGCAGAAAACATGACACTGAAACAGGGGAGCTGAAAGGGCATTCACTCCACAGGTTACACCCATCAGGACTGAACACCAGGTATCATCTAAGCAAGACAACTTGAGGTAGAAGAAAAAAAAGATGGGAAATGGGGAGGTGGTGGCTGGAGTAGCAGCGTAAGGGCCACGAGCAGGCAAGCCTACAAGCCAAGGCCGATACCTATAATGGGTACTTCGGCGATGAACACCCTCCGGATGGAATTTGCCACCCTGACAGAGAGAACAAGAGCATGAGACACGGCGGAGCGCCCAGCGGCGACGCGAGCGCGGCCGGCGCGGGGACGCAGCTGCCGCGGGGCCCCTCCGCGCCCTGGGCAGCGCCGGGCCGGGCCGGGCCGGGGGAGCTGCCGCGGAGCCACCGGCCGCGCCGAGGGCAGCGCTGAGGCCGCCGCAGGGGACACCGAGGGGGCCGCCTCCCCGCGAGCCGCTGCCTCCCCGCGCAGGGAGGCCCCGCGCGGCCTCCGCCGCGGGCCAGGCCGCGGCCTCCTCTGCCCGCCCGCCCGCGCGCGCGCCGCTCACGCCAGGTCCGTGTTCTCGATGATGAACTTCACGTTCTCGTCCGTGAGCTCGGTGATCCGCACCGTGGGCTGGTTCGCGTACGGCATGGCCGCCCCGCCGCCCGCCCGCCTCCCGTCCTTCCTCCCTTCCTTCCCGCCCGGCCCCGGCGCGGCCCGCGCCGCCCGCCCCCTCGCGGCCGCCCCGCTGCAGCGCTCAGCTCCGCACGGCGCCTTTATTGCAGAACCGAACCGCGAAGGGGGCCGGGGAGCCCGCGCCGCCCCGGCGGGGCCCGGGGCCGCTCCGGCGGCAGCAGCGAGTCCGCGGCTCCTTCCTCCTCGTCCTCGTCACCGGCGCTGGTTCAGGCCGCTCAGGTTCTTCACCTGCGGGGAACGCGGAGGAGGGGCTCAAGCGGCCGCACGGCCGTGCCACTGGTGCCCCAGGCCCCTCGCATGGCTCAGCACTGGCACTGGGTCCCCCCAGCTCCGCTGGGGCCCCTGTTGCTTTCGATGCCGCTGTGGAACGCAGCTTACATTTTGGAGCATGAAATAAGAGCGGCCGCATTGGCATGTGGGATCGAAAGCGATTTCCGCTCAGACGGAGAGGGTGAAGGGAAGAGGTTGGAAAGACGTCGCTCTAGATCCCCTCGGGAACATCCCAGAGAGCCGTAAAAGCCCTCCCTAACTTTCTAGGGACTCTCTCGGTTAGCGGGTGTCAACTCATGTTGATTTGCACGCCTGTATATTGCCAGGTACGCTGAATTTAACGCGACCTCCGGGCAGCTTGTTTAGCTGTTTCAAATGAACTTGGAGAGCTCAGCACACCTGGGCGGCGGCGGCAGCTTGGGAGACCCAGACTGGCTCCTTCCTGGAGTTAACACTCGGATACCTCTGCGCTAACTAGCCGGCTGCTGCCCGTTTCCCTTCAGAAGAATGTTTCTGTGGTTCAGGATCTTTCTTGTCTACGTAAGTGCAAAGTAAACGTATTTTCTAGCAACAAGGAAATACTTTTGCTGCTGTACACAATCCGTCAGGATCTCGACGGCACGGGACGAGATTGAGCTACAAGGGATGGAGAGCAGGATCACAGCTTTATTCTGCTCTCCCGTCTTTCCTCCTCATCGCTCGTCCTGCAGCAGCAGCTGTTTTTGCACTTTTTACACCACAGAATAGCTAACTGACTGCCAACTATGCAGAAAGTCGCCTTTACAGATAGTTATGATAGGGAAGTCTTTCTTGCTGTCCTCCAGATTTGGGAGGAGAAACGCACTGACATTAAGTGTGGAAGGGCACAGAAACAATTCTGCCCTCAGAGCCCTTGCAGCAGTACTTACAGTGACTGCAGCTCCCATCAGTCCCTGGACAAGGGCTTCTCCGGTTGATTTTATCTAGGAGACAGGAGGTGACCATGACATTCAGCCTTCTTCTGCCATCACACAAGCCATATACGATGGCAGACAGGGACACGGCATCCCGACCTTGCCAGTAACGTTACCTGCTTTGCCGTATTGTGCATGTTCACAGCGTCGGCTACCCGGTTCTCCAGGAAGCGCCAAGTGTCTTCGAAGTCAGGGGATGTGTCCTGAATCATCACCAGTTCTGTGGTGTTGTAGATGCCGGTGAGCACGGCCCGGCGCGTGTACCAATTAAGCTGCAAAAGCACGAGTTGAGAGAGAGAGAGAGAATTGGCCTGGAGCCTGTAAGGATGCAGACCAGGGAACAGCAACCAAAAAGCAAAAAGGATAGATTATATCATATATTTATAAAAATGGCTCTTCAACTTCATTTGTTGCTGTTACGATGGCTAAACAACTCGGGCGCTTTTAAAAATACTGGTTGTGCTGTCTGTGACTGAAAAGCACCAGAGAAATGAAAACACTGGTCTGGATTTTGAAAATGACTGACTAAAAGCTCTCCTGTTTGCAGCTCACCAAGAAAACTCCTGCATATTGATCAGAAGGTGCAAATAAAAAAATACTTAAAAATAAAGCTTAGGAACCTTTTCTGCTGCCTGGATCCGTGAGGAGACTTCAGGAAGAGCTCAGCACAGGCACCGACTCTGATGTGCCACTGTGACTTTCATAACCCGTAAGGGACTTGCAGTTCCTGATGCAACACATGTTTCAGTTCTTTTCAGGCTTATTCCTTTAATTTTTCCATCCTCTTGTATTTTTTTTTTCGCTGCAGTAGCTTCTCTTTTATACTCACATAAAAGAAGTTTATTAAAGTAGTTTGTTAAAATAGTTTCATTTATTTTTTCTCATCTCCCCCTACATCTGTATGAATTAAAATAATTTATTAATTGCTTTAATTAAGGTTATAATTTTCTTTTTATTTCCTGCCAGAAAGATGAAAGCTTTAATAAGCTACTGGTATTTTTAGGTAGATTCTTTAAAGATTTTCAAGTAAAATCAGGAAATGCTATTGCTGGGGGAAGAGACAGCTGCTTCAATAGAGATATATTTCTTGCTAATTGAATAGTGGATCAAATTTTTAGTCACTAATTCAAAATTTTTTTAAAAAGTGCTTACAAATAAGTCTAGGAAAATTGGGGCTTTTAATTTGCTTATAAAGTGAGTCCCGCTGGCTCCTAGGTCTCTTTGGAAATTAGAATATAACTTCTGAAGTCCCTTGAGTGCTTTAGAAAACTGGATTGTTTCCAGACAAGCCCAAGGCGCCTTTTGAACCTTCGTTCTGCTGAAGTGCAGAGCCCCAACCAGCCTAGCAGAAAGACTCACATCCGTGGACTGGTCTCCAGCGTAGTGCCAGATATCGTCAATCATGCTAGTGAGGAGGTTGAGGCTGGAAGGGATGTTATGTGGGAGCAGCAGGATGCTGATAGCCTGAAACATACCCAGATAAATGGAAGAGTCAAAGAGAGAAGGACCCAGCATCAAGCAACCCCCCATTCCTTTGCTCTGGTATCTTCTCCCTCTTGTGACCAAGTTGTCTACAGCACTGGTCTTTGCCAGAAGGGAGATCTGTGAGGAACGTGCAGCTGAGCTCACACCTCGGCACTGCCTGGCGCCGAAACTCTCTGCCCGGTCCTGATGGCAGCATGTTGGGTCTCCTGAGCTGCCTCTCTATATATTTTACTATGGCCCCATTCCTTTCTGACCCTGGGAAGGATGGCTTGAGAATGAACAGTGAATTTGGAGCAAAAACCCTGTCAGTGGCTAGAGCTACTCTCCTCAGATTGTCAGCAGTTCCTCATTTGCCCGCCAGGCAGGGCAGTTCCTCACAACAGAACAGCAGTTCTGCATTTTCGAGTTTCAGGTGATACCAGGGCGGCCACAACAGCGCTGCAAGGAGCCCAACACGCAAAGACGCTTCAAGGACAACTAAGTGGAGACGCAGGTTGTCCCCTGGGGATCCCAGCTGGGCGGAGTGAGCCATGGAAAGGTTTGTCTTGCTGGAACTGCAAGAAATAGCACGGCTCTGAAGACACCTCTAATTGCCTCCTTCCAAGGGCGCTCTCCTCTTGAAAGCTATAAATGATCTGAAACACCTACCGAGGATTATTTTACAGCCTTCAATTAGTCGGGCGGAGAGATAGTGTTGAAGGCCATGGGATGTTTAAAATACATAAAAGAAAGACAATCCTTATATTCATTTTATACCTGCGGCCACTTCTCAATATATGGAATCAACATCCTTAGTCTGGCTTCCAGAGCATCTCTCAGGAATTGTTCTGTAGTCTTCTTTCTGGAATAGGAAGAAAATAAAAATATGAAGAACATCTAAGTTAGACTCAGTTCTGAACTTGAAAAAAATAATCAACCTCTGTCCTGCTTCAGCACTAGAGATACAAACTGTTACGCGTCTTTCCTACCTCTGCTCTGACTCTGTGTTGGAGAGGTGGGTGATTTGGGGCAAGTTTGCAGAAGTTACGTTTTTGCTTAAGTAACTGCCTACTGAATAAGCCCCCTGTTTATCCAGTCCTGAATTCTCATGTGCCAAGGAAGGTGCCTTTCCACACACAGTACTCACTCTGTTTCACCCAGCTGCACTAGTTTTTGTTCCTGCTCCAGCAGCTCGGAGAGCTCGGTGTTGCACTGAGACACGAAGTGCAGGACCAGCTCACTGCCATCGTTGTGGAACATCCCAGCCGCGGCAGAAGAGAGGCCCAGGGTCTGCAGCGAGGAACAGAGAAGGACAGACAAGTTCCTGGGTTACCAAGCACGATCCACCTAGGAAACACTTATTATTTTGTATTATTTTGTGATGTTAAACAGAACAGCACTGCGTTAGAAAGCTTTTCCTGAACATACGCTCCTCTCGTTAGAATCACCACTGTGTGTTGTGCCTTAGTTTAACTTTGACAGTGTTATCAAGGCTGTGTTGCCCAAGAGTATGTGGGGGAAGCATGCAGGCCTGGCTGTCTCTGAACATCAGCTCCATCCAGTTTTCAGCTGGTCCTTCGCTTCTCTCCCCACATACCTTGGCTCCCTCTGCAATGGCTTCTGCACTCCAGCCATGTTCAGGCACAAACTCCAGCGCTGCTGTGAGGATTCGATGCTGCAGCTGCTCCTCGCTCTCATAGTCCTCAGACTCCTGGCCGCCCTGGCCAGTGTAACTATGAGAAGGTATCAAACATCAGCATCAAGCATCAGCAACCCGGCCTCTACTGCTCATTCACAGCCGCCGCTGCAGGCAGACACGCTTCGAGATCTGCTAATGCAGTACAAAATCCCGCCTCTTCCTCTAAAATCCCTACAACAGGGATTCTTAATCAACATTTATTATAGGGGGGGAAAGAGAGAAATAGGGGAGGTTCTCTGGAGTCTGATCAAATAATATCCTCCTCTAAAACAAAATAAAAATTCCTAAGTTTTTCCAACAAGGCCTTTAAGTTTATGGGCATGTGGACAACATAACTGTAATTTTACAGGAAAAGAAAAAAAAAGCATCCAGAAGTGAAGGTTTGTGCTATGCAGACTACAAGAGGCTCCTTCTTGAAAGCAAGTCCCATCTCAACTCTGTGACGGCCGGGGGAATTCACACCGTCAGAGCAGGTCAGATCCCCTGTTGCTGAAGCCCGACACTCTGGATTAACTCTGGAATCCAACGTCTTTTAGTGCTGTCAGGACAGCACTAAATAGCGAGGAAGTTACCTGCGACGAGGGCCCTGAGGTTCCTGTTCGGGCTGCTGATCTGTCGGATGGGAATCAAACTGGTGCTGGGAGGAAGATGCCGCCGGCTCCTTCTTGTGCTCGTCCGAGACCCTCCTCAGCGCGGCGGAGGCCTGGAGTGCGCGCTGGGGTGGGCACAGCTGGCACCGGACCGCTGAAACGCAAACAGACACGGTCAGACATCTCCTTCAGACACGGGAAAGCCACAGGAGAGGGCTGCGGAGAGGAGAACTGTGGCAAATACTGCTGAAAGACCCGGAAAACCCCAGAGGGAGACAGCGCTGCTTCCCCCTCTCAGCCGAGGATTGCATTTACCACAGTCTTAGGAGATAAAACATGCTGATCCTCCCGCTCGTTTCTCAGATGGCTCCAAAACAACGCATCTGTGAACTAGGGCTATTCTCTAAGAAATTTTAATTAAATTGCCTTGAGGTTTGGGTTTTAAATAAGTTTGGGTTGCACACACCTTAAAAGACAAACAGGACCTGCTTTTTTTTTTTAAAAAAGCCCCCTAATTCCTGGGGTTACTGACAACCCATTTTCCTTCAACAACTCAAGAGGCATCAATCCTTTACGTCAGTTTCCCAGTAAATACCGCAGCGATGGAAAGGGATGGGACAGGGGGAGAAGCTGGCAGCTGTTTGACCGAATTCCTCTGCCAGCTATTCCGAGGCACGTCCAGGATGGGCAGGAACGTGCGGGAGCACTGGAGGGGGAACCAGCCCGGGACAGCAGCGACTGGCGGCAGCACGAGCGGGAACAGGCGTGGGGGAACGCGGGTCCACGCCACCTCCGGCCCCGGTCACTTTGGGACCTTCCTCAGCAAGGTCGCCCACCTCCGCAGCAGCGGATCCTGCACGTGGGGACCTGGCAGCCCCTCAAGCACGAGGCGGCCGCGAGCGTCCCCCGCTGGAGGGGGGTGACGAGGCTGCCCGCGCCCCGCCGCAACCTCCAGCTCGGCCGCCGGCGCCCGCCTCACGCGCGGCGGCGGCACCGCCCCTGCGCCGGGGGCGGGAAGCCCCGCGGCGCCCCCTGGCGGCGCCCGCCCGCTGCCCTTCACCTCACCTTCCCCTCCCCCCGCGCCGCGCCGGGCACGCGCCACGCGCGCCCCCCCCACCACGCTGCCCGCGCGCGGCCCCGCGCGCGCGTTCCCGTCCCTCCCCGCCCGCCTCACCCGGCCACAGGCGCCAGCCCGCGCGCCGCACCAGGCCCGCTGCCGCCGCCGCCGCCATCTTGGAAGCGGGCAGAGCGCGATGACGTTGAGGCGGGGGCGGGGCGACGGGCGGTGACGCAGTTAGATCGAGCCGAGCCGAGCCGAGCCGCGCCGCGCGCGGTACTGAGGTGAGCGGGGCCGGGGCCGGGTGCAGAGGAGGGGGCCGCCGAGCACGGGCTGTCCCCGGAGAGCTGCCCGCGGGGCAGCGAGAGCCCCTGGGCCCGTCCTGGCCGCCTTGCCGCTCCGGGTGCGCGAATAACCTTGGGGAGGCTCGTGGCGCCGCCGAGTGGCTCCCCGCGCCTCAGCGCGCAAGCCGCGAAACGCCGTGACTTGGCTGCTGGACGGGCCTCTTGTTTCCTCCGAATGAGCTGCCGTGTTCCCTGTTTTCCCCGAGACTCTATTTTATTAATTGCCCTTGGCTTTGCCTCGCAGCTGTGCCATTCCTTCATGTAGTTAATTCCAAGGCCCTACGAGCCTCTGCCTCCATGATGCAGAGGTTTGGTGTTCCCTTCCTGCATTAGTTATAATGCTCAGCAGTTTCTCTGGTTTAGGTGTTGCCTCACACGCTGAACTGAGCCCTAGGCCAGTAGCAGCATCACCAGGAGCTCTGTCATTCAGCCCGTGGGTTTGATGTGCTCTATGGATATCTCAGAGAGCAGATTTGTTAAACCATCAAGACTGGAAACGTCCAGTATTGTTAAAAACCATTTATGCCCCCTCTTTGGGGAGTAACTGTCCTGAGCCTCAAGGGCTGTTCCATGTGTGTGAAATTAAGATAACAACTCCTCCTTCCAGCATATTATCCTGGGGTGGCCACCTCCCTGATGTGGCACCAGGGAAGCAAATTGTCACCGGCAAAAGTCCTGCTGGCCTGTGATAAAGAAAGTGCCTGCTCACCTTAGCCATGGTGACAAAGCCAGAGATGCCACCGGCGTGTGCCCCGGGCTCTTCATTCCCATGGTTGTGTTAAATTACAAAAGAAGCAGATGTGCCTGCGTGAGCTCCTCACGGAAGCGGAGCTCCTGTCCCTTCATCACCTTCCCTGTCTCATTCTTGTGCCCTCTTCCTCACTGCCCCTTCTGCTCTCTGTCCCTGCCAGGTCTGGTGCGGCTGCAGAAATGGGAGAGTACGGGATCGAACCTGGGCAGCGCGTGGCCGTCGTCTGGGACGCGTCCGCACCGGTGGAGGCGCTGAAGGATTTGGTGGATAGGATTCAAGCAGTAGTGGGAGCTGAAACCCGTGTGTCCGTGGAAAACATTAACCAGCTGTGTCAATGTAAGAATGAGTTTGTTTGTTTGTTTTACTGCTCAGTGGAGAGGGCACTTTCCTGCTAGGAGCTGCCCTGGTTTCTTGATAGGCTTTCAGAATAACGATAGCAGAATCTGACTATTCTCAAATGTAAGCAGAAGCTGGCAATACCACAAGGTGATTCACTCTACTCACGCTTATCATAGTGTCTTTAATCAACTACTGCTGCTGCACACAAGCATGAGAGAAGTGGAAAGCAGGTGAAACTGATATATTGAGCAAAGGTGTGTGTGTGTACGTATAGAATTGTATCACCTTCCACCTTCATCTCTCTTTCCAGCGGCTCATGGGGAGTCCAGTTTCGATGTGATTCTCTCCGGGATGGTGCCAGGTAGTGCAGCCCAGCACAGTGCCGATGTTCTGGCAGAAATAGCTCGGATACTTAAACCAGGGGGCCGTGTCCTCCTGAAGGAACCCGTGGTGACAGAATCAGGTGAGAGAATCTGCACCAGTTCTGCTTTCCAGCTCGACAGAGAAATTCCTGTGAGGACCAGGCCAAAATGAAAGGAGCAGGAACACTGGCTGGTGTTCAAAGTAAAGACTTCCATTCCTCTCATGCACTAGGCTGAATAGCAAGGGTTTTATCTTGTGTTTAAGTTGGTACCAGTCCAAGATGTCTACGGGGATTCTCCTTCTATTGAAAGTGCAGAATAGACTTGATGTGAAGCCAGACCAAAAAGCTCAGTGGATACTGGTCTTCTGCTAGAGCTTGATGAGTTAAATGTTGCTACAGGTATCACATTTCTCGCAGCCCTTTTGAATTGATTTTGAAAATGTGGCAAATTAGCAACAAGTATGGAGGAGAAATGGTCCCAGGAGTCATTTGGGACTCTGTTACCCAGAAAAGGTAAAAATGCTTTTGGACTAAAGCTTAAGAGGGAAGCTGGAGCACCTGCAGGAGGAATGCACTGCACATTGGGGCTGGTACAGGATTATTTCTCTGTCTTTGATGTGACCTCCAAGTCTTCTTGGCGCCTGAACCTTGTTGGTTGAGGCTGGAAGGAGGAAATAACCCCCCACCCCTCCTAACAGCAGAAACAGCCATGTACTGGTGGTGGTTGTTGTTGTTGTTGGCCTAATCTACAGTATTGAAAATATTGAAAATGGTGATTTAACTGGCAGCAGAAAACCCCTCCTTGAGGCAGAGGATTTGCCCGTGTATTGAAACTGGTAGCAGCTCTGCAGTGCTGCCAGGACCTTAGAGGGGGAGCATTTCTGAGACACAAGACAGAACATGCAAAGTCAGGAGCAGGGCGGGATTCCTGTTTCCAAAGTTGTATCTGGCAGGCAGGAATTTGGAATAAAGTGCAGGTGGGACTAGCGTGAGGTGGGTCTTTTTTCTCTCTCTTTTTTTTTTCTTTTTTTTTTTCTTTTTTTTTTTTTTCTTCTTTTTCGTGGCTATTTTGTACCCGAGGGGAGAGGCCTATTAGGAGTTTATGGTAAAAAAGCAACTAGTAACTCTTGATGGCTAGAATGAGCTCTTGAATATTATGTTTCTGAATATAATGTTTGTTTAGGTGTCTGTGCTTTGAAAACTTAATGAGTTATTCACTTTAATATGTTAAAATGTTTAGGGGAGGGAGGGCAGGGTGTTTTTTTTTTTTTTTTTTCCTCCCTAATGGGTCTTTAATGCATTTGGGAAAGTTTCAGCATCTCTAAAACACATGCGGAGCTAGAATTAGCTTTGCAACCTCAGGCAGTTGTTTTAATGTCTGCTTCTCTATGTCCTCGATTCTTATCTTCCCCTCCTCTTACCCCCTGCTTTTGTGTCTTCCAGAAAACAGCCTAATGAAGACAGCAGCCAAACTCCCCACAGCTCTGACTCTCTCCGGGCTGGTGGAAGTGAAGGAGGTAGGTGGGTACTACCAGGGTCACGAAACTCCCTCATGCTGTTATCCTGAGAAGCGGGGTAGGGATTCCTGAAAGACTCACTGTGTATTAGTTCTTTAGCTACCCAGGTTTGCTCTAAATACACGTGCATGCTGCCTGCCATGATAAAAAATTGCTGCAAAGATAAGTATTTTTCTTTAGGGTTGCAAATTTAAAGGAACCCGCCTGGCTTCGTGCTGAGCAGCTCTTTCTGTTGCACTGCAGCTGGGACTGCCTCCACCTCTGCTCTGAGGAAGAGCAACCAGAGGCAAAGGGAGTTGTTTTCAAAGCGATTCTGGGCTGGCTGCTGGAGTGAGGTGGTTCTGCATGACATTAACCCGAGATCTTGCATTGCAGCTGCAAAAGGAGCCCCTGACCCCAGAGGAGGCCTGGGCTGTCCAAGAACATTTGGGCTATCAAGGCAATGACCTTCTCATTGTTCAGCTAGAGGGCAGGAAACCCAACTTTGAAGTGGGATCCTCGAGTCAGCTCAAACTTTCCTTTGCCAAGAAACCTTCAGGTAAGAAGCACTAAATGTCTGGATCACCTTCCTCACAAGGGACACTTGCCAGTTGAGACAGTGAGACAGCTCTGTTCCAGAGTTACTTGAATTCCATTTATTGGGAGCAGACGGGACAGTGGTTGGAGTAACTATTGTCTGTCTTTGTTTCGCCTCCAGGAAAGCCCTCTGTGGACCCAGCTACTGCAAAGCTGTGGACTCTCTCTGCCAACGATATGAATGATGACGAGATGGTATCTGTTTTTATTTGTGATTCTTTGCTGCTTTTTTCTTCTCGCTTCTGTTCTTACCTCCTCTAAAGCAGTTTCAGCCCTGCCATTCGGCAAACTTTACAGCTGGAGAGGTAGCTCAACACCCCTAGGGCAGAACTTGTCTGCTGCTATATGAGGTCTTGGGCACAGTGAGCATGGAGAGCAGAGGTAGATAAGAGGGCAGGGCTTTCAAATTAATGCTACTGGAGTAGTAGCATTTCTTTAAATGCAGCGATGTCTTTACCCACTGACAAATCCCTCTCTTGGGTGCGTTTCCAGGATCTGCTGGACTCGGATGAGCTGCTAGATTCGGAGGACTTGAAGAAGCCAGATCCATCATCCCTCAGAGCTGCTTCTTGCAAAGACATGGGCAAGAAGAAAGCCTGCAAGAACTGGTTAGTGTTGGGATTGGAAGAGTTGTGGAAACTTAATAATATTCTAAAAACATTCAATAAATTCAACTTAAAAAAACCCAGATAAAACTATTTTGGTGAAGCGCTTCATGTTATAAGGTAGTCCAGATACAGAAAGATGATTTTAAGAACATCTTCTTCTTGCCGTTTGGCTGCCTGCCTTGAAACTGCTAGAAATTACTGCACTTACATCATGAGCAGTCATCTTGGGGGCAGAGGGTGGCTGCAGATTTTGTACAGCCTTCACTCAACTCCTGGTTCTCCCTCAGATTTCCAGAAGAAATAGCCCATGTAGCTTTAAAGAGATCCTTGGTTTCAGTCAGAGGAATGTGTGTCAGCCCTTGCGTTTTTACAAACCGTGTTGTCAGGGAACGGAGCATTCGTGGGATCCGCTGTGTCCTGCCACAGTGAGGGTCGTTCCCTGTTGTCCATGCACAGGGCAGGAGCACGTATTGGTGACGCATAACCTTGAAGCACAAAGATTCAGGGGATTTCTTTATTTTCTACAGCACGTGTGGCCTGGCCGAAGAGCTGGAACAGGAGAAGAGGAGCTCGCAACCCAAATCTGCCTGTGGCAACGTAAGCGAGCGCTTTGGTTTCTGTACTGTGCTGTGTACTGAACAGTCTGTGTCTAAGAACCATCATCTCCCTGGGATGGTTCCCTGCTCTCCAGCACTGCCCGTGCGGATCCTGCGGCGCTGCTTGTCCCGATGGGCCTGCTGGTCCTGGCTCTTAAAGCTGCTGCTGCCCTGTGCCCGTGCACTCCCTGCGGGCGCGTGCTGTCCGTGAGAGCAGCCCGCTGCCCCATGGGGCACAGCAGGGCTTGGTGGTGCTTAGGGAGCCGCTGCCACGTGCGTGCACGGCCCTTAACTGACCTCCGCCGCGTTGCTGTTGAGAGGAGGCAGGAGGGAGGGGGTTCTGGGCTGACGCGCGCCGAGGAGCGGGTCGTCCAGCCGGGTAGCCCAGGGCGCCGTGGCAGGGAGCTCAAAGCAGCCCTTGGCTTTGCTTAAACAGCAGGGGCTTTTCCTTCTCTTGCCAGTGCTACCTGGGAGATGCGTTCCGCTGTGCCAGCTGCCCTTACCTGGGCATGCCGGCATTCAAACCCGGAGAGAAGATTCTCCTCAAACAGAACCAGCTACACGATGCCTAACGGAGAGGTGTAACGCTTCTGGGTATCCTGCAAAGGCCGCCTCTGCTCTTCCATCAGTCCGAGATGCAGAGCTTCTTCCAGTCCTCTTCATCTTCTCAAATCCATGCTCTCTGGACAATATTCCTCGTGGGGAGGGACAGTGGGGGTGCTGACACTGCTGTGAACTCATCAGATTTAATCAAGCTTGGGGTATCTGATAGATGACAGATGGCCTTGAATGTATGAAACTTCTTAATGTTACACCTTGTTTTCGGTGGTTCGCTGCGTATGGAGACACTGTCCCTCACAACCTCTCCCTGTAGACGATGGAGGTGGAATCGAGTGTCACGATGACCTCTGCGCGTGGCAGGAGCTTCCTTGGTGCTTCCCCTAGCCCGTGTCCTGCTCCGTGCCCTAATTATCCCTGGAGAATCAGCAGCTCTGCCTTAGCCTTCAAGGTGACACTGGCCTCCTGCGCTCTTGGAAATCGGAACCCACGCTCCCTTACCACGTGAAGACGGCTCCGCAGCTCCTGCCGTAAACCGGGAGTAGCCATGAATTCCCAAGTGTTTTAGAGCCTGCCAGTGATTTTCCTCCCCTTTCCCTATTTTCATCAAAATGCAAAAGATTAATTGGGATTGAGAAGCCTCCTGCCCTTACGGCAGGGAGTGGATCAGCAGGATCCCTGCGTTTTTCCCCAACACCTTTCTGTCCAGCATGAACTGGTAGCACAAGGGTAATCCAAGGCTGTGGTCTCTTCTGGTGGCTACCTACAGTGTCCCATAAAACAGAGTATAGCAATAACTTAATTTCTGGATGGCCTGTGGTCACTGCTGCTTCTCCATAAGATGCTGACAGCTCTTTATTTATCTGCGTAATTGCCGCTAGTGAAGCATCCGTGCAAGGGCGGGATGAGGGAGCTGCCCTTCTTCTGCACCAGGCTTTCCCTATCCAGGAACAGAAAGGCGGGAATCCCAAATCCAGCATCTCCACAGGGGGTTGCTCTGTTCCTGGCACTCTGTAACTTCTTGTCATGGTGCTGCCTGAGTTACACAACAGACTCGTGTGGGGTGTTGGGATGTGAGGCTCAGTTCTTACAATAAACATGACCAAGAGCAAAGCGTCTGTCCTAAAGATGTCATTTGAAAGGTTGGTGCCCCTTTTACTCGGTCTCATTTAATCGCAGCTCATGTCTGTGTGCCATTTCTGGGGCTGTTAATGATTTGGGTCATGAGACAAACCTTGGAGTTCTACAAAAATAGGGATCTTTCATCATCGAGGAGACTGGTTAAACCCTCCTCTGGGAATATAAGGAAAGGGCAGAGCTGAGACTAGGGGAAGTTGCATCCTGCCAGCACTTGGGGCTCCCTGCAGACAGACCTGGAGCAAAGCCAGGACCCGCAGCAGGGCCCAGCTCGGGCAGGGGCTGCTCCTCATCCCCCTCACTGATATTTTGGAGGGGAAGAGGCTCATGCACATGGGGAAAAATGAGGGCTGCGCTGTCCAGGGGGTGCCCCACATCTGGCATTGGTGGTTCAGTGGTAGAATTCTCGCCTGCCACGCGGGAGGCCCGGGTTCGATTCCCGGCCAATGCAGCCCTCCTTTTCCCACCCCCTCACCTCTGCGGCCACCCCAGCCCTGGCCCTACCGCCACTGCCCCCACGTTGCTGCCTCCCTGGCACCAGGGTCCTCTGCCCTGCGCAGGGATGCGCCAGCCGAGCTGGGGCCCTTGTGGATGCACTGTTCACTCTGGAACCTAATGACAACACCCCTCATTGCCACCATGGCTCAGGCAACGCAGAATGGCCCTGTTGTGGCTTGAGCCCCAGAATCAGAGAGTATTTTTTGTCTCCTTCTCCTTGGGGACTCCCCACAAATGCCATCCCCTGCTCAAGGGGGTGCTCACGTGTGGGGCAGCCATGTTGTGTCCCACATCTGGCATTGGTGGTTCAGTGGTAGAATTCTCGCCTGCCACGCGGGAGGCCCGGGTTCGATTCCCGGCCAATGCAGCTCTCCTTTTCAGACCTGTCCCTGGCTCTGCCTCTTGTTGCCACCTCTGCTCCAGCCCCCCGGGGCTGGGGCTGCCCTCGCTGCCGCTCTCCCCGGGGCAGCTGCCTCTTGGGGCTGCTTTGCCACAGCTCAGCCCCCTGCCCCAAGCCCCACGCGTTGAGGGGCAGACGGTGGTTCCATCTGCCTCGCACAGAGGGGCCCTCAGAATGTGCTATTGACTCTGGAGCCTACTGATGACACCTCTCGTTGGCATCATGGCTCTGGCAGCACGAAGTGATGCCCTCATATCTTGAGCCTCAGAATCAGAGCAGAGTGTTGGGGTCTTTGTCATGGGGGGGCGTGTCCCCACAATTGCTGGCCACTGCCCAAGGGGGTGCTCACAAGTGGGGCAGCCATGTTGTGCCTCACATCTGGCATTGGTGGTTCAGTGGTAGAATTCTCGCCTGCCACGCGGGAGGCCCGGGTTCGATTCCCGGCCAATGCAGCCCTCCTTTTCCCCCTGGGGCTGCCGCTGACCCCGGGGCAGCTGCGTTTGGGAGCCCCAGCCCTGGCTCAGGGCTCCTGGGGATCATGGGCGCTGCTGGATCCAGCCATCCCTTCTGGCCACTGCTGCCGCCCCTTGCAGGAGGCTGTGGGCTCTGACTGGGCCACTGCCCATGGCAGGAGCTCTGGAGCCTAATGACTACCGTCCTGTTGTAGAAACAGCCCCTCTGGCGCCTGAGCCCCAACTCTGAGTTCACCTGGTCAGTTCCTACTCTCTGGCACTTCCCAGCCGCCCTGTCCCAGCACCGTGGGGCCGTTCAGCACTCAGAGCTCATGGAAACTGCAGTCCTGGCTTGGGCCTCTCCTGCTGCGCAGAGCCTGGGATGTGGTGGATGCAGCAGCTGCGCAGGTGCCTCCTCGGGGCTGCGCTCGTCCTGGCACTTCCTCACACGCAGCGACGCAGGAGCTGCGGATGGGGGGGCCTCGGGCCCCAGCCAGCATCAGCAGCAGGACCCTGCTGGGGGCAGCATGGGGGGCAGCTCCTGCCTCTGCTCCCAGCCCCAAAATGCAGCTGCCCAGGGAGGAGGGCAGCCCTGGCAGCGGTGGATCCAGCAGGGGGAAAAGGAGGGCTGCATTGGCTGGGAATCAAACCCCGGCTTCCCACATGGCAGGCGAGAATTCCCCCACCGAACCACCAATGCCAGATGTGAGGCACAACATGGCTGCCCCACTCGTGAGCACCCCCTTGAGCAGTGGCCAGCAATTGCAGAGACCCCCCCCCCCCCCATGACAAAGACCCAACACTCTGCTCTGATTCTGAGGCTCCAGCTATGAGGGCATCACTTCGTGCTGCCAGAGCCATGATGCCAACGAGAGGTGTCATCAGTAGGCTCCAGAGTCAATAGCACATTCTGAGGGCCCCTCTGTGCGAGGCAGATGGAACCACCGTCTGCCCCTCAACGCGTGGGGCTGGGGCAGGGGGCTGAGCTGTGGCAAAGCAGCGCCCCAAGAGGCAGCTGCCCCGGGGAGAGCGGCAGCGAGGGCAGCCCCAGCCCGGGGGGCTGGAGCAGAGGTGGCACCAAGAGGCAGAGCCAGGGACAGGTCTGAAAAGGAGGGCTGCATTGGCCGGGAATCGAACCCGGGCCTCCCGCGTGGCAGGCGAGAATTCTACCACTGAACCACCAATGCCAGATGTGGGGCACAACATGGCTGCCCCACACGTGAGCACCCCCTTGAGCAGGGGATGGCATTTGTGGGGAGTCCCCAAGGAGAAGGAGACAAAAAATCATCTCTGATTCTGGGGCTCAAGCCACAACAGGGCCATTCTGCGTTGCCTGAGCCATGGTGGCCATGAGGGGTGTTGTCATTAGGTTCCAGAGTGAACAGTGCATCCACAAGGGCCCCAGCTCGGCTGGCGCATCCCTGCGCAGGGCAGAGGACCCTGGTGCCAGAGAGGCAGCAACGCGGGGGTAGTGGCGTTAGGGCCAGGGCTGGGGCGGCCGCAGAGGTGAGGGGGTGGGAAAAGGAGGGCTGCATTGGCCGGGAATCGAACCCGGGCCTCCCGCGTGGCAGGCGAGAATTCTACCACTGAACCACCAATGCCAGATGTGGGACACAACATGGCTGCCCCACAGCGTATTTGGGGCCATGGGAAGAGCTTAGGGGGTGGCAGAGTTTCTCCCAGACTGGACGCCCAGCTGGACGGTGGTGAGGGTTGTTAGTGCCAGTGGGCACATGGAAAGGGAACAGAGGGCAAAGGGAAGGGGGGGGAGGGTAGGCATGGGGGACCCCCACAGCTGGCATTGGAGGTTCCCGTGTGGCAGGTTCTTCTGTCCCACTCAGGGGAGAAGGAGCTGAGCTGTGCCCTCAGTAATGCACTGTTGATTCTGAAGCCTAATGACAATACACTTCATTGGCAGCACAAAGTGATGCCCTCATAGCTTGAGCCCCAGAATCAGAGCAGAATGTTGGGGTCCTTGTCCTAGGAGGGGTCCCCACAAGTACTGGCCGTGCCCAAGGGGGTGCTCACGTGTGGGCAGCCATTTTGTGCCCCACATCTGGCATTGGTGGTTCAGTGGTAGAATTCTCGCCTGCCACGCGGGAGGCCCGGGTTCGATTCCCGGCCAATGCAGTCCTCCTTTTTCCCCCTGAGGAGCACTGATGTTCCCGGGGCGGCTGCACTTTGGAGCCTGCAGTGCCAGCCCCACCAGGCGCCAGGAGCCCTGCCTGGTCCTGCTGGATCCCACCCGGTCCTGCTGGATCCTGCCCGGTCCCTTGGGCCACTGTTGCCACCCCTCACAGGGCTGTGTCATTACATTGGTTTTATCTCCCACCTTCCTCCACCTCTCCCAAACGGTTGGAGAAGGAGCAGATCCCTTGGGCCACTCTCACCATTTTTGTCCCTCTCGTCCTGCAGCTGCCTTAGATCAGATCAGCCTCTTTTCTGGCTGTAAGAATTAATGCCCCGGGTGCTAATTGAGGTCAAGGAGCTGATTGCTCACCGTGCTAACGAAGCGCTCTTTCCCCACAGCTGAGAGGCCGTGGCTGCCTTGGCTGAGCTGGTTTTCTCCTCTGGCTCCTTCCTCTTCTTCTTCCTCTTCCTTTCCTCCGTGTCCCTCCACCCCCTTTCCACCGTGTCCCCCTTCCACTCTTCTCTCCACCAAAATCGCTTCCATTTGCTCTCTCCCCTGTCGAATTCTCACCTCATCTTCCTCGGGCCATCGCCAGGCGCTCACATCCTTGCTCCCTTTCCCTCTTTTGACCCCTTCATGCCTATCTACGATGCCGGCCACTGGGAGAAGGGTTTCTCCGTAACCTGCCTCCCAAACACCTCCGTCAGTAGCTTCCCCTTTCTTGCCGTGACGCGGAAGCTGCTGCCGTGTGGAGAGCGGCGCTTGCAGGGAGGCAGGAAACCCTCCAGCCTCCACCTCTCCGTGCTCGGAGGTGGCAAATAGGAACTTCCGTCATGAGGAGGAGGCAGGAGCGGACCGTAGCCAAGAGAAACACCAGAAGGACATCTAGCATCTCCAAGACTGGGAAGCTTGACGATCTGCTCGGGATTTGTGTTTGTTAAAACAGATAGTCCTCGAGAATGGGGCATGGCCCCAGGCTGACGTGCGTGCAGAGGATAGCGAGATCTTTGGAGGGTTTTTGGTCTCTTAGTTCCCTAAGCGCTCGCAGGTGAATTTCTCCACCTTTTGCTTGCTTGCCTGACTTCTCCAACGTTATTTAATTGTTTGTGGCATGTTCCCTTGCTAAAACCGCTGTTACCCGCCTGATCGCACCTAACCCTAAGTGCCAAGGATGCAAAAAAGGGACTGTGACCATTTCAGCTTTCTCCAGACCATCTGGAGAAAGTACACTGAGCCTTTCAAACCACAGTTTCTCTCTGAGCACCTTAAGGACCTGCTGTTGAGGCATTAGTCTCCTTCAGCTTTGGATTTATGCCTTCTCTTCCCGAGTCGGGGCACCCTCCCAGCACTCCGACTGCCCCAGGTCCCACGGTAGCCCAGGAGGAGCTAATGTCTTTTCCACCACTTGCGACCCCCAATCCATAGCTGAACCTGGAGCTAAAGGGAGCAGGAGAATCATAAAGGCTTCATTGCTCTGCAGTGGCTCTTCCAGGACAGACGGGCCTCCCTCCTTAGTGTATAACTGCAAATAGTGAAAACCACACCTTTTAAAATTTATTTATTATGGTAAAACTATATACATAAGGATAGATGTCCGCTCCACTTAGATTATTGCAGCTGCATGCGCGATGCCCCTCTGTGAAGCCGACCATGACGTTCCTCACGCATCTCTCATGCTTCGAGTGAGCGCAGCCAAGCAGGGCTGAGTCACTTCAGAGACGGCTCCTGCTCCGGAGGAAGGGAGAAAACCCAGAAGACCCCCCCGCCGGGCGAGAGCAGCGTAAATGTCCCTCAGCACTGCGCTCCTGCCTGGTCCCTTCTTCACGTGGAGAGCTGGTGTCTGCCAGGGCAACGTAAAGCAGAAAGGAGGAGGCTCATGTGGATCCTCATTTGGGGCTAAATAGAGGGTTTTGCTCTCCAAGACGGCACCTTCTTGAGAGCAGAAGGCTGGTGTGCGGGAGCTGTGCTGGCAGGCAGGTGAGATGCCGCCTGTCCCTTTGTTGTCCCCCTTTTGCCTTCCTCCTATCGGGAAACTTTCACTTTTGCATAGGTGGCATTGGCGCTCTCCTCCCTCCTCTCCTGCCCGCGCGTTACCGTGGCATAGACGATCTCCGAGGCAGCCTTGGGCTCCTCCTTCTCGAAGTTCAGGTCAGCGTAAGTCACCTCATCAGCTGGAGGCGCTGGGGGAGGCTGCAGGGGAAGAGAGCGGTGAGCGGAGCGTGGCCTCTTGCTTCTCCTGTGCCACAAAGCTTGCTCTCGCCTCAAACTTCGCTTTCCAACTACTGCTTAGGAAAAACATTGTTATTTGTATTTTCTTTTACCCTTGAAGCCCCCCTGCTCACGTCTTTTAGGTCGCTCGCTCTCGGCGACCTCCCACGCTAGCAGATACGACGTGGCTACGTCAGAGCTGCTTTAACTTCTGAGCTTCTGTTTAACAAGAAGCGAAATCAGCTCCCTGATGGCCCATGGTGTGTAGGATGGTTGGTTTCTGGAGCCTGCTTACCAGGGCAAAGCTGATTTAACAGCTACTCTTAAGTCCTTTAAATGGGTGTTCAAGAGCCATCGCTTTTTGTCGTGGAGAGAAGCGGTGCGCAGAGACACGTGTGCAGGACGGCTGTGGCTTACCGTGCTCGGCCGAATCATCTCCGCCGCGTCCTTCTTCTTAGGCTTTCCTGAAAAAGAAAATGTAGTGGATTTATTACTAATAACCCCCTTGGGTTTCTTCTGGGACAGGCTTGTGTAGGGGAAGCTTTACCAGCTGCCACCAGAGGTAGCGGCTTAGCCCAAGCTCAGCCTCACCTTTGCTGTTCGTTTTGCACCACCACACCACGAGGCAAAATGCCGGCAAAGAGAGAAACACCCCGACCGCCACTCCAAACATGGCGTAGAGAAGGAGGTCCAACCCTGCGACACGTCGGGACAAAAGAAACACTCCTTAGTTACTGTCTCCTGGCACTGGGACGCTTGCTTGGGCTTGCAGGCACTTGTAGAGTTGCTTTTCTGGAGAGCAGCTCTGCAGAGAGGGACCTGGGTGTCATGGTGGATGACAAGTTGACCATGAGGCAGCAGTGTGCCCTCGTGGCCAAGAAGGCCAATGGGATCCTGGGGTGCATTAAGAAGAGCATCTCCAGCAGGTCGAGGGAGGTGATCCTGCCCCTCTACTCAGCCCTGGTGAGGCCACATCTGGAGTATTGTGTCCAGTTCTGGGCTCCACAGGACAAGAGGGATGTGGAGCTGCTGGAGAGAGTCCAGCGCAGGGCTACAAGGATGATCAGGGGCCTGGAACATCTGCCCTATGAGGAGAGGCTGAGGGAGCTGGGCCTGTTCAGCCTGGAGAAGAGAAGGCTGAGAGGGGACCTGAGCAGTGTCTATAAGTACCTCAAGGGAGGCAGTGAGGAGGATGGTGCTGGCCTCTTTTCACTGGTTGACACAGACAGAACTAGAGGAAACGGCCGGAAACTGAAGCACCAAAAGTTCCACAGAAACAGAAGGAAAAAATTCTTGCCAGTGAGGGTGCCAGAGCACTGGAACAGGCTGCCCAGAGAGGTTGTGGAGTCTCCTTCTCTGGAGATCTTCCAAACCCGCTTGGACGCAGTCCTGTGCCACGTGCTCTAGGTGACCCTGCGTGTGCAGGGGGGTTGGATTAGGGTGACCTCTAGAGGTCCCTTCCAACCTTAAGCATTCTATGATTCTATGATTTTGGAGCGTTTCTTTTCCAGGGTCATCAGCAGCATCAACAACGCTGGAAGAGACAGGTCCTCTGAGGGGACGCTCTCCTGTGCACATCTGTCTGCACCAGGTTTGCAGCTGTGGGTGGTTTGGCAGTGCTGGGGGAGCTCACCTGGCTTGGTGTCCTGCGAGGGGACATCGGGCTGAGGTGCCTCTGGGTGCTGGGCTGGAGGACAGAAACACAAGTGAGGGCCAGCAGGGAGAGAGCACATCGCCCTAACGATACAGGAGAAGGCAGGGGCAGGGACATGGAGCGGGACGTCAACTGCACCTTGTTCACTCTGCCCACCCTTCTCTATAGCAGCCTTCTCTCCCTGCTCATCACTGCCATGAAAACCCGGTGGGAAACGGTGTCACTTACGGACAACAGTCACTTCTGTGCCGTTTCCTCTGCCCGTCAGGTTCCTTTCTGCAATCAGGACCAGGCACACGTAGGTCCCCGTGTTGGCTACACGCACATCAGTCAGGATGAGGTTGGTAGAGTTTGTGCCCACACAGTGGCTTTGGTTGTGGTCGCTCTGTTTGTACCACTCCACGTGTGCGGTGAGGTTCTCGGTGTTCATCTCGAACATGCACTCCACGGTGATGTTTGACCCTTCCTGCCGGATGATAGGCCCAGAGGTCTGGTTCACAACCAGCTCAGAGGTTTCTGGAGGAAACAAAAAGCATAAATAGATCGTACCTTGTAGCAGACCTCTTCTGCTGGCATATGTTGCTCATGAAAGATGAGCAGTTAGGTAACTGCCTTCTCCTCCAGCAGTCGATGGTCTTTTCCATCCTCTGGATAAAGGTTCCTCAATACTGAATGCCCAATAGTGAGTGCTGATTAGTGACATTAGAGACATCTGCTCCTGTGGGGAGACCTGAGGCCACCTAGGCAGAAGAGTCTTCAGGCACCCAAACCAGGAGGCTTCCGGAGCTCGGTGCTCATGGAGCCGAGGATGGATGCGCTGGGCTTGTGGGCTAGGTGTTGGGAAAGAGTCCTAAGAACTGCAGATACCTAAAGGAGCCCTCACAACCTCCCTAGCTTCACTCCATCAACAGTTCTCTCTCTTTTCTCTGTTTCTCCCCAGCCTGGGGCTCACAAACGTGCATTGCATAGATGGAGCCCAGGGCCTTCCTCAGAAGCAGCAATGAACAGCTGGTTCGGAAAAGGCAACCCCTCACCATGGAGCTGCCTGGTTTTGCTCCCTGAAGGCCCCACACCGTTTTCTTTCCCTTTGAGGTAACTTCTGAGGTAACTTCCTCAAACTTCTTTGAGGTAACTGCTCTTCTTTGAAATGTGCCCCAGGAGGACCTGCTGGCCCCGCTGCCCTCACACAACCTCCGCAGCTCCTGATGGAGGTGAGTAGGTGGTGCCTGACCTCAGCCCCCTGTGCCTGCACCCCTGGGAAGCACACGGCGAGGTGCTCGTGCCAGAGGAGCCCTCAGACCCTGCAACCAACAGCAATTCCCAGCGCCGCAGAGCACCGAGGCCTGCGGGCTGCCCCCGGCGTGGCGCCGCTGCCCCCTGTGCCAGCCGCTCTTACCGTCCGTCTCCGCTCCCAAGTCACGGCCGGAGCAGGGAGCGTAAAGGGTCCCGCTCCGGCGCGGCCACACGAGGAGCAGCCCGGGCAGCAGGCTGGCTGCCAGCAGGACCTTCATGCCGTCTCCTTCGAGGCGCTGGCGCAGCGGGGCGATGGGCGCTCTCCGGCCTCTCTTTCTGCAGCAAATCCGCCGCTCTCTGTGCGTGGGAGCCCGGGCCCTCACTGCGCTCCTGGGCGCTCTCCTCCCCTTCGCTTTCCTGCTCACGTGTGGTTAGTTCCCTTTACAGAGAGGCTTCCTCTCTTCGGGGTTTCTCTAGCATCGACCTGATTTTAACTCTTGCGACTGATTCACAGAAGAACAGGGGAGGTTGGCAGGAGCCTCAGAGAGCAGCTAGTCCAACCCCTGCTCAAGCAGGGTCACCCAGATCAGGCCGTGTAGGATGGCCTCTGTGAGGCCCTCCAGCATCTCCAAGCAGGGAGACGCCACCATCCCCTGGGAAACCTGCTCCGGTGCTCAGAGGGTCACCCTCACAGCAAAGCTTTTACCATATTCAGACAGAACTTCCTTCGGTTTCATGTCGATCGCACACACCCAGTGCTGATGCAGACAGAAATAACGACGTGCAAATCCTGAAATGCAGAGACCGGGGGAAGGTTGAAGAAAGATGGCGACGCAGAGTTTGGGGATGCTAGAGTAAGCCCTGATCTGATCCCGCACCTCTCCACCCCACAGGCACATTCCCAAAACTGCGGGATATCTTTGCTATGGAGAGCTCAGATTCCTAGGGAGCTAGGATTCCTAGGGAATCAGCTTTGGCTGCGCCTTTCCAGCGCAGTGCCTCGTGCACAAAAACCAGCATTAAATCCGGTCTTGTTAGGAGACCCAAATAAAACATAAAAAGGAGCCAAGGGAACAAATGCAAATAGTCCTTCCTTTTGTGATAAGCCCCTCTCCCAGTGAAGAAGATTTGCTTGCACTAGGAAGACCTGGATATTCCTTTTGGGTGGCTGAAAGCCAGCTCTTGAGGAAGATGCTCCTCATCTCCCCAGGATTGTAGCACCCGTGGCCATCTTCAGCTGTCTCTGACAAGAGCTAGGCTGTCCCATGGTTATGCACAAGCCATATCTACTTTGCTCAAAGCAAGCTGCATTCTGTGCTCAATTAGGTACCAGGACAATTTGCTAAATCACAATTAAGAGGGTGAAGGGAACAGAAAAGATGGCCCCAGTGCTGCCAGGCCTGTGTTACTGTCAGTGTTACAAGCCTTGCCTCACTTCCAGTTGGGTTGGGTTTTCTGGCCTGAGGACATGAGATTAAGAATCAGTTTTAACTGCAGTTTGAGCACAGCAGATACGTGTTCCTAACTGTGGAAAGCAGATTAAAGGCTTCAGTTCTCTCTTTTAAGCTTTTCCATTGCTTTATCACCCAGACCATCTTTGGGTGAGCGCAAACCGTAAAGCCACAAACAGTTGCAAACCTGTGAGAAGTGCAAGAGCTGAGTAAGGGAAGTCAGTGATAACAAGTGCCGTGAGCTCTTCCCGTTCTGCCTACAGCGTTCCCCACGTCCCTCGGAGACTGTATGCAGCCCTGACATGGATGGGGACCCGGAATGACTGCTCTGGCAGGCAGTGACACTGGTGCGCAGGGCAAACAGTACAAATCTGAATTTTCCTGGACTGCTGGCATTAGCATGACTTTGCAGAAAGGACCAAAGTTTATTTATTTATATTTGTGTGTGTGTTTTTTTTTTTTTCTCCTAACAGAGTAATTTCCTACTGGATCCCACCGTTCACCACGATGCTGTGGCTCCGTGCCAAGATGGGACGGGTGAGGGCTGCTCTCGCTCCCAACTGCGCTGCAATGAGGAGGCAAATCTGAGCAGGGCGAGCGCTGCCGACTCGCGCAATGGTCAATCGCTGCGAGTCTCATCGAAACACTCTAGCTCATGCTAGAGCTTTTAGCTTTTAGTTTTTCACATAGCTAGAACAACACTTGCTTTCTTCTGCAGAGGAAAACGAGAAGGAAATCACAAATGCTGATACGATATTGGGTGCACTGCGTTATCAGGCATCTGTGCCACACGTTGCACAACGCATGACACAGGACAGGGGCTGGGGAGCTTGTCGCAATCCGAGCACCCTCATACAGCACCGGGAGAATGCAGAGGCCCTGAGGCCCTGTCCCGGGGCTGGAACTCTCATGATGGAAAGAACTTAGCACACCCACAGCAGGAGTTTTATCTTTTAATTTAATTTTAATCTCTCTTTATCGTGTCGAACACAAACGTCGGAAACGCTCGTGACGCGCCTCAGCTGGGGCAAACAGTGGGCAAACCCACCATGGGTCTCACTTCACCGCCGCGGCTGACGGCCGCCAAACCGGCCTCCTACTGGCTGCCAGTGCTGTCAGTCACCCAAAGACCCGCCCCCCCTCAGTCCCCTCCTAGCCACAGGCCTCTACGTCATGCGCGCGGGCTGAAGCCGCCCCTGGAGTCGCCATTTTAAGAGCCGCGTCGCGTGCCCGCGCTGCCCTCGAGTGGGCGGAGTCGCTCGGTGCGCACGCGCGTTGCTCGCCCTCTCCGCCCCGCCCACCGGCAGGAGGTGGCGGCCGCGGCGCATGCGCGCGCCGCCGGGCCGGGCCGGGCTGGGAGGCGCGGCGGGAGCGCGCGCGGCGCTGGGATGCGCGGGGGGCGGCGGCGCGCGCAGCCCCGCGGCCGGCGCAGCAGGTAGGGGCCGCCCGCCGCGTCCCCCCGCCGGGGGCTCTGCCCGTGCCCGTGCCGGGGCGGGCAGCCGCGCCGTGCCCGCGGAGAGCCCCGGGGGTCTCCGTGCGCGCCGGCTCGGTGAGGCGAGGAGCGGGCCAGGCCGGTGTCGTGAGGCGAAGGGGTGTCCGGGCCGCGCGTGGGTCCCGTGCTGCGCGACCCGGCGTCCCCCTGGCCCGGGCGGTGCCTCAGGCTGTCCCCGGCCGCCTCTGTCCCCGTTGCCGCCTCGGGGTCTCGCAGCCCGGCGGGCCCGAGGCTCTCTGCTCCCCAGGCTCTGCCCGCTCCAACGGGAAACTGAATCCCTGCCGAATCCGCTCGGAACGAGCTGTGTTTTCTCAGTGTATTGAGTCGCGTGCTTGTTGCCGGTTGTCACGAGAGGCTGTTCATCCAGGTGGGTAGCTAATTCGGTCAGCCTTGTTCTACGGCGTTAAACTGCTTCCGAGTGTAACCAGATAGAAATGGCACCGATTTCCCCCCGGGAGTTGGAGGGCAGACGCTGGTCCCTGTCGCCTCGGGCCCAGCCTGTTTCTATTCGGCCGACTCTTGCGGTGCCTTTGGAGCCCCGTCCTGCAGCCAAGGAGCTGCCGGTTCCTGGGGACGCCGGGCAGTGTGTGCTCCCGTGTCCCCACGTTCCCGAGCTTCAGGGACACTGGCAGAAACGGCCCGGAGCAGCGTGGCCGCCCGGGCCCGCAGGCCGCGTGTGCTGGCTCCTTCCCGAGTCCTGTTTGTGGATCCCTGTGTCTGCCGCAGGAGACAATTCCGTGTTCCTGTCTCAAACGGGGTGATAAGACCGTGCAAAAACATCCTGGCCCATCTTTGACAGCGCAAGCATGAGGTAACGGGTAAGCCAGGGCAGATCTTAACAACCCTCAGCAGGTTCATTGAACTTATCCGCCCTCCTGCTGGCATCCAAAGTATCCTAGGGCAAGGCATTCCGCAGCTTAGTCAAGTGCTGTGGCAAGAGCTGCTTTCTTTAGGTTGTTTTGGTTATTTTGGGCAGATGTTGTGGGTATCACCTTCCTTGAAAGGCAAGAGTCTTGTGCTGGATATGCGAAGTGCTCCAGTGTGCTTTTAGTAGCAGTTTCAAACAATTCGCCCTCTTCCAAACTGCTTTTCTCCTCGACTTTTGTGGCATGCTCTGTGGTTTTTTGTGTCTTTGAGCATGTCTGTGCCATCTTTTACAAGCAGACACATCCTTGCTCCGGTATGTTCAGTTTGTGTGTGCTCATAAAGAAGAAATCTTTTTACCACAGGCACTTTCTCTTATTCCGTCTGTAAATTCCAAGGATGTGTGGGGCAACTTTAAGATTTATACCTAAAGCCTCACTGCTGCACAGAAAGTAATTTTTTGTTCATTTGGTTTACAGAAAACAGTCACAAATATAAACAGTCTCTCACAAATTAATTCAGTGCATATTTCACAACATTTTATAACATCCCCAATGTTTATATGTATACGTTAACAGCATATAAACATACTCCCTACGGATACTTTGCCTTAGGTGCCAGTACTTAGCATGTCAGGATTTGCTTTTGCACGTTGTAAGGTAGCATTTTAGGATGGGGAGATGGGGAACTGAACTTTGTTCTGTCCCTGTCAAAAATGCAGGGACAATCCAATGTCCCCCCTTGCTTTTAGGGTGACTCACAGGGATTTCTTTTCCTGGTACCGGTAGCAGTTGTGTCTGCAACATGATCTTTGCCATTTCACTATAGACTTAAGAAAACCTGAATCTGAATGATGTTTTGTCTTTCATTGGCACACAAGTGGGGATCTGAAGGGATTATTTTATGAGGAAATAATGATTTTTTTAAAAATAATTTTTTAAAGTTGTTTGTCTGAACCAAGTGTTTGTGTATAGGAACTGTAATAACTGGGAGAGCTTGCATTCCCTAAATGTCATGGGCAGGAGATATTTTTAAGTGATCCAGAGTTGGGGAAAACCTGAAGTACCCACAAGGGACACAGGTAGAAGCAAGTCCTTTTCCCTTTCAAAGCAGCTTTCTATGTGTTAAAAGTGACACAAGGTCTCCCTTTAGCCACCTCTCTGGACTAAACATGCTCAGCGAATCCCAGCTTTCCCCACAAAACTTTTTTTTTTTCCTAGACTTTCTCTGGAGTGTCTTAACTGCTTGGCATAATTATTAAAATCAAAAATAGTTGTTTTCAACTTGCATATTTAGTTTGGGGGGGAAACAAAACAGGCTTATGTGCTCCAAAGTTTGTCTATTTTTTCCAGCTATAGTAGTTGTCCTAATAAAAGGAATTCCCTCATCTCGCAAAAAACCTTTATCTTATTTGGAGACACAATCCCCACTTCAGCAGCTCTGCTCTTGTGACAAACTGTGTGTCCTGTCCCCTTTCCGTGCCCTCTCGGTTCCAGCCCGTGCCTTGACTCCTCTGGCTTGTCCTGGCATGCTCCTGTGTGTTTCTGTCCGTGCTTCCTGTGTTTTGAAGCTCGGGAGAAACTCATGACTTAGTCAAACCACTTTCTTATCATTCTTCCTGTCCTCTGCATTAGGAGAGTTTAGCTCATTCCCTTATATTATTTCTCCAAGAATTGCAAGGGTTTTATTCATTCTTTCTTTCTTTCTTTGTGAGACTCTTTAATATTTTACATGCCACATGGAGGATAATAGGTGACTTCGGATTTGATGCATTTAATGTCACAATGTGCCCTCTGCTGATACTTACTGGTAACTTTTCATGTTCTAGGAACTGTGGTCAAAGCGGAGAACTGCAGAATTCAGCGTTTTGCCAAGGGCCTGCGTGTAGACCCTGACGCTGCATGAAGGCAGAATGAAAATGCTCCCGGGCGTGGGTGTTTTTGGGACTGGCAGCGCTGCCCGGGTGCTGGTCCCCTTGCTGAGAGCAGAAGGCTTCTCCATCGAGGCGCTCTGGGGGAAGACCGAGGAGGAAGCCAAGCAGCTGGCTGAGGAAATGAACATCTCCTTCTACACGAGCCGCACTGACGATGTCTTGCTGCACCAGGACGTGGATCTGGTTTGCATCAACATCCCTCCACCGCTAACTCGGCAGATTGCTGTGAAAGCTCTAGGTACTTCCTTATCTTTGGGGCTGACCCTCCGAATCCCTAGTTTTGGGACAGGTTGCAGTTGGAGCCTCTTATCCCTAGTTGTGCCAATGTGCACGTGCAGCGCTAAGGGCTGTTTGGTTTGGGATCGGCAGAGCCGTCTGCAGGAAATGTTACCTGGCATTTCTTGGAAAAATACTATTTACAGCTAAAATGCTATTTATAAGCCCTGTGTCCTTTTCAGATTGTAATTATGGCGTGGAGATCATGATAAAAGTGATTGAGCCAATTCAGAGAAGATGATAGCGGAGGGGGTTTTTGTGCCCATTTGAAAAAAATCTTGCTTGCTTCATTTCACACCTCCCTGCACTCCAGAATAGGAACCTGAAACTTCCCTTGGAGCTGAAGCAGGGTCTTTTTTTTCAGCCCTGCTGCTAATTTTCCCCTCAAGTCAGGCCACCTTCGAAAATGACAGATATTGGAGGAAAATGTTTGCATCTACTTTAGGAGTGAGTCTTTTTAACACGTTGTAGTGTTAATGCTCCTCTCGCATAGCACAGCGCTGGCGTGACTGTGTTATTCTCTACGTAACAAGTGGGATATTTTTATTGTGTTTGCAGCAGACACCCATGAATTAATTTTAGGTGGGAGAAATACATTAAACCGTGTGAGCCAAGGTGATTTGTTCTTAAGCTCTTTGGTCTGCAGTAATTTGTTTTGGAAGTAAATAACACCTCCCAGAAAGCTTTGAAATGCCACTTGGATATGCATACAGATATTGCAGGCTTTGTCATCTTTTACATTAATTCATTTGCTCTTTTGTTTACATTCTTAGACTTTTGGTCTAAGAAATTCTGTTTCTGCTCCCTCCCCTCCACCCCACACACAATATTTGACTGTAAGTCAGTCTCTCTCTTAAATACTGAAAATTCTCTTAAACACTCGTTAGGCAATAAGCATTTCAGTAGCTCTTGCAGCTTGGATGGCCACGTGTGAAATGGGCTAAAAGGGAGACTTGAAGCTCCTATGAATTAATAATTGAAAGATGAATTTGGGTTCTTTCCTCCAAGCCTGGGGCCCAACAGAGGAAGCAAGGGAGTCAAAACTGGTTGAGGCTTCCAGAGCTGCTGTGCAAAGCAGTGGAGCTATTTTGAACCCAGTAGGAGGCTGCTCCTCTCTTTCAGCTTGCTGGATTTGTCAAAATGATATTTAGAGACTTGCTGCCAAATATGCCATGACATATTTTAAGCACAGTGTTGGATAGCTCGTATGATTTGGCGTTTTGGAACAACACAAAAAAACAGAATAGGGCCAAGTATGTCTAGGGAGGAAAAATGGGGTTGAAATAGTGATATTTGTTTTTGAAGAGTCTTGCAGGGAACTGCATATGATACTAGACTGATGTTTTAGTAGCTGAGATATGGGGATTTAGGAAATATCGAAGTGGTGCAATGAGTGTATCTGTCATATCATACACTTACAATTTATTGCTGGCAAAAAGGAGAGGGTTTTCTATTTATTTGCATTAAATTTCTCACTGATTGGCATCCAGAAAGAACTACAGGTGCAATCCTGGCCTGACAGGAGCAAAATAAAAACACTAGATTGAATTCATGAACCAGGCAGAACAGATCAAAGCCTAGAGAATAACTCAAATTAAGACACTGTAGTCTTGTGGTTTGTGTCCAGAGCAGGTGAAGCAAAGAGCTGTCTGCAATTTGTGCTGCTTTTGATCTCAGTGGAACTAAATGTCATTTTGTGCTGCATGTCCCAGTTTAAATGTGTTCTCCCCTCTGTTAAATGATAATGGTAACACTGATAGCCATGCAGAGCCCAGCCTTTAAATGGGTAGTTTGTGGAAGGGCTACAAAGGAAGCCTTTTACTTGGCATGTTTTGAATCACACAGGTTGATTACATAGTTTGAGAATGACAAATCCTTGCAGAAAGCATCGTTTGGACCTTTGATATTGTAGAGTCACTGCAGATTATAGCACGTACCTGCTGATCACGTAGGCTAGAATGAGGAAGAGCCGTATCGCCGCTCTGCATGGTGACAAGTGCAGGTCTCCTGTCCTGGAACGGGCCAAACGAGCACCCTGGGAGCCCTCTTTGCACACCCTCCTTCCCAGCTCTGCGGCAAACAGCGTGGAGGGCTCCCAGGCCTAGGCAAACCAGAAATGAAATGAAAGAGCAGTTTGAAATGAGCTGTCATCCACTGGGAGGGAGGCTTCCAAAGTAAGCAGGGCTGAAGCTAAGCTGGTTATTTTAGGAAGGCTCCTCCGTCACTCCCGAATTCTTATGATGGGCAAAGCAATAATCTAGTGTGCTTTAGTAATGGCCAGTTCTGCCTCTTCCTAGGTTAAACATCAGTTTGTTTAAAGAGTCTGGGTTTTCTCTCTCTGCTTTCTACTATGTGGGTGATTGGTACCTACCAATGCAGGTTCTGTGTTTTACTGAGTGATTTTTTTTTGTCATTTGGTTGGTTTTTGGCCTTAGCCCCAGTTTGTTAGCTCATTCTTGTATCTTACTTGGGACTGTGTTCAAGCCAGGCCTTCAAAATATGGGTTGCCCTGTTTTTTTCCAGTGCAGGTGGCCCTGGTCCCCAGGAGAAGCGGACAACTGGTGCCACCTTCCTCAGTTTCAGTAAGCACTAAGGCTACACAGGACCACTTTCCCTTTAATATCTGGCTTTACTCTTCCTGAGTCCTACACACCTCCAAAAGCATCAGCATTTGAAGAAGATCTTGATGATGGCTTTTCACTTGTTCCCCCTCTAATGAAAGTGCCAGCACTCGCTGCTGGGTCTTGCCCATCTTGGCAGCAGGAACTGGGTGCAGGAGAGTCAGAAATGGTCCCTGAACGGGTGGCCGGGGGTAGCCAGGGGTACCTGGCAGGCAGCAAGATAGCAGGGAGCACGGCTGAGCTCCTGGAGGCTCCAGGCAGCGTGACCTGTTCACAAAAACTCCTTTGGAAAATAGTGCAGAAAACTCACAAAATGTGAGCTTTATTGTTCTGGTGCTCTTGGGGTAAGGACTGTTGATACTCAAAGCGTTGCTAGCAGTGACAATGGTGGAGTCCAGGCACACTCCTGCCTGGCTTTTGATTTTTGCCTCTTGGAAACACATGCTTAGAAGTGGCTTTAGCTCCACCTGTTCCCAGGCTGAGTCGGGCCTCAATTTGTTGTGAGAGCTCCTTTTTTTTTCCCATTTTATCCTGCTCCCCAGCAGCTGGACCCTTCTGAGGGTTCCACGAACCCCTTCCCTGGTCCGGCCAGGAGGTGGAGCGTTGGATGCAGCAGTGCGGGATTCAGCTTCCCAGCTGATGTAAGAGCCCAATTCAAATGGTGATGCAGTTCTCCCTCCGTTGGTGAGTCGATTAAAAACCAAGGCAGTCTCGAGAAAGGAGTGTGGCCCATGTGAGGAGTAACTTTCAGAGAGGGGCCTGCTGCCATACGCTGTGTTTCTTGCATCTCTTAGGCAGAAAATGTAGCATGGAGAAGCTGATCTTCAAGTCTGACATCAGCAGTTCACACCTGGAGACTTCAGATGCGTCTCGGGTTATTATAAAGTGCCTGTAAGTACTTTATCAAAACAGGCATGTATGGAAGAGTAAAACTATGCCATAAAGCAGCAAGAAAAAGGTGAGGATGGGGAAGGGAGAAGGAATCCTAGTGGAGCCTGGGATGGAGAATTCAGGTTGGAGCTTGCCCTGAGATGCTGTCTTGTGTCACTTGGTTTCCACCTAGAAAAAGCAGGAATTTATTGACCATCGATATTGATTCAGGCCAGGAGCCAGGTGGGCACATTGCTAGCAATAAGACTTCAGGTGGGTCAGGTTGTAAATGCACTTCTCACCTATCCAACACCTAGGGTTCCCCTTTTGTCTAATTCTACAAGCAGAAGTCATCCCCACTGCTACAGTTGTCCTAGAGCTACACCCCCAAATGTCTTGCTTTTTGGTTAGCTGTGGTGTTGAAGCAATCCACTTACCAAAACCATTATTTCTAATTCTTGGCTTCTTTACACAGGTCCCTAAATATCTTGTCTCCTATTTCTATTGATTTATTTAAACAAGACATTCATAAGGAGAGTAAAATTAAAAGGTTGTAATCAAATATCCCCTTCAGTCGCCTTTTCTCTGCAGAGCACTGATTGCCATCATGATCTTCCTTCTCTGCTCTTAGTCTTGTTTTGTTGCTTTTTAACTCATTTCACCCAAATTTTACGGCAAAAGGGAGATTTCTTAAAAAATGAAGTTTTCCTTGAAAAGGAAAGTTGGCATCTGGGAATACGAGGAGGAGCAGAGGAAGCAGAGGGTGGTGCTGCTGGGTTCCCCTGAGGAGAGTTTAAAGCAGTTACTCAGTCTTGAGGATTTGGGAAGCCCAGGGTAGATGGCATTTATTTTAGTGGGACTGTTGCACTTTGAAACATCCTTCTAAACAAAATACCCTCCGACCTGCTACCTTTATTTGGAAAGAAGGGAATTAAAGTGGAACGGCTGAGCTGTCCTACCAGATGGCCATCACTGTAGCATCTTGTCCCAATCTTAAAAACGCCTTCCTGTTGGAGTGTGTTGGCTCTGCAACCGGAGCATCTTGGAAGCAGCTTTGAGCCTCACTGTACACTCAGTGTTCCCATTTCATTTCCTAAACCTTTGGAATTGCAGCAGGAAAGCTGGGCTTTTAGAAAATGTTGCTTCATGGCAACCTTGGGAGCATCGGAGCGTGTCCGTCTCCCACACGAGCAGTAACGAGTCTCTGTTTTACCCTGCAGGAATAGGAAAGAACGTGATCTGCGAGAAAGCCGCTACCTCTGTGGACGCCTTCCGGATGGTCACAGCCGCCAGGTATTACCCCAAGCTGATGAGCATCGTTGGCAACGTCCTGCGCTTCCTGCCCGCCTTTGTGAAGATGAAGCAGCTCATAGAGGAGCACTACGTGGGCAATGTGATGATGTGCGACGTGCGCGTGTACGGCGGGAGCCTGCTCAGCCACCAGTACACCTGGATCTGCGACGAGCTCATGGGAGGCGGCGGCCTGCACACGATGGGCACCTACATCATCGACCTCCTCACCCACCTCACCGGCCGCAGAGCCGAGAAAGTCCACGGCTTGCTCAAGACTTTCGTGAAGCAGAACACGGCCATCAGCGGCATCCGCCACGTCACCAGCGATGACTTCTGCTTCTTCCAGATGCTGATGAGCGAGGGCGTCTGCTGCACTGTGACTCTCAACTTCAACATGCCCGGGTCGTTCACCCATGAAGTCATGGTGGTCGGCTCCGCCGGCCGCCTTATAGCCCGGGGCACGGACTTGTACGGGCAGAAGAACACGGTGCTGCAGGAAGAACGACTGTTCACGGATTCTCTGACTGTCAACAAAGGCCTTTTGGAAAAGGGGTTTAAAGACATCCCGCTGCTCTACCTAAAAGGAATGGTGTACATGGTGCAAGCCTTGAGACAGTCTTTCCAAGACCAGGAGGATCGCCGGACATGGGATCATAAACCCGTTTCTATGGCGGCTTCTTTTGAAGATGGCCTCTACATGCAAAGCGTTGTAGAGGCCATCAAGAAGTCCAGCCGGTCGGGGGAGTGGGAGGCCGTGGAGGTGATGACTGAGGAACCAGACGCCAATCAAAACCTTTGCGAGGCGCTGCAGAGAAATAACTTGTGAACGGTCCCGTCTTGGGTGATGGGACCATTATCATTTCTGGCTGCAACCGTAAAAATCTCTATTTTTAAGATATGTCAATTCTTATTTAATATGCTGAGTCTCTTGAGTTTTTTGTTTTTTATGTGTCTAAAATATGTCATGTCCTGATAGCAACTCTTCTGATTGAAAATTCTTTGAAGAGTTTTTAAATGTTTCCGTTTTTCCAAGTGTTTCTTTTTTGTTTGTTTGTTTTTTTTTTTGTTCTTGGAGACTGTTAAGAAAACTTGAATTGCCCTTTGCACTTGCAGCAGCTCAACTGAAGCATGGGATCTCTGCCCTTGCGTGGCTTAGGAATGGGGTGCAATCCCACGTGCGCTGGTCACTTATTTTAACCGTTTTAGCCTAAAAGCAAGTAGAGCAGGATCAGGGAGCATCTATTGCTGGGGTGCCTTTGCCTTCTCTCCTGGGGACTGACTTATCTCTACGGCTCAGTTTGTAAAGGAAATTTTATAAAGAAAAAAAAGTGTGATGGTGCAACTGATCTCTCAACTCCCGTAGTATGAAGAACAGAAGAAACGGGGTACAGCTTGTGAAACAGTGTTAAAAGCCTTTCAAATTCATGCAATCTGCTTCTTTCTTTAAAGGATGCTCTGGGTTGAGTGTCTCTGTGGGTCCGGAGGGCCTCGTGGTTTGTGCTCGCTCTCCGTGGCCCCAGGTATTATTCCTTGGACGCGAGAGGCCGGTTGCATCCAGCAGCTTTTTCTTCTCCCGTGAGTTCTGCACCCGCCGGTTGTGTTTACTGCCTGGCAGCCTCAATGCCACGACTGTATCGCTCTAGTTCTCATTTCTGTGACCATTAATAATGGCCTCGTGGTGTCGCAGGTGGCATGCAAGAGCTTCACCATGTTGTCATTAATTAAGCTGTAAAAACATTAATTGTCTAGAAATCTGAAGGTGGAAGCGAGGGTGTTTGCTACCTCTCTGAGCTCCCGTGGGCTGGCTGAGGAATAACCACACTACACACGTCCTGATAGCTAAAGACTGGGGACTGACCCGTTCTGGGCAAGTTTGTTCTGGATCTCAAACACTGGATCTTTATCTTCTCGTGCCCTCTTCCAGGGTGTATCCAGTGGAACCATGTGGCACATTGTGAGCAGAAGCTCATTCCGTTTGAGAAATGTCTCTCTCTTAGGCAGTTGCTCAGAAAGGAGAATCCCATTTTACTACATTTATTTTGTGTACTTGAAAGTTTTTAAAATGTATTTCCCACTAAATTGTAACCTTGTGTATTTATGTACATTGTGACACGCAAACAGCTTTTTCATAAGCTGGTCCTTCCTGAAGAGCATCTGACTTGTTTTCTACAGAAATAAAAAGTTGTGTTTGTTGAGGGCATTATTTATGCAGCTCTTTGCTTGTGTGTTTGATTTGGACCAGCTCAGAGCGCCCTAAGAAGCGTGACCAGAAGGTCACCCTGCTCGGCTAGCGCAGCGCTCTGCCATAGCAGGTGTTTTATGGCAGCAAAGAGGATTCTGTCTGTTCATTGCAACTTCACGTGTTTGGGGCTACCTGCCTGCCAAGTCCTCCTTCCTTTCCATGCCCTGTGCAAAACAAGGAGATGCTTTTGTAGTGCCCAGCAAAGGTACCGCGCACCTGCGTATCGCCAATGGAAACAATGCCAAGCAAAGTCTGTTGCCCACATCTTTGTTGTTTTCTTCCTACCAACTTTTGGGATTAATGGTCTATATTTTCTGTTTACCGTTGTGCAAAAATTCCTAGAAGGAGCAACCCAAGAGGCCAGCCCTGCTGGCGTGATGGGCCTGGCTTCAGGTAACTCTCTGCTTTCCACTCTGTCAGCATCAAGTCTCCTGCCATGCTGCTGCGGAGGGCAGCGCAGTGGCTGGTCCAGCGCTCCGAGCAATCCCATCCTTGCTCTAGGCTGCACAGAGAAAGTGAAGTGTTAAAATGGGTTGGTTATTCCCAACTCCGGCAGGTGGAGTAGGGGAAGAGCCACGTCTCTCTGCAGGTCTCTTTGCTGAGGATGGACTTTCTGCCACGGCTCTGAGCAGCAGCTCTCTCTGCTGCGTGTGCGCTACGTGGATGGAGCAGGTGAGCTGGCATCTCCTGAGCTTCCCTGGAACAGCCGCTCCCTCCAGCCGGAGAGCAGAGGCTGCCGTTTGGCCGGGGCAGGGAGAGGAGGAGGAGGAAGAGGAGGAGGAGGACGACGCTTCCCTGCTGGTGGCAGTGTCCAGGTGCCCAGCATTGGGATGGCAGCCAAGGAACGCACGGGTGAACCCTCATCCTGCAGAGAGCCCCCACGTGGCCCCTGTTCGACCAATGCATTTCATAAAGAAAAAACGCTCTTTTCAGTCAAATCATTCTCTTTGTTTATAAAAAGGGAGATGGGGGAAGATGTGTGTATGAGTGATGCAGTGACCACAGCCCTGCAGGCCAGGCAGACGGGCACAGCTGTGTGATTACTTATGCTGAGGGGAGAGGGGAGGCACGAGGTGGGCTGCACACACACTGAGCATCTTCTCGACATCAACCTGGGTGGATCTGTCATCTGGTGCTGCTGGAGAGCTGCTGGCCCAGCTGCCTGCAAGGGAAAGGAGCACCTCAGCCATCGGGCACCGTCCCCCAAAAGCCAGGGACACCTGGTGCAGCCAGAGCAGGATGCCAGCGGCGGCGCGGATGGGACCCCGGCATCTCTTGCCCATCCTCTTACGCAGGTTGGTCATGGTTTTGTCTTGCTGGGTGTTGAAAACTATCGACCCTGGAGACTATGGAGCCAAGTGAATGGTGCCACGTTGGTGGGAGAGGTCCTGTCTGTTCGGTTGTGCTACTGTGGAGCAACAACAGGAGACCAAAGGAAAGAGATTTTTCTATTAAAAAGTCTCTACCACCTACCTGTGGCCAAGAATTTAAAGTAACATTTCAAAGATAGAAAATAGCTGTGAGGTGCAAATCGCTAATAATCGGGATCTACCTTGGGAATTGCAGATAAGAGTTCAGACAGGAAGGTACCCGGGAGCTATGGTTAAAGCAGAGCTGTGCTCCATTTTCCCTCAGACTTTGAGATTTCCACATCTGTAGCTAAAAGCTTAGAAATTACTCATCTTTTTCATTTTTAGAGCAACCTTTGCTTGCTTTAACTGTTATTGCTGCATTTTTCCCACTCTGACTGGGAGGAGGTTGAAGGGGGGTGACCCCGAGGGGCTCCAACCGCCCATCCCGTTTGCTTTACCTCCCTGGAGCTCCAGAGCCGTGGCCCTTCCCGGGGCTCCGGTGAGCGGCTCCGCCGGCCCGGCTGCCTCAGCCTGCTCCTCCGCTGGGCCGCTCGGCTCCGGGCTCTCCGAGTTGATGTACTGGTACAAGGGGCGCAGGCGCTGCAGGCGTCCTGCGCGGGCACGGGAAGAGCGCGACCCTCGCAGCCCCTTCCCTGCCGGCGCTTTGCTCCGTCTCGGCCCGCAGGCCGCTGTCATCCCGAGGTGACTCACTCGGAACGACTAAAACAGATGCCAGCCCTCGCGGGCACCGCGGCGAGCCCTGCCAGGCCAGCCGGCGCGGCTGCAGAACCCCCTGCACTCACCCAGCGCATCCAGGGCAGCCCCTCCGGAGCCGCCTGGACCAGACGACCGGCTGCTCCTGTTTTTCCTCCTCTTCCTTTTCTTCTGCTGCGCGGCAGAGAGGCCAGAATTGCCTCCGAGGGCATCTGTCTCTTCAGCTTTGGGATGCAGCTTCTGGAAATCAGTGTGCTGGAAGACGAGTACTTGCGAATCGACCCTGCAGGACCGAAAGCAGCAGCTCGGAGCTGCTGCAGCTGCAGCCCAGCACTGGGCTGCGGGGAACAAGCCAAGGTGCGAGACACCTCGGTGGGGCTTGGGGGCTGCGTTTAAGCTCGGATGTCACCCCTCGTGCCTGTGCTCTGCCCGTTCCTCCCCTTGCCTTGCTGCCTTCACTCCTTGGCTTGCTCTTGGACTTGGTCGGCTAGACCCTGCTTCCCTTTCGACTATTGACCCCACATCCCCTTGGGCTTCGCCCTTTATGCACTTAACTCCAGATGATCTTCTCTTTTGAATGCTAAGCGGTTCCTAAAATTGCTGGGAACTGAGTTCCCTAAATCTCCAACAGCAAAAAATAAAAACCAAAGCTGAAAAATGGCACTAAGCTGCAAATCCTTGACGATAATAATATTGAGTGCTACGCTCATCCTCTGCCTTCCTCCTACCCTGTTTCACCCTCGTGCATGCCAAGCGCAGCCAGGGCAGATTCGGGCCTCGCTGGTGGCTGTTCCCAGCGCAGCGGGTCCGAGTTTCGTTGCAAGGTAACATTGGCTTGCAAAGGTGACGCGGTGACTTACGTTGCTTCCCTGGGTTGGAAGCCGTGGGCCAGCAGCCAGACCTGCAGCACTGAGGCAGATCTGAGATCCTTCAGCTCGGGGAGGAGCTCCTTGTTCTTCTGCATCTCCTCCTCGTAGCGCTCGGCATGGACAACAACGCCTCGCCCGTGCTCGTCCCACTGCGGCAGGAGGACATCGCTGACAAATGACCCCCCAGTTGTGCCCAGCACCCTCTCAGGCCCTGGCATGGTCTTTGCTGACCCTGTCACTGTGGCTTGAACCTTCTGCCAGTGCTTAATAACCATCCTGATTTGGGGATTTACACCCATTGTGGCCATGAGGTCTTGGAGATGATCCCAGCTAGACCATGGATGGGAGCAAGCCCACGTTCCTGCCATGGTTTTCCACGCTTGGTGAGAATGGCAGCGTCCGTGCGTATTTCCCTGTGGGAATGAGGACACCCCTTCCTTGGGCTGTTGGCTGCAACCCTGTCCCTCCAGCAGCCGCAGGAGGCATTGCCTGCAGTGCCACTGCGAGGCCTCGTGCAGTGGCTGCTGTGCTACCATGATGTGAAGGCGTGACCAAACTGGGCTTGAAATTATTCAGCTGCCATTTCACGAGTATAACTGGAATATCACAGATAAATACTTTGGATCAGCTGCTCTTAGCTTCAGAAAGGCTTAGCAGGAATGTGGTACTTTGTGTATCGCCAGGGATGTTCATCCTTTTCAGAAAGGCACTTTCTCTGTGATTTTCTCCTCCCCAAATTCTGGGGCACATCAGGGTTCCCCACATTTTCTTGCAAGGTTTGCACTGGGGCAAACACTCTGATTATTGGCAAGAAAACTCCTCTTTGGGTTTATCATCACCCCTGTGTGAAACATGAAATCTCACTTCACCTCCAAAGCTTTGATGTCTGGGTTTTCCAGGGCTGCTGCCAGCTGGGAGAGGATGAGCCTGGACAGGGCCTTCCCTCTGGGCTTCTTCTTCCTGGGGCTCCTCACCATGGCAGACGCTGCAGCACAGACCTCCACGTGGCAGATACGCTGGGTCGCAGACCAACACCTGCAGGAGCATTTCGTTTCATCCCAAAGTGTGATCCTTTGCCCAGCCAGGTTGGAGTCAGGTCACAGCCAGCCCCCTCCACATGGACGCGGGATCCTCAGCACTGGCTGTTTCTCTCTACAGAGCTGCCAAGACGATGCTGGAGTCACATCTTGTGCTCAGCCATTACCCCTCCTTCTCCTTCATGCTGTTGGTTCATTCAGTCCCCCCAGCAGACCCGCATCTCTATCCCTCCCCTCTCCACCCTGAGCTGCCAGAAGTTCCCAGTCCCCCTCAACACACCTGGCACCTCTTTCTTGTACCTCTTTCAGGTCAACCACCAGCTTCCAGGGTCTTACTGAAGCCTTAGCATTGCCTCCCCTTCCATAGGGGAAAAAAGGGAGGAGAACGGGCACATCACATGGACACAGCAGCTTACTCAGCCTATGACAGATGAATTTAAGCAGCTCTGTCTCTGCTTGGCTTTTTATGGGGAAAAAAAAAAAAAAAAAAAAACACAGCTGTGCCGGAGGCCCTCAAGCCCTCAGTGTAACCCTTGAGAGGGGAAAATCAATGGAGGCAGCATGGACAGTGGTGAGCAGGGGCTATGAAGCAAGGAGGGGACACCTCTAGCACAGGTATTTGGGTGGCTCTGAGGATGGGGACGCAGCCGGGGTCTGCACAGACTCAGGGGTGAGATCCAGCAGAGCAGCTCGGTACCTCGTTTCCTACGGATTTAGTATGAGAGGGACTCACAACAGCTTACTCATCCAGGCTCTTTTGTTCAGGAGAATTCATCCCTGTCTTGCCTTTTCTAGAGACATCTACACGATTTACACATTTTCACTGTCTGACTCCAACTCTGAGCGGCTTCAGGCACTAATTACTCTCCCCAGTGAAAAGAGCATCTTACTGCTGGTCCCTGCACGGACTGGATTCCCTTTCCAGCTACTAAATCTCCTTATAAACAGATGCCCACCTGGAAGGCAGCCAGCACGTGTAGATTTGGCACAGGCTGAGGCTGAGAGGCGCAGAGCTGCAAAAACTGCCTGAAAGGGTCGTCCTTGCAGCTCCTTTCTGGTCCTCCCTCGTGTCCTGGGGGTTGGGTTCAAATGGCTTCAGTTGGAAAGGGAAATTCCAGAACACCTCGAGGGCGGTTGGTATCCCCTGCTTGGTGTCCTGGGGACCCATCAGCGATGCTGTGCCTTGTTTGGAGCTCCCTGCCCAAAAAGGGACGTGGAGAAACGGGAGAGGGACCAGCAGATGCTCTGGTGCTGATGGACACCGTTGAAGGGAGTAACTGGTGGAGCTGGGGCCTACAACACTGACCCAGGTGAGGCCCCAGGCAAAATTTTGCTTGCTTTTTGGGTGCTGGAAAGCATCTGAGTACCTGCTAGGAGACCAGGAGATGTTTCAGCACTGCTGGAAGCCAGTGAGCTCCTGCCTTTAAGCTCCTGCACTCAAGCCCACATTTGAAGGGGCACATCGGAGGTCTGCGAAGAAATCGCACGAGAGACTTTGATGAAGAGTTTTTGGTGGGTGTTTTCCTACTTGGGATGATTAATTATGGTAATCACTGAACACAAGAGTGGAAAACAGGGTACAGGGTACCTTCTAGAGGAAAAGAAGCCCCCTGCATTTGGAACAGTTTAAGGATCAGTTTGTTGCTTGCTTATCTACTGCTCATCTCCCTTTTGTCCCTTTGATAAAAAAAAACATTTCCATAACATTTGAGATGGATCTCCTTAATGTTTGAGATTCCATGGGTTTCTATGGTGTTTGAGAAGGGTTTCCTTAACATGTGAGGTGAGTTTCCTCAGCATTTGAGATGGGTTTCCTTAATGTTTAAGGTGAGTTTTCTCACCATTTGAGATGGCTTTCCTCAGCATTTGAGATGGGTGTCCTTGATGTTTAAGGTGGGTTTCCTCAACCTTTGAGGTGATTCCTTAGCGTTTGAGGTAAGTTTCCTCAACGTTTGAGGCGAGTTTCTGCAATGTTTGACATGGGCTTCCTTATCACCTGAGGTGGGTTTCGCCCCACTGCAGACGTGCAGCCCGGCCGGAGTGGGCTGAGGAGCCGCCGGGCCGCCCCGGCCGCCTCTTCCCGGCTCCTCCTGCCCCCGCTCCCGCCCTGTCCCCGGGAGGCCCGCGGGGCCCTGGGCGCCGCCGCCGCCGGGGCAGCTTCCCCGCCGCTCCGCGCGGGCTCCCGGCTCCCTCCCGCACCCGCCGCGGGCCGGGCCGGGGCTCCGGGCGCTCCGCGCGGCCGGGGCCGCCCCCCCGCGCGCGGGCGGAAGCGGCTGTTGCCGGGGGAGCGCGGCGGGGCCGGGCCGGGCCTGGCGGGGCCTGCACGCGGGCGGCGGGGCCTCCCCTGCCCCGCGGAGCTTCCCCGCGGCCGCTGCGAGCGAGGCGGGCCCCGCCGCGGAGCCGCGGGCCGCGTGGGGGCCCCCGGCTGCCTCGGGAAGCTCCTGCGGAGGCTCCCGCCGAAGCGGCCCGGTCCCGGCGGCAGGACCGGCCTCCCGGAGGGTCCCCGCGGTGAGTGGTCCCGCGCAGGGAGCGTGTCCCGGCGGCACGGCCGGGCGCGCGGCCCTCCTCTACCCTCCAGGGGGACAGGAGCCGGCCTTGCTCCGAGGGGCTCTTGGGGACACCCGCCCTGCTCCTGGGGAAAGGACGTCCCAGATAGCAGTGCCAGGAGCACAGTTGGCTGCACCCCCCCTTTTTTTTTCCTCAGAGAGGCAAGGGAGAAAGTAGGCCTTGGAGACGGGCAGGTGGTGGAGAGCGGGTGTCCGAGGCCAAAGGGAACGGTGCAAAGAGGAGGTGGTCGCTCTGCTGCAGAGAAGAGTCCATGCATGGACTGAAGTCACTGGGGAGGTCCACGATACAGTAAGTGACACAGTGGGCGTCACTTTGCCTCCAGGAGTCTGGGCCTCACTGTCCCCTTCCACCTCTCTCTTTTTTCCCCTCTGTCTCCCCTATTAAATGCATAAGAGCACAAAGAGTTGAATTGAGGATCCTTAAACTTCTGGGGCTACTCTGGGAAAGAGGAAAGGCCGGAGCTCTGTTTCTTGGCTCCCAGGCAAGGATTTGGCTGTGGTCCTGGAGAGAAAGCGAGTGCCCCGTCCAGAAGGCTTGAGCCGGCCTGGCCCCGGCGGGTGAGTGAGGATGCTGGAGTCTTCGGGGTGCAGCTGCATGCCCCTGTTTTGTGGCTGGGCTAGTTCCAGATGAGCTGGGCATGGCAATCAAGCATTGGGGTAGCCCTGTGGCTCGGAGCAGCGTCGCGGCTTCCCCAGCCAGTTCTGCAGTTTTGCGTGGGGTTAAGAAGTCAGAGGAGGAGCACATAGGTGTCTGTTTACCTGTGTTAAATAGGATTGAGCTTGCAGTCAGCCTGTGACTCTGAAATACCATAGCCTGCCTTAAATAGTGTTTTTCTCATGGCATCTTGAAGGCAGTCAGATATTTGTGTTTCTGACCTTTGTTTTCTCATGCACAGGGCAAAGAAGATGCTTTGCTGGGTGCAGTTTAGCCAGGGTAGCTGAGCCAGTTATCAGGTCACCACTGAAAAGGGCTCCCCCAGTCTCTTTTCCTTCCTTCCCTGTATTCACAGGTAAACGCACCCACCTCTGTCCTTGTTCCAGAGCGTTTGTGATCCCCTGTGAATGCGGCAGCCAGGTTGTCTTTGGGCAGAAGGTCAAGCAGGCAGCAAATTAACCCACCAAAAGTAGTGAATTGTTTGCTGCAGGTGTAGTGGGTTGAATTGATTCCATGCAGGCTCCTCTGAGCTGCAGAGCTGTCACAAGGAGTGAAGCAGAAGGATGGATGTGGCAATGGGAGAGCGTGGAGGTTGTCACCACATCCCCTTTGGGCAGCTGTGGGCCAAAATTGGATTCTCTCTCCGGTGTCATCTGTGTCACCTTGGTTGGCATGGCCAAGAATGCAGAGCAGAGCAGCAGTTTGGGAAGTTGGTGCTGATCATTGGTGACTGAAGCTGCTTCCTCTCAGGACTGAGAGGGCTGCTAAGGGCTTGGGTGAGGTGAGATCTCCATAGAGAACTCTCATCACCCAGGGATGAGTTCTCCATAGCTGCCTAGCTAGGCCGCGTGCTGCGTGATCCAAACCCGGGGCGATCCGACTTGCAAAGCAGCGAGTGGGTGTCGTTTGCACCCGCCGTGCGGCAGGGCCGGGCGCGCTGGGGCCGGGAGCTGGGGCTCGAGCAGGGCTTGGAGCTGCGCTCGAGGTGCCACCTCCCCTGCGCTCGCCTTGTGTCCTCCTGCCTTGGCTGCCTGCTCTGCTGCTGCCCTTGCGTACGGCTCTGTCGATCAGTGTGTGTCTTGCTGGGCCCGAAAGGGAATTCGGAGAGAGATCAGATGTGGATTTTGAGGCCGGTAGCTCTTCTAAAGTTAAAAAAATAATAAAAAATAAAAAGTTGCTTTTCTAGAGCAAGAGAACTTGTTCTAGCTTGGTTGCATCCATTAAAAAGGAGACGAAATCACACCAAAACGGTGTCCTCTTACCTCAGACTGGGAGTCTGCTGTGCAGCCTTAGAAAGAGCCTTTCCAGGGCGGCCGGGTGCAAACCCGGCTCGGTGACGTGCAGCAGTCCCCGCTGCTCACCTTGCCTCCGCAGCGATGTGTGGGAGATGAATAACAGCTCTTTGCTAATGGGTCTCACATCAACAAGGGTGATTTAGCAGGGAAGACTGCAGTGCATTAGTTGCTATGACACAGGCTCGCTCATCCTTGCCCTGATCGTGGATTGGCTCAGCAATTCAGATGAAGAGGCCGTGCCCCTTCAGCACGAGGATGTGACGGGATCCTGGAAGGGCTTCTTCCCATCAAGCTGCCTCCAAAATCTTAAAATTACTGACTCGGGAGCCAGTCAGTTCTAGCCCCAGCTCATTAACTGAGCACTAGTTACTCTAGCCAGTCTGCCCTGGCTCCTGTCGAAATTGTGGTGTTATCTAAGCGGAGATGAAGATGAAGCTTTTGTGGCATCTGGCAGGAGATTACCAGCAATCTGTGTCTGTTGGTGCAGGATCAGAGGTTTTGGATCCTTGTTTTCTGGGAACAAGTCTGCCAAGTTTCCTGTCCAAGAGATCCCTGTGAGCATCGCAGGGACACGTCAGGGCCAGGAGAGAGGCAGCAGGACCCGGGGGAGCCCAGCCAGGCTGCGCGTCATGGGTTGTGCCAGGATGTAGCTGGGACGGGGATTTGTGGCTCTGTGGTGGTCTCCTTCGGTCTGCTTTGAAAAGTTATTAAGAAACAGAAAATATGTTTTTAGAAACACCTAACTTGCCCTTCTCCCTGAGATCTCAAGGGCTCTTTTTGTCTCAGGATTCTTGTCTAGAAACGAAGCATCTGCCCCTACGCTGTGAAGTGTTTTCTCTTGGGTGCTTTTGAGGCCCAGCACTGCTCAAACAGGACGTCACCGGCCCTCGCTCACTCGTGATGCAGCAGAGGGGGATTTGGGGCTGCGCTGGGCAGGTCCTGTGTGAAGCACAGAGGTTATTTGGAAAGGGCCCACGGGGCAGGATAATCCACACGTGAGTTTAACATGTGCCAGATGGTACCAAGGTACCCTGTGTTTCCTGGGAGTAAAAGCCCTTGGGGCAGTTAAAGCAGCTCGGCTCCTGCTCGCATGTCAATATAAAATGTTTCCATGCAGGAGAGCAAAGCCAGCAAAGATTTTTCTGTACTGAAGCTCTAGGCACTAGAGCAACTGTGGACATTCCAGGTTCAGGTCTGGTAAGGACGCTGGCTGGGATGGTGCTGCTGCAAAGGGCCTTTGCTCCACCAGAGCCCAGTTTGGGCTGGTTTCTTGCAGGTTGTGTCTGTAGCTGGGTGTGTGCTCTTTTTAATGCAAGTCAGAAGTCGACTGCCATTATTAAATCCCAATATTCCAGTATTAAATGCTGCTTTTCAGTGTCTCGCTGAGCCCCCTTCACTGCTGCTCTCAGTGGTGTTTGGTTTCAGGTGCAGAAGCTGAGTGAGGGCAGGATGTGTGAAGGGCCATCCAAGATCTCCGGGCCCATTCCTCCAGACCCTACGCTCTTCCCAGACTATTACAAACGGCCCTTCTCAGGTGAGTCCTCGTCGTGTGTCTGCTCTTTTTGGACTCTGCCATGAGACAGCACACCCATTTTCACAGAATGACAGAACAGTTGAGGTTGGGAAGGACCTCTGGAGATGAACTAGTCCCCTAGAGCACATTGCTCAGGACCAGGTGGCTCAGGACTGTCCAAGTGGCTTCCCTAAGGAAGGAGACTCCACAGCCTCTCTGGGCAACCTGGTCCAGTGCTCAGCACCCTCACAGGAAGGAAGTTTTTCTTCTGTTCAGACAAAATTTCCTGTGCTTTGGTTTGTTGGTTTGTGCCCTTTGCCTTTCTTATAACCTGGCATGACTGAAAATATTCTGGCCTGATCCTCTTTGTACTCTCCTGTCTCATATTTAAAGGTATTGTTAAAATCTGTCCACCTTTCCCCTCCAGGCCGAACAGTCCCAGCTCTTTAAGCCTTTCCTCTTGTGAGCGATGCTCAAGTCCCCTGAACATGAAGTGAAGCCTTTTCCTGATGATCTGCTGCTGCTTCTGCTTCTTTTTTTGTCAGCTCGAGGGAGGCTGGAAGGGAATGTGCAGCAGCTGGATTTTACCTCCGGCCCCCTGAGCCCATATCCCACTTTGGGCAGTGCCCGCCAGGTCCAGCCAGCCCCTCGCATCCATCCCAGTGGAAGGGACATTCTGGAAAAAGGGCGGAAGGGAACAGTCGGTCTCTTGCTGCAGCTCGAAGGGATCTCCCTTGACAGGGACCTGCCAGTGAAGAGTGAGTACAACTGAATCACTGCTGCCGTGGCTCGTGCTCAGGACCAGGCATGACGTGTGAGGTGTGCGGGGGATTCTCTGCTCTCCCAGACGTGGGGGAACATGAGTGTTGCTGGTCACTGGATCTCCTACCTTTGGTCTGGCAGGGATCTCCCTGTCCCATTGCCTGCTCTGGAGTGGTGGCTGCTGTGGCCTCCCTGGCTCCGCTCTGGCTGAGGGCTGCAGCTGGAAGGCAGGCTGTGAAAAAAAGACACCCTTTAATTTGCACTGAGGACTGGGCATGGATTAGAAACTATTTAGAGATGCTGGAAATAAATCAAGCCCTTCTAATTCGCTGCCTCTGAATGCAACCAGTGTCATTTTAGTCCAGCTTGTAGTAGGATTTCACTTGATCCATCTTCATAGAGCATGTTTATCCTGGAGAATTCATGGCTGCAGAGGCCAGGATTCTGGAAAACAGTCTCAATATGTGGTAGTGAAACAGTCTCAATATGTGGAGGGAAGTACAAAGAGCAAAGATGCTCCCCTTCCTAGGGGAGTCACAGAGAGCAAGTAGGGGGGTCCAAAGCAGGGGAAGCTGAGTGGTGGCTGTCACTTAAGTTGCCACATATTCAGATAGTGATCCTGGCCCTCCCTGTCACTAGCGTGGTGGATGCCTGCTGGTGGCTGCCACAGCTGCTGTCCCAGGGCAGGAAGGGGATGGCAGAGGGTCTGACTGTAGCTCTTGAGAGAATGCCGACGTATGGCTGGTCTGGCAAAGTCCAAAATGGGCGAGAGGGCCACATTCCTTAAGAATGAGGGAGTCTATGAGCACCAGGAATGCAGAGAGAGCTCTGCTGACCCTCAACCAGGCACTCTGGGGTCCTGATGCAGGGCAGAGTGGAGTTATTCCGGGAATGTGCGTGTAGCAAGGGAGGAAAACACACGACAGATTGTCTAGTCTGCAGGAGGGGGGAGAACTTGCAGTTTCAGTGGGCAATTGAACTTGCTCCGATGATGGAGCTGTCAGCTCTGGTGCCAGTGCTCCAGGAGCCTGTGTCTGCTGGCAGTGCTTGAGGGGTGAAGGTTACATCTCCCCTTGCTGTGCAGGGAAAGAGTCCAAAGACCACGAGAAGGAAAACGTGAGGAGAATAAAGGAGATTCAGAGGAAGTGCAAAGAGAAGGAGCGAACCCGTGAGCACAGCCAGCCCAAGCCTGTGAAGGCTCTGTGGAAATCCCAGAAATATGACAACGTGGAGTCAAAGGTGAAGGCCAAACTTCAGGTGAGTTCCCACTGAGCTCTTTCCTCCTGAGGCTCGGAGGGGCAGATGAGCAATGGGGCACTGTAGGACACTGGAGATGGGCTCCCACTTGGCCATTCTATTGCAGGGGTCTAAGGGTGGTTCCTGGGGCAATGTGGTGCAGACTTCACAGCATGTGCAATGTTGCGAGGGGTATCCAGGTGGCTTTTCAGCTTTACTGTGTTTTACCACAGTAACAGCTGTGGTATTTTGCCCCACAGAGCTGGTGTGATCCTTCCCTCTGAAAGATCTCTGTGGAGCTTCTGCTCAGAGATTTAAGTTGTTTCTCTTAAGTCTTGGTGTCTTATGTGGGATTTCTTTACTTCAGCTGTATCTGCAGCTGTTAATGGTAGCAGTTCCTTCAAAAAAGGGCTTTGACAACGTCTTGGGGTTCTCATGAAGAGGGATGGGGCACAGTGCACTCTGCTAGAACGCTCCAGCATAAGTTCACTAATTTGTTTGTAATTTTCAGATCACTCTTTTGTAATTCTAACTGGCTGTGCTAGTTAGAGGAACTTCTCATTAACTTGTCAGTGACATCTCAGTCTCTTGGCTTCTCGTGGAAGAAAAGACTGTGGAGCGTGATCAGGCTAGGCAGTGCTGAGGCACCACTCACATGAGCAGCCGACTCCTGCTCACAGCAGCATTGCTGATGTTACTGTTCAGTCTTCAGCACTACCAAGTAACCAGGCAAGGAATCTGCCATCAGTGGACTGCAGTTCTGCCCTGGCAGAGCAGTTGAGACTCTGGGTGCCTGTAAAGATCTGGAGGACCCATTGGGCCCTGTAGCTTCCAGAAGAAGAGCAGTGTCCTTGTGGTATTTATCATAAGGTCACCTTTTTGCCACAACTTCAACTTCCAATTCTCAGGGTTTGTTGGGGGGTTGTCTGCGCAGCAATCTGCAAAACGACTGGCTGAGACCTCAACTGGTGGTGACTTCTGCCAGTGCTAATTGTTGCTGCTGAAAATGAGTACAATTCTGCCCTCTCCAAACCACCAGAGTATCCAGTTTGGGGCTCTGCCAGCTTCACGCTTGCCTGTGCCATTCCATTACAGTTTGCTCTAGCAGGACTCATTCCACAGCATGTCCGGTGATCACCAGCACGTTGGGTTCTCCTAGCACTGGCGGGTGAGTCTCTTGGATCACCCTGTGTTGCTGTCTTTCCGTACCTAAAAGATCAGTCGGTAAAAAGAGACTCTCTGGAGCAGTCTCAATGCCTCACATACATGATCCGCAAGCTTGTTTCTGCCTTTATTTATGTATTTATTTATTTTATTGCTTCTTCATGAAACTCGCTTGACAGGTCCAGGCTGCTGCTGCTGCTGAAGGCTGCCTGGGCAGCGTACCCATGCCAAACAGGGGCAGAAAGGACACACACTCTCATCTGTCAGCTGGAAACTTGTGGCTGAGCTTGTGGTTGACCACCCGAATGTTGCTCAATGGGTTCCTCTTTGCTCCAGCATCCCTCCAGTAGCGTGTCTCTTCTCGCCTTTTCCAGGAAAGCTCCCCACCTCCAATCCCAGAGGCTTTGAAATTCCTGAAGGCATATTCCCGATGTGGCCCTGGGATCAAGCCGTGCAGGCCGCTGTCTCCAAGCCTTGCCAGGATGAGAGCAGGGGCGGACACGGAGGCTGCGGAGGCCGGAGGGGCCAAAGCCAAGGTGAGTCGCAAGCCGCCTGTGAGCTCCAGGTCCCCAGCGCTGGGGAGGGCTTGGGGCGATGCCCGTCCTGCTGCAGCGCCAGCCCCAGCCCAGCCCCCTGTGCAGGTCCCCGTTTGCTTTGCCCCGCGTGGGGCAGCTGCAGGAGCGTGTCTGCCCGGCCAGCCCCGCTGCCTCGCGCCCTCTCGCCTTTCAGATGCAGGTGGAGGGCAGGAGCGTTGACTTCATCAAACACAACGCCCTCAACGCCAAGCGGGCCCCGCTGCGGCGCTCCCAGTCCCTGCAAACCCTGGCCGAGCTGCTGGAACAGAAGCACCGGGAGCAGGAAGAGTACAACGCCAAGCAAAAGGGCCACGTACCCCAGTAGTATGTATATCCCAGGGCGGCCCACGAGACGCCCAGTAACAAGCCTCAGTCTTCCCTTTATCCCCCAGTTTTTGCATAGATAGAAACGGGAGTGTCTCCTGCTATGTGTTAGCAGTGCAATTTGCCATAGCCTGGGGAATATACACAGTCCCTGCTGGTTTCCTGACTTAACAAAAGCATCCCATGGCCAGCGTGACTGGGCTCAGAAAGAATTTGGTCTCCTCCTCCCTCGCCTGCCGCTGGGTGTTGACACTAGCCCGTGGATGCTCCGGCGGTTGTGGGAAACGTGCTCCTGCCCGGCCATAAACGTTGCTCCGTGCAACGTTGCTCCAGTAGTACAATCTCTGCTTTGGGAGAGGCCACAGTTTGCTCTGTCCTGCCCTCGGAGTGCCCAGGCAGCAGCGTGGGGAACGGGAGGCTTTGGAGGGCCCAGTCTGTAGCCTCTGCCTGTTTGGCCTTGGCTGTCGTGCCCTGGGGGGCCCGTCCTTCCAGCTGTGCCAGCTGTGCTCTCGTTGTGCTGTGCCAGCCTGCTGCAGAGGAAGGAGCTGTGGCGCAGGCAGCTGGAGGAGCAGCAGCGAAACCTGCCAGACCCTGACACGCCGCCAGGTCATGCCCGGATGCCCGAGGAGCAGCGGCTGGAGACCCTCAGCAACCTGAAGCAGAGTAAGAGGAAAAGAAACATGGGTTCCAGCTCAAAAAAATGAGAGATTAGGGAGGGCAAAGTCCTGGGGCACAGGTTTTCTTGATTTTTTTTCTTTTTTTTTCCCTGGTTGCATGACTGACTGCTTTTGAACTGTGTTTTGTGTGTGCAGAAAGAACGATCTCTTACAGCTTGGTAGGGCTTGCATGTTGCAGGACTGTCTGGAGTAGGCTTGGCCCAATGACATTAAGTTTCTATTAAGATCATAGATTTAGGACAAACTTGCTATTTGCTCTGCCACTTATCAGCTTTCCTTTTTTTTTTTTTTTGCAGGCCAAGAGCAGCTGGTGAAGGAGCTGGTGATGCTTCCGGTGCGCGCAGACACCCTCAGCATTCAGAAGAGGCGCATGGAGCTGGAGAGAAAGCTGTCCCAGATAGAGGAGGCCCTCAAAATTTTCACCAGGCCCAAGGTCTTCATCAAACTGGACTCCTGAGCCGTTGGGTGCGTGAACGTCCTTCATTGCTGGAGAAGAGTGTGAGAAGGAGGAAGGCAAGTTCAGCACGCTGGGCTGGTACCCAGGTGCTGATACCTGGTCTAATGTGCAGTCTGCCTCTCTTACTCACCCTCAAAGGTTGTGCTTCATCCAGGGGAAGGGGAGGGAGCTGAGTTAATTTACTGTCTCTGCGCAGGGTGGAGAGCGGTTGTTTCTGCAGTACTCGACTCTCACAGAGGTCTGCTCTCTGTGCTCATTATGCACGGGGTGGGTCTTGTTTCTTCTTACTCCTGTTTCGCATGACCTGCTTCTGAAAACGGAGAGGAAGCCTCCTCTGCTGCTCCCTCTGGGCCTCACACTCCTGGTGCCCATTTTTCTCCCTACAAGTTCTGAGCGACGAGCACAGCTCATTCCTGCCACCTGTGCTGCACTTAGAGGCAGCCTGACCAGGTGCAGCCACAAAAAAACTCTTGTGCTGCATGTTTGCTACGTGTGCTCTCAGTGTTGGCCAGGTGCCTCTGCTCCAGGACCTGCTGGGGGTGGTCCCTATCTTGGGGACAGCTCAAGGGGCAGCGCTCCAGCCCTCCTGGGAAGGAGCTGGGAGATCTGGCAGTAGCCACCACGGCCGGGTGACTAGATGGAGACCTTCCCTGTCTGTGGGGCAGGACGTGCTCCAATAAAGCATCGTGTTTTGCTCCGCTCGCGTTTGCAGTGAATTGCAAATTGGTCTCGCTGTGCCCACAGTCTCTTTGTGGGCCAGTGCGGTGCCCTGGGGCACGGAGGAGAGGTGCTGCTGCCAAGGGCAGCTAAAGCTTTTTGGAAGCTGGAGAAGGGAAGGTGCCAGCGTGGGCGCGGAGCCCCCCGCGCCTCGGGGCTGTGCCCGGCCGGAGCTGCGGGCAGAGCGGCACCCTGAGGGCGACGCGGAGCAGCTCCCTGGCCCTCCCTGCCCTAACCGGGTCTGGCTCAACCAGCTCGGCTGTCTGGCTGCTCTCCCGCCTGCCTGGGGTCTGGCTCCGTGTGCTCTGAGCACCCCCGTAGCCGCGTCGGCTGCCCTGCACAGGGGCACTGGGGTGGGTAGAGCTGCCCCGAGCTTCAGTCCCCCATTGCTCTTCTAAGATCCTCGGGTTCCAGGGGAGAGTGGGGCCTGGGCTGCTCTGCAGCTGTATGGTACAAAGCGAGACTCTGTGTTGTCCCTTCAGGCCCTGAGGGGTGCAGGTCATCCGAGTCCACGCTCTATATCCCACCATGGGCCCTTGGCGGTAGCACCCACAGAGAGCCCCAAAGGCAGGGCTGGGTGAAGGCGGCGCTGCCACGACGGCCAAGGAGGGCAGTGCCCCGAGATCCAGGCTGCCGTGTGGCTGGAGCAGCCAGGCCCCTCCACCTGCCCCCAGGGCCTCTGGCTGCTGGTCTCCAGGGCCGAGTGGGGACCGTGCTGCTGCGGTCCTTTGGGTCACCTCTGCCTCAGCCGAGGAGCGGGGACGGTTCAGTCCCTGCTGGTTAGCGGAGGTGGGCAGGAGCTGGTCCTCTCTCCTTGCTGGGAATGGTCCCTCTGTGCCTGCAGCGGCCTGGGCAGGGTGCAGCGAGGAACAGGGCTGCCCAAGGCAGGATGTGACTCCCCTGTGCCTCTGTGGGCCACTCTGCCAGCAAAGGTGGCCTGTGACCGTCCTCCTCTTGCCCTTGCTGTGATGGGCCAGCTGACCGTGGCAGTGGAGGGCAGTGATGGACCTTGGTGCAGATGCTTAAATGCTGGTGTTGGGCGCGGATGTGGGTGCTGCGCCTCATGCTGCCCCAGGTGTGGAGAGGAGGGGCTGAGGGACGCGGGGGCTGTCTGGCCGTCCCCAGGCCAGGCCTCCAGCTGGATGAGGACCAAGGTGCGGGAGGGAGACGCCAGCGCTTCCACGGGTCGGTGTCTGGATGCACTCGCTCCGCCGCGCTCCCGCTGCCGCCCGTGCAGTCCCCTCCTCTCCGGCAGGGCAGCAGCTCCCGCCCCGGGGCCGGGCAGGCTGGCAGCAAAGCCACAGCTCCAGCTGGCACCAGCCCTGCCCAAGGCCACCGACCGCTACCCTGCGGCCTAGGCACGGGCTGCCGGGGCGCTTGAGTGCCTGCGCAGGCAGGGGGCTCCCGGTGGGACGCGGGATGCGTGACGGGGAAGGGACGCCCTGCCCCGCGCCTGCTCCCCATGCCCGCGCTCCCTGGTGCGTCTCGTGGGGCCCCCGGCGAGGGCCTCGAGCCCCTGTGCCCCACCTGGGCACCCCTGTGACCCTGCTACTTGGGGACAACGCCAGCACGAGGCGCCTGCAGGCGCAGCCGCCCCTCACTGTCCTCAGCAGCGCCCCAGGGCGCCGCGGGGCCCGGCCTGCGCCGCAGGGAGGCACGGACGAGCGCGAGGGCTTTCTAGAAAAGGCTTTACTGTCCCTTGCAATATATTAACCGATGGTGCAGATTTCAATAAAACAATTAAAAAAAAAAAAAAAAAAACACCGTGGTTGGGAGGATGGAGGGCAGGGAGATGTGGGGGCTCGGCCAGGAGCCGCAGCGGCCGCCCTGGGCACGGGCGCTGCGAGGGGGCAGGAGGCTCAGGGCCGTGCCCAGGGGCCCTGGGCCCTCCCCAGCGGCCCCTCTCCCTGCCCCGGCGCCCCCCAAGAGTCTCGGCAGTAGCAAAAGCCCTTGGGCCTGGCCTGGGGCGCTGCTGCGAAGGGCCTGGGGTCGGAGCGGAGCGGGACGCCGTGGCTATAGGGTGAGGAGGGTGCCGTCCTCGCGCCCACTGCCCCGGCCGGGGCTGCCGTCGTGGCTGCCGAGCGACTGCAGGGAGCCGCGCGCGCTGTGCGGGGACAGGCTGCGCCGCGCGGGCCTGTCGGCGGGCGCCCCGTTGGCACAGCCGCCCGCGCTGTAGTGGGGCGCGCCGTCGCTCTCGATGACGAGGTCGCCCTCGTCGTCGCTCTCGGCCGTGCTGTAGTTGCTCAAGTACTGCGAGGCCGGGCTGGGGGTCTGCTGGCTGGGGGTGCTGTCCGTGGACATGCCTGAGCTGCCCGAGGCCTTGCTGCTGCGGATGACGTTGTTGCGCTGGTTGGCCGGCTTCACGGTGATGATGAGGTTGTGGCTGTTGGCCACCATCATGTCCGTCACCTGGTCCAGGGACTTGCCGGCCACGTCGATGCCGTTGACCTCCAGGATCTCATCGCTCACGGCCAGCAGCCCCGTGCTCTCGGCCAAGCCGCCCTTCACGAGGCGCGAGATGAAGATGCCGGGCACCTTCTCGACGCCGTGCGGGGCCACGCGCACGCTGACGCCGTCGCGGATGTAGAAGCCGAGCGGCTTGTCGGAGCCGTGCTTGTGCAGGCGCACGCGGCGGTGGCTCTCGGGCAGGATGTCCACGTCGATGATGGAGGAGATCTGGCGGAAGTCCTGGGGCAGGCCGATGAGCAGGGCCGGCTTGGCGCGGTAGTGCGCCGGCCGCAGCAGCCCCTTCTTCTTCCGCTGCAGGGAGTTGGAGGCGAAGACGCCGGCGTCCGACTCGGCTGCGCGGAGCAAAGGGGGAAGCGGCGTCAGGCGGCGCTCGGGCTCATGGCCTCTCCCACCCCGGTGACCCCCCGGGGATCCTGGGCAGGAGCTGGGGGAGAAGCGCCCTCTTCCCAGCCCTTCTCCAGAGCATCATCCTTGGCATCCCTGGCTGCTGAGCACGGCGCCCTCCCTGCGTCTCCCGGGATTACCCGGCATACACGCGGCCGGGATTAGTGAGATCTAGCCAGCGGTTCAGCCTTAATCACACTTTAAGCCAAATTCGGCAGCTTAACGCTGGAGCTGCCGTCTCCGAGCACCCCGGCGCTCCCGCTGGGAATGTGGGAGAGGGACCTGGGGTTTTGGGGCTGTCCCTGTGGGGCAAACGCTGCCCCGGGAGCTGCTGTGCAGGCGAAGGGGAGGCCAAGGTGGTGAGGGGCGGCCCCCTGCCCCAGCTCGCAGCATTGGCAGCCGGGGCCCGTCCCCAGCCACAGGTCAATGGGCTGCAGCACAAGAGGACGAGGAGGAGAAGGAGGAGGGTTGGACAGGCTGCTGGCCAGGGGCTTGTGTGCGCCGGGGGCTGAGTCACCCCCGTGACAGGGGCATTGGATGGGTCCCGCGGCCCCAGGCTCTCGCTGGCACCGGAACAGGGCATCTGGGGCTGCTGAGCCCTCCTCGAGGGCAAAAAGCCCCATCGGTCGCCCCAGCTGCCCCCGGCAGCACCCGCAGCCGCGTGGGCACTGTGTCCCCACGAAGCACCGAGGCCGCGGGGTTTCTCCCAGGCCCAGGCAGCTCACAGGGCTCCTGGGTTATAAATATCCCCCCGTGCTGCTCCCGTGGTTATTTTTAGCTCAGAAAGGGCGGCCGAGGCTTCCCCGCAGCCAGTGCTGCTGGCGCCGCAGGGCTCTCCCTGCCTTCGGGCCCCGCTTTTCCTCGCGCTCTGGCGCTGGGGAGGACTGGAGCGGGGCCCGTGTGCCCCTCGGCTCCGTCCGCGGCGCGGGCTGCTGCACCGAGACGTCGGCACGGCCGCCGCATCCCCGGCTGCCCCGCGAGCGGTCAGACCGCGGCCCGGCCCTGAGGTGACCTGGATGCATTTTAAATCAGTGATTCACCTCCCGCGGCGCCCCTCGCGAGGCTGCCGAGCCCATTTCCCGCACCCCAGCGCGGCTCCGGGAACGGCAACGGGAAAAGCCAGCCGAGCCGGGGGACGAGGGAGCGCCGCTCGGCCGCGCGGATGCCACGGAGACCTGGGCACGCCGGCCCGGCCGGATCCGCCACCTGGGGCGAGTCATTTACCTCTCCCTCCGCCTCTGCTCGCGCCCGGCCGCCACGAGGACGCACAGGCACATGGAGCGCGGCCTGGATTCCCTCCAGCGCCGGCCCCGGCCTCCCCTCCCTGCCTTCAGCCCGGCTCCTCTCTGCCGTCTCCCCACGTCCCCGCGGGACAACGCAGGGGCCAATGGCAGCTGGACGCAGAAAGGCCTCCAGGTCCCCGTTTGGCCCCGGAGGAATGAAACGCAAGTCGAGCACTTCCCGATGAGAGGGAAAACCCAGCTCAGCCCAGGGATGCACCCGGGGCAGCATCACCGCTCGCCCGGGGTTCGTCCAGAAGCACAAGCTTTTCCGAGTGGGCTACGGTCCTGTGGACTTTTCTTGCTGCTCAAAAAGCCTCGGCGCTAATAAATGGGGCGAGAGGGCATCACCTCTGGGGCTGGCTCTCCACCCACCTCGGTGGAGGTGTGAGATGGACCCAACGTGTCTGTCCCCGTGAGGCTTTCGCCCCTGTGGTGCCGGTAGCCCTTCTAGGGATGCGGCTACCGCGGCGGTTTCGCACTGTAGCCGAAGGAGCCGCTCCCCGAGGACGAGGCTGTGCGGTCAGGGCCTCCTCGCGCTGCACACACGAACAAAAATTCATAGTAAATAAAAATAAAAATCCACTGCATCTGGCAATCTAGAGAGCCCTGCCAAAGCGGTCACTTCCACAGTGTCAGGGGCGGGAGCTGGATCGGGCTCCCAGCCGACACAAGAGCTGTGGTTTTGAGGGAGCTCGGCTGGAAATGCAACTCGGAAGCAGCGATACCCTCTGCCGGAGCAGAGCGGTCCCCGTGTCGCCCTGCTCTCGCTCCTCGCTCGCTCTCCTGCTTTTCCATGGACATCTCTGCTGGAGCTGGGGCCTCTGGAGCAGCGGGCAGCCCAGCATCAGCCCTTAACTCAGCGTGGGGCGGCTCAGCCCGCCCGCCTCCTCCTCGGAGAGCATCCCGGCTCCCTAACGCGAGCGGAGCACCTGGCACTCACCCTTCTTCTGGATGATGACCCGGAGGAGGGGGTTGGCGGAGGACAGGGCCTTGTGGTAGTTGTCGTCGTTGTTGATGGGCAGCAGGTCGCCGTGCACGTCGGTGTAGCCCAGCAGCACGTCCACGCGGGGGATGCGGTGCACGGTCTGCAGCAGGCGGTAGAAGTCCTGGAAGCTGCCGGCACCGGAGCGCCTCACGGCGAAGCGGCGGAACTCGGCGTCGAACTGCGGCCGAGAGGACGCCTGAGGCGGGGGGACCGGGCCGGGGGGACCGGGCGCCGCGGCGGGCTGCGCATCCGCGCGGGAGCGGCGCGCACAGCCGGGCAGGTGCCTCGGCGGGCGGGCGCGCTGCGGCGGCGCCGCGGGAGGCGGCGCGGGGCGCGGGGGCTGCCGCGGCGCGGGGGGCCCGGCGCTTACCTTGCTCTTGACCTCGATGACGGGCTCGGCGCTGCGCGCCGGCGTGCGCGGCTGCTTGGCCATGCTGCGCGCCCGCCGCCGCCGCCGCGGGCCGGCGTGCCGCGCCGTGACGTCAGCGCGGGGCGGGGCCGGCGGCCGCCGACAACGTCGCCCTGGTAACGGGCGCGGCGGGGGCGGCGGGGGGAGCGGCCCGCGCAGGGCGATCCCGGGAGGCGCTTCCCGGTGTCCCCCCCTCCCCGCGGGGCTCTCACGGTAACCGGGATCCAGGCCGGGGTCGGCGCTCGCACGGGAACGCGCTGGGAGCGCTTCCTTTCTGGGCGCTGCTTTGCGGCGGGGCGGCCCGGGACGCGGGGCGGCCCGCGGCGGCAGCGGCCTCCCCGCCAGCCGCGCTGCGAGCAAAGGCCGCCCCCAGGGAAGCGGCAAGCCAAGGCGCCCTGTCCTGGAAGGGGCCGCTCGCCGGGCTGCCCTTTGCCATCTCCTTGGGAGTGGCAGGTGGCACTGATGCCCTCAGGCCATTTCTCCCCATCTTTGGGGTTACAGAGCGGACTTAGGGCTTGGCACTGGGGGATGACCCCGATCCTGCTCAGCGCTGAGTCCAGGAGGAGTGCGGCTTTTCCGGCACTCGCCTTCCTCATCCTCGCAAGGTGTCCCGCTGCACCCTGGCACGAACACTCCGCCAGGGCACGCTCAGGCGCAGTCCATCTCCTTCCGAATTCGCCTGTCGTTCCCCCACACGGCGATGTCCTGCAGGCGCAGCTCTTCCTTGGGGGCGGCTGAGCATCTTTTCCTGTTGCAGAATCACCTGTTGGCTGCAAAACTGTCTCTGCGTGAGCCTGGGTGCCAGCTACGGCTGCCAACGAGCACGAAGCGGCCAGGGGGACGAGCGGAGCAGGTACGTGCTCCAGATACCACCGACTTCTCTCAGCCTCACCGCACTTTTTAACGCGCCAAACCCCTCTCCTGGTGTTTCCAGCTCACTCCCAGTAGCTTCTCTGGCGCTGGATCGCGTCGCCGAGGAGGGCGAGTGTCTGGAGGAGCATCCTGCAGCGGCGCCTCTGCAGGAAGGGGTGATTACTTTGTGGCGGAGGCCGCGGAAGGGCCTCTCGCGCCCTGTGCTCCAGTCCGGGCTCCCGGCGCGGCCCGGCCTGGCCCTCGCCTCGCGCCTCCCCTCCGCGCCGGCAAATGGCGGCCGGGCCCCCCCGGCGCGGCGCCCGTCGCCATGGCAACGCCGCGGCGCCCCCGCGCGCCCCCGGAGACCCCCGCCCCGCCCCCCCGGCGCCGCCCAATCACGCGCCCTCACCCTCCGCTCCCTGCCCCCGCCCCCCGCCCCGCCTCCTCTCCCCATTGGCCCACGTGGCGGCCTTGCTCTCCGCTGCAGCCAATCAGCTCCGGCCAGCGCGGCCGTGCGGAGGCGGGAGGCGGAGCGGGGCCGGGGCGCTATAAAATGGCGGCGGCGGCAGCGCCGCGGAGCGCGCCCGCCATGGAGGAGCCCCTCGCGCTGCTGGTCCGGAGCCCCGCGCAGCGGCACCCCGACCTGCGCCTCCGCGCCCGGCCCGCCTGGACCGTGCGGCGCCTCAAGGCCGAGCTGCGGCGCCTCGTCCCGGAGGCACCCGTGAGTACACATGCCGCCACCCGCTTTTCCCCTCTCCTAACCGTTTTAACGGTTCCGCCTCACCCGCGGGAAGAGTCTCGGCGGAGCCGTCGCTTTGACCAGGTGACGCAAGTCCTGAGCGGCATTGCGAAAAAAAGAAGTAAACATAAATAAGCAAATATGTTTGGGAGGGAGGAGCGTTTCTAGCACCTGCTTCTACAGATGATCCGGGGGAGGGTGGTGGTGGGGGGGACAAGGTTGCATCAGCTGCCCAGTGCTTGCTGTTAAATATAGAGGTGAAACTTGGGCAGGCCGTGCGGAGAAGGTGCTTGGGGGTTGATTTGGTTTCTTGTTTAACCACAGTTAAATATTAGCTGGGCCTGATAGGCACGGGGTGTGCTTGAGGGGTGTTTACAACAGCTGTCTGGAAAGTTTTTTGTTCTTGCTGGGAGAGTTTGAGCTGCGGGCAAGGTCGGTAAATACTTCTGTGAAAAGCTTATGTATCCACAAGGTGTCCTGTGGAATGCTATCAATGGAATCCCATAGTGTGTTTTGGGTGTGGATAGTGGGTTGGGGCACTCTCCTGGTTTAATAGGAACAGCTGGTTCTTGTGCTGTGAAACAGGAGACCTTGAAGGCAGTGGCTCAGGGTGTTTGCAGCCCTGGAGCAGATTTTGCAAGCTCTCTGCGCTGCAGTCCGCTGTTGTGGCGGTTCAGGGAGGTGTGCAGTGCTGTTCTGTCTCACCCCATGGCATGAGGGCATGCACAGAATGTCCTCCCTGGAGGATATGCACTTCTGCCTCTCGATGACGAAGTCCAGTGGACGGGAGCTGCTGTGTTCAGCTTCCGGATGCTGATCTGGCTTCCAGCCACGTTGCATCATGCATGGGAGCTTCTCAGTGGCCTCTTGAGAGGTGACTTACTAGCATGTCTGAGAGATCTAATAAGTGACATGAGGACTTGCCTCCCCTCTGGGGAGGGTCACTGCCCTGGAACAAGATTGATGTGTTTACCCTGTCCTGCAGCAGCAGGAAGATTTTTGGTGAACAGCTGCTCAGATGTCCCTGGGGTGCAACAGACTTATTTGACTGCACCTTAGTGCTCTTCAGACCGGACAGTGCTGCAAGCTTCCCTTTCTAAGCAGCACAGGGGCTTTTGTCAGGGCTGTCAGTGTTGGTGTGTAGCAAGTCCTGCTGCTTGTCTTGTTAATTTAGATATTGGTGCACTATAATAATCAACTGAATGGATTGTTTCGCCCTTTTTTGGATGTGCACAGCTCCCTGTTCAGCTTAATGTGCAAGGTAGTTAAAATTGCCTACCTCTATGCCTTTGACCACCAATTATATTAATCAATTTTATGCATTATGTAAATGTTTAATGTTTGTGTGCACTTACCAGAGGAAGTAACTACTATATTCTGTCTTTCTCCAAAGCCTGAAGATGACCAGAGATTGATTTACTCTGGGAAGCTGCTGCTTGATCATCTCTGTCTGAGAGAGTTGCTGCCAAAGGTATAGAAATTCTTTTATGCTGTGCTGGTATATTAAGCAGGATGGAACAACTGCTTTTTAATGTGCCTTTGCTTATGTTTTATTTTAGCATGAGGAATTGCATGCCCTTCATCTGGTGTACAACCTCAAGACTTCTGTGACTGCCCAAGAAACCAGCACAAAGGTTGGTTTACTGACTTAACGTGCTACTGAGTCTTGATTTTTGTGACTATCTGAAGAATGGGAAGTAATGGCTATTTTATACTTCACTGATGCTGTAGGCTTTTCTTGCAGGTGTAATAGCAGTACTGCTGCCGGGGGTAGTTCTAATGCCCAGAGATGTGAAAGCCATTCTGACTAAGGTCGATGCAAATTGATTTGTCTTTCATAAGGAGATTCTGCTTGCATTTGTTGAGAAATATCAAAGCTACAGCCTACTTGTAGAAAAGTGCTGTATTTTACCAGGCAAAGTCAGTATCTGGTATATTCAGTTATATTAAATAGCATGTAACCTGTCACCTTCAGGAGATGAAGACTGTTTTAACTGCTGTCATTGAAGACTTGGAAAGACAGCATGCAGGAAGCTCAAAATCAGCATGAAGACTGAACTGAGGACTTGCTGGTGTTACATGCACTAGCTGCTATGTGGCCTAAGATGTACTTTACACCATGAGTGTTTTACTTTAAATAAAGATACTCCTATATTGTCCATTGTAGACAAATTGTATTTAGCCTGCTACCTGGAGTTTGCCAGGTATGAGCCAGCTCTTCCCTGGATATCATACAGCTACATAAGCACAGAGCAGCTTTTGACTTAGCCTCTCTATGCAACAGTTTATGTACCTGAGTGTATATAGAGCTTAAAGCTTACAAATCAAACTGTTTTGGGTGTAGCTGAGTATTTTTCCAATTGCATTTTTATAATCAAGCCAGGCCTGACTCTGTGACAATTATAAAATACAAAAATGGAGAGACTAAGTGCAGGTCAATTTTAAGGAACTTTAAAATGGTGATTAAGAGCAGTGTTAGTAGTGTGACAGCACCTAGAGGAGAGGTGTAGCAGTACAAAGCTTATGAACTGTGCAATGGTGCAGTGTGGTGTGACATCTCTTTTGCATAAGACTTTTTTCAGTATTCTGGGCAAGTCCTCACCAACTGCATTGTTTTCCCCAGGTTGAAACTGCTCAGCCAAAAGTATCACCAGAAGCTGGTCAAGAAGCTTCTGCATCGTCCTCAGATGGTGAAAGACACAGATGCTCTTCTGACAACCAGTCTTCAGCAGGTGCTGGAACCAGGTAAAGAAGCCTGTTGCATGCATCAGTCAGGATGTTAAAATGCTGTCAATCTGGCAGGCTTTGGAGTGTGAGCTCCAGTTTCTCCTGTATTTATTAACTGTATTATGTTTACATTTCAAACAAGCCTTGAAACAGCTCAGCATCCCTTCCAAAATGTGGCTCCTGGGTTCTCTGCTTACACAACTTACAGCATGCTCCAGATGTCCTGGTTTCAGCAGATCTATGCAAGACAATATTACATGCAATAGTAAGTTTTTCTTATAAGAAGTTACCAGTGGAAAGTAAAAACTATAATATAAAGAAATAGAAAGCTTGTGGCAACTCTTTTCTGATGCAACTCTGTTGGGATACTTTTGTACCATATATTTTATGGTGTCGAAATATGTGGCATGTGCCTCTAACTGACACTTAGTGTTTGGCTCGCATCTAGGATGTGGCTTTGGGTCTTGCAGCTTGCAGATTTTGAACCTTTTTCAGTGGGAGGGCAGGTATCTGCACAATAAACTAAATCCTACTTGTGAGCCATCTTTCTGGCCATTTTTAGTAGGTTATAGACCACTACCTGTAAATCCTTGTCCTAGGTAAAGCCAGAGATTGTGTGTGTGTGTTTTTTTAAGCTTCCTGAACAGTTTAAATTTATTTGGAAAGCTTGTAGAAAATACATATATTTTCTTAAAATTGAAGGCAAAATTGGTATGAGCTGATTTGCTCAAGTCATCACTCATCTGTTAACTGGGAAGAACTGAAACTTGCATCTACTACTCCTGTAGTTCCTAGACTTTGGCTTCTACTTTCATGTATAATGTGACTCTAGTTTTACTGAGCATTTTTAATACCAACATAAAATGCAAAATCTTTTGACCAAGCTTTATTCTGTCCTTTTCTGTTTTCCAGCCTGGCTACTACTGCTGCATCTACTGACCCATCCCGTACCCAGCGTGCTCAGGAGATACCGGTGGCACCAGTGACACCCCCAGCTCCTCTCCCAGACCCGTTTCCTGCACAGAATCAGCCTGGAAACCAGAACGTTGCTCCGCAGGTGAACGCAGCAGCCAACCAAAACCTGCGGATGAATGCCCAGGGGGGGCCACTGATGGAGGAAGAGGAGGAGGGTGGCAATCGAGATTGGCTGGACTGGCTCTACTCAGCAACACTGTTCTATGTCTTTGTCAACATCATCTATTTCTACTCCAGTGTCAGCAGATTTCTCCTGGTCATGGGTGGCACTGTTTTGATGTATCTGTAAGTATATGATTTTAATAGATAATATTTTATTTGAAAGCATTTAATTGAAAGATTATGCTCTACTGTGAGCTTTTTCCTATTTGAGTTTCATATGACTTCTGTGAAGAAAAGTTGAAGCACTCCCTTAATCCTGGTTATAACTTAGGGTTTAGCATCAAAATTGTAACTATAGCCTGCCCCTGAGTTGGGTGAAGAGTGAGTGATAGTGGATGATATGTTTAAAATCTCATGTTAAAGCTTATTCTGGCATAGTTGACCTAAAAAAGCAATTTCCAAGTTCTCCTTATGATATTGATCATTTCCAGCAGGCTTAGGGTCCTGATTAAGCAGCACTGCCAGTTCTTGAATCTTCTTTCATACCTTCTGTTAAAAGAAGGCTATGAAGGTTATTGGGTGGTGAAAAACCTCATGCAATTCAACAAGGCCAAGTGCAAGGCCCTGCACCTGAGGAGGAATAACCCCAGACACCAGTACAGGCTGGGGACTGACCTTCTGGAGAGCAGCTCTGCAGAGAGGGACCTGGGCATCCTGGTGGATGACAAGTTGACCATGAGGCAACAGTTGCCCTCGTGGCCAAGAAGGCCAATGGGATCCTGGGGTGCATTAAGAAGAGCGTCTCCAGCAGGTCGAGGGAGGTGATCCTGCCCCTCTGCTCAGCCCTAGTGAGGCCACATCTGGAGTATTGTGTCCAGTTCTGGGCTTCACAGGACAAGAGGGATGTGGAGCTGCTGGAGAGAGTCCAGCGCAGGGCTACAAGGATGATCAGGGGCCTGGAACATCTGCCCTATGAGGAGAGGCTGAGGGAGCTGGGTCTGTTCAGCCTGGAGAAGAGAAGGCTGAGGGGGGATCTAATCAGTGTATGTAAGTACCTCAAGGGAGGGAGTGAAGAGGATGGGGCCGGCCTCTTTTCACTGGTGGCTGCCGACAGAACTAGAGGAAACAGCCAGAAACTGAAGCACCAAAAGTTCCACAGGAACTTAAGGAAAAATTTCTTGCCAGTGAGGGTGCCAGAGCACTGGAACAGGCTGCCCAGAGAGGTTGTGGAGTCTCCTTCTCTGGAGATCTTCCAAACCTGCTTGGACACACTCCTGTGCCATGTGCTGTAGGTGACCCTGCATGTGCAGGAGGTTGGACTGGATGATCTCTAGAGGTCCCTTCCAACCTTAACGATTCTATGATTCTATGAAGGTGCTTCCTGTGGCATCTGTCTGGGTTGGGGCAGCCTAGAGCTCAATAAGTTGAACTTGCAGTTTGTAAGGCTTTGAGCAGAGGTTACCTGAACTGTCTGGATGCTACAAGCAGGAGTTTCCCCAGCATTAATAACACCTGCTGCCTTTTCCAGGCATCATGTTGGGTGGCTTCCATTTAGACGAAGACCGGTTCAGCCTTTCCCGAATAATGTTCCGGCTCAGGCTGCTGCAAACCAGGATCAGAACAATAACTTACAGGTATGTCTTGTTTTAAACCATGAACATGAAATCCTGGGAGGCTTCATTTTCTTGTCAAACTGCTTTCCATGGCGGGACAATCACCAGCCTACTTTTCTTTGGTATGGCCAATTCCCCTTCTACAGTGTATACCGGCCTGCATGGTATTCTGTAGTTTCTATCCACTGGTATGTCCTCAGTGAATTCTTTTAATGGAAGTGAATTATCTTCTGAGATTATAATCCTGATGATTCTTCATAAGTGAAGAGCTCTGGCACATTATGCCATAAAACTCTTGGTTAGAAGAAGGTACCTTTAGCGGAACTCACAGGCTCATCACATTTTCATGCAACTGGGGAAAAAGCAGATATTTGCAGTAGGTTGGTTCATTATTGCTGCAGTAACAGTAGTTGTACTGCAAGCTGAACTGCAGACTGCAGTTCAGACTGCAACTGAAGGCAATGTTTAGCCTAATCTAGTGATGAGGAGTTACTTGAATGCTTAAGCAATCCAAGTATGGCTGTAAATGTGCGAACAGTTCCCTTGTGCTGGTCTTGTGTCCCTGCTTTCTTGCTGTAGGTGTTTGTTCTCACCACAATGTTCTTGAAGGTGTTTGCTGGGTAAACAAGCAGCAAGAGGGCACAGTTTGCTCTTCCAGCTGTGTGGTTGTTCAGGGATGATGTTTTCATATAGAAATGCCTCATGCTGAAAGAGCAATGAAAATGTGATAATTGGTGTCAAACAGAATGTTTCTAATGCTATTTTATTTCTGTAGCAAGAAAATGCAGGCGGAGCCAATGAATTGGAGGCCTCTCCTGAGGAAGGACAAGTGTTACTGGAATACCAGCAGGCCAGCCCATCGTTTTTGAGCACGGCGTGGCTTTTCTTCAAGACTTTCTTTGCATCTCTCTTGCCAGAAGGGCCTCGTGCAGTCCGCAACTGACTCGACACTGGTCTACCTGCCTGAAGCTTCGGCGAGTTTTAAATCTACCTGGTGAAATCAAAATTCCAGCTCCAAAACATGAGCAAAAAGGGGCAGTGTTGCCTCTGGCTCACCCTGACAAAGCTGCAAGAAGCCTTAAGTGATTGCAGTGTCAAGACTAAGACGTGCTGGGCTTGTCTTCATTCCAAAGAAGAACTTGTTCCCTTGTGGGTTAGGTCCCTATGTAGGAGCTTGGCATTGGAGCCCTGTGTGATGTGCAGGCTTGTGGCAGGTGTGTGCAGAAATGTAAGAAGCACGTTGCTTCTTCCTGTGCAATGTGATTCCTGTTGGAATGTTTCAAATGCTATTTAAATTACACTGAGTGTAGTATCTCCAGACAATAAATCACTGGATATGTGCTAGCAGGGTTTTTAAGAAGGACTTGTTGAATGGCTTCAGTAATAGTGCTCAATCTTAACTTGTTTTCTGCATAAATATTTTCCTATGAAAGACAGTGCAATTTCCTTATGGAACAAAGGAGGGAAATGAAGACTGACCTCTTGATAAGCAGTTATCTTTGGGTCAGCTGAGTCGCAGGTTACATTTCAGGTTGTCAAATTCAGATGATTCAAAATCAAGGCCTTTACTTTCCTACTCCCAGATCAGGGGAGAAAAATGCATTTAATTCTAGATAGCAGGAATTTATTTAATAGAGCCTTTCCCCCCTGCTTTGTTATAAACTTGAAGCAGTCAAGTTGTGTGTTCACCTTAGATGCATTTCTACTCCAGAGCATTTTGGAGTTTCCTCATTGTGTTGCCTTTCATTTTAAATACAATTAAGGCCTTCAATAAATCTTGCAGGCATTTGTGGCTATACTTGTATGCACTTAATCTGGAGGTTACCCATGCAAAAGGGCAGGCTTTGCTCTTGGTTGCCCCTTTTTTATTTTTGGAAAAATAAATGTGTTTATCAGGGGCTGAAAAGGATGCTTGCAGATATTTAAACCTTGTCCCTTAAACACATTTTTCAACCTTTAAGTGCCTTGGGTGGCTTTCCTTGAGCAAACAACATGTGTAAGCACAAAGGTCATGGACATTCCTGAGGCAGGGAAACTTGCAGATGTTTGGGAAGCTGCAGTTTGATCCCTTTGGCACAGTGACTTCTGTGCAGTCTGCAGTGTTATCTGGGCTCAGGGATCGAGTTACCTTGATATAGACTGTCCAGGGACAAGAGTCCCAACACACACCCAGCTTTGCCTTGTGCTGCTTGCTCCTCCATGGCCAAGCTGCTAGGCTAGAAATGCTGCCCTGGCCTGTGTGTGTTTGGGCACAACCTGTGCAGTCACTTTGACCTGTAATGCCTGTTCTCCTCATCTCAAAGGAGGCTGACATTAAACAGGGTTGGTCAGCACTAGTTGCTGCACCAAGTTTCTTTTTTAATTGATAAATCTTATTCAAAATCAACAGCTCCTGTTAACCTCTTGTTGAAGTACTTTTTCACTATGTTTTCAATGTGCTGGAAATAATTTTAGAGGAAGAGGGAAAAGGAGGGCAGGGGAGGAAAGGCAGGCAAGATGGTAAAATTTAGCAATAGTCTTTCAATAAAGTATTTTCAGAGCTTATTTTTTATCTTAATTTTGTTACTTATGCAGGAAGTAGGTGAAGAAGCCTTTGGGCTGCTCCCAGGCTGTGTCTTCTTTGCCTGCCTGAACCTGTATGTGTTCCCCTTGGGGCTGAGGGCTTTAAGAAGCCAGGAGGGGAGGAAGGGTTTGGCTTGGCTCACCTGAACTGTGTCCTGGTGTGAATGTTCACCCTTGTCCTGTGAGTGCTGCTGCAGCTCTGGGTGTCGGGGGGCTGTCCAGCTTGTCCCTGAAAGCAGCCTGGCCGCACAGCTGGGCATGGCCAGGGGCTGGCAGAGCGAGACCTGGACCAAAACCCAGCTCTCCACAGCAGTGTGAGGCCTCCGAGCGCTCCCCCTCTGCGAGCACATCCTTGTCCTTGCCAAGGAGGCAAGGGAGATGCACATGGTCTCCGTATTTCAGCCTCCTTGCTTGTAGGTCTTGCTAAAACATGGTCTATTTGAGGAGTTGTTGAGGTCCGGTTGGCCTGGATTTCTTCTGCCCTTAACTCTCACGGAACCTAGGTAAGACAAGACAGAGCTGGCGGCTCCACGCACACCCCGGCGGGACCCTCATCCCCACGAGCTGCTCCGTGTGTGCATGGTTCCTGCTGCGACCTCCTTTCTACTCTCCCTCCTGCAGGCAATGCTGGTGTAGGCAGAGGAGGGTTTGTGGAGTTATGCTCGCAGTCATGCTTGGTTTTGTTGATGTCCACTTTTGGTTTTAGTGCTTAATTTTAAAGCCTTGTGACCATAAACAGGAGCTTGTGAATTTGCTTGCTGCCTACTATGACAACCCTGCCATGGTCACAGCTTGGAGCAGTAAGAAATAACTTCTTGTCCAAGCTGACAGTCCCTCTGCCTTCAAGACCTCTTGCTGCTGGAGCTTTAAAGCACCACAGGGGCCAGAGTGAGATGTGGCTGCAGCCTCAGAGGGACAAAGCTGGGCCTTCAGCTAGGGCTTCCTGCATCAGCTTGGGCTTTGCCAGGCTGGAGATGCCAGGGTGAGTCATTTGCTGTGTGTGGGTAACTCCAGGTGGGTTCTCTGGGAGGCTGAGGGCAGGGTGCTGCTTCCCTGCCTCCCATGTTGCTCCTGTTGTCCCTTCTGCCTGCATAAGAGGGGCAGACCTGTCCCCTCCATGGTGTCCAGGGCTTGCAAGACACCAGGACAGCAGGCGGGCGTCTGCTTTGCGCCCCCCGCCGTGTTCCTATTCCTCGAGGGTTTCTGTGGCCCCTCTGGTGCTGCTGGCCGGCTGCGGGGTGCTCTCCTCTCCCCAGCGCCGTGGGGACGTGCGAGGAGCCGGGGGCCGTGTCTCTGAGCAGGCTCTCAGGAAGCAACTGCAGCCGAACACCCTGTGCTCGGGTCAGAGGCTAGCAGTGCCGCCGAGAACCTCTGCTCTGGATCCGGGGGGAAAAACAAGCCCGGGCTCCCACAGCGCTCCCACTGCAGCAAGGTGCTGAGCAGCACGCGCGCACGTGGCCTTCGGGCAAAGCCTTATGCAGCAAATACCTCTCACAACCTCTGCTGCTGAGGCCCTGCTTTCTGAAATGGCAAAATAGCATTATTTCCTCATGCGGTGTCCCTGTGCCACCCTTTCGCAGGTCTCCATGCTCCCGTGCCTCGCTCAATGCAGTGGAGAAACCTCTTGCAAGCTTCATTTTCAAGCAGGAGGAGGCAAGGAGGCCAGTCTCCCCCGGCTCGTGCTGCGAGCTGGCTGCTGTGTCCCCTGCGGTAGCCTCCTCGGGCCGGTTACTCCAGGGCAGGGATGCTCCCTGCGCCTCCCAGTTCTTTGGCTATTGTAGTCGGAAAATCGCAGCCAGCTTTCCTGTTCCTGCTGGAGGTCAATGCCCGCCAGTCCCCTCTCCTCCTTGGCTCTTCTAGCAGGCATGTGGTGCTGGGGGAAGCAGCTGAAGTGGGGAAGGAGCCCAGCGTGGTACCCTACAGGGTGCTGCTTAATTGATTGAGGTGCTGAGGAGGAGCCAGGGGTTCAGCTCCCTTTGCAACCCTGCACTGGTGCCCATTGCGGCTTCCTGGGAAGATGTTTCCCCTCTCCAGACACTGGCAGCTCCTTGCTAGGCCCACCACAGGGGATGCAGCAACAGCTCCGGGCATCCTGCAGGCTCGATATGTGGACGGACACCTCAGGTGTGTGTGGCGCGCCGCTTTCTTCACCCCACACGCGGTCATCGGCTCGGGCAGCCCGTCCTGGGCCCCTGTGCCCTGGTCACGCTCGGAGGGAGGCTCCGGCCGCTCGCTCTCCCTCGGCGGGTCAGCGACCGCGAGTGCCTCCCGCCGGGGCACCTGGGGCCATTCACTTTGTCACTTCAGCAGGAAAACAATGCAGCCAGACGGGGACGGAGGAAACCGGCCAACCTTGGGCCCCAGCGAGCCCGCGCGCCGGGAAGGCGAGGAGAAGAGGGAGGCCCATTGGCCTTGACAAGAGTCCTCTCTCCAGGAGCGTGCCTGTTGCAGGAGGAAGGCAGTATGTGACTCCAAGAGGATTAAGGGAACTATAGGAAGACTAGGAAATGTGTGAGGAGTCTTGATAACTAGAGGAAGCAGGTCATGTCCTGCTTTGAGTGCACGCGGCTTGGAGGTATGAAAACCACCCGCGCAAGGGCCAAGGAGCAGTCGAACTCATCCGCGCTCTCCGCTCTGGCCGAGGATGCTCTGGGTCAGCACCATGAGGCGCGGGACCGTCGGGATCTTGGTGGTGCTGGTCCACACGCTAGCGGCCTGTGAGTTCGGGCCGTTCCCCTACAGCGCCACGGGGATCGCCTGGAGGATGACGAAGCCTGCGGCGCTGCTCAGTAAGTCCTCGCCACGCCGGCTTTCTTGCTTCCCCTGGGGGAGGCGTTGATATGCATAGGGGCGTGCAGAGAAGGACACTGGGGCAAGCAGAACGCGGGTGCATCTGGAAAGAAACTTTCCTATGCCGAAGACGTGCCCGAAATTGAGGTTGGAAGAGGCAGAATAACTTTATGGCAATGGGTATGGAAACCTCAGTTTGAGGTTTTTCTCCAGAGTTGAGGGCAGGATGGGTGTTTTTCAGGTGTCTCCCATTTCCCTGGCCCTTTCCAGAGAGGGAGTGCTTGGTGCTGTCAGGCACCATCTGATCTGCTGAGTCCATGTCCTCCTTGGAGGACACAGCTCTGCTGCTTAGGAGTCTGCTCTAGAAACGCCCTGAGGTAAAGTCAATGCCTTGGGCAGTGGAAAGGCAAGCGCAGCATGGACCTTCCAAAATCTGCTTCTAAAGTGCAGCTCAGCTACGGAAAAGCTGAGCTCAGTCCCTGGGAATGGCTTGTTTGTGGCTGTTGAACCATGAGCCTTCGACAGAACTTTTCCATAGCTCTAATACAGCGGGTGCCCCCCCATATATAACTAGCGAAGACAGCAGTTTGTGAACTTCCCTCTTTTCTTTTGCATGCAGTGAACCAGGAAACGGCGCAGGTCATTCAAGTGGCCTTCAGAAACGCCAAATTCCCCAACATCACTGGAGAAAGGGCCGTGCGCTTCCTCGGCAAGGTGGCCTATGGGCTCACCAAGTGAGTACCACAGCCCGTGCTCGCGGGCCGCGTTTGATGAAGGGGATCAGGAGCTCACCTGGGAGGAACCTCCATGCCATAATCCCTGCAGAAAGCAAAGGGCAAGGTCTGTCGGCCTGGAGCAGGGCATGTTTGCTCGCCCTGAGTCACCCCCGCCCTGTGCTTGCATCGCAGGACAGTCCTCCCCTTTGGGGCAAATAATCTACGTTTTAACACTGAGGCCGTGTATATGTTAGAAGCTTGTCCTCTTCTATGGGCAGACATCTGAAAAACGCAGTGTTGAGGTCTGTCTGTCGGGACAGTGAGGAGTTTTCTGAGCTTTCCCACAGGCCCGTTGGCCGATAGATGGTGCCAACGGCTTATTTAGTGCAGAGATGGGATGCAGCCTAGGGCTGCCAAAACTGTTCTTTAGAGCACAATCGCGCTTGCAAGCGTTTGGTGGCAGCCTTGTCATTGTGCTCAGCCCCTCTGGTTTGCAGAGGCTCCCGAGCGCTTTGCAGGGGAGGCGCAGGCCGCTTTGGAAGTGCTGCGGGTCTTCCTGCGCCCGGGAGTCCCATGAGCCTGAGAATCTGCCGGCTTTTCGTGCTTTCCAGCATCCAGCTCAACAACTTGTCCATCGAGCAGAGTGAGGTGGAGCTCAAGGAAAACGATGCCATTGACATCACTATTAAAAATGTGATGGCCGTCTTCAAAGGCACCCTGAACTACGGCTATGCCGGGGCCTGGTTGTAAGTACCCAGGAGGCTCCTGCTTGCTCCTGTGCTGAGCTGCAGGCTCCCTCTCCACTGGCTTTTAGCCAGGGCAGAGTTGCTTAAAATCTTGCATTGTTCAGGCTCTGCACTGCCGGGCTGCTTAACCACCGTGCAAGGATTTGCACGATGGGTGCTGTAAGACCCAGCCCGCGGCTGAGGGAGAACGCGCTCCCGTTGTGGCTGCGTGCGGTTGCTGGACGTTTGTCGTCTTCTCTTGCAGCTTGCAGCTTTTCCACTCGGTCGATTTTGAAATTGAGTCCTCAATTGATCTGCAGCTAAACATAAAGCTGAGTAAGTAAGAGCTGGCCGTCGCGAGCTTCATGCGGGCTTCCTCCGAGGAAACGGGAGTGCCGTGGCTGGGAGCAGGAACACTGCGGGTGGGCGTAGGGGAGTCCTTCCCGCCCTGACTTCCCAGTGTCCAGAGTCTTTTGGAGACCTTCACTGGGACTTGTGGTTCAGGGCCAAGCACGGCTCTCCAGAGACGAGCTCCTCTCCGAGCGTAGGTGTCCGGTGCCTTCGGTCCTGCGTATGGCTCCGTGGTGAAAGCTCCATGGGGGGAGCCCCCGCTGGTCCTCTGCAGCAAAATCTTGCTCCAGCTCCATGCTTCTAGCCAAATGAACTCACCCTTCTCCATCTCTCTCTGAGTTGGCCATCAGTGCTTGTGTTTTGCCTCCTCTTCCCATCCTATGCAGTGTGCCAGGAGGACCAAGTGGCTGCTGATGCCTCGGACTGTTACCTGACTTTCCACAGACTGACACTTCACCTCCAGGGAGACAAGGAGTGAGTTTGTTCCCCTCATCATTTTAGAACTTGGTTTGCAGAGCGGGGCGGTGGCGTCCCAAGTGCTGCTCTGCCGAGCAGCCCTGACCAGGCTCCCTCTCCATCTTGCACAGGCCGGGCTGGATCAAGCAGCTCTTCACGGATTTCATCGCCTTTACACTGAAGCTTGTTCTCAAGAGCGAGGTAAGATCAACCTGCAGCTGGGTCTCCTGACAGCAGATCAGCCAAGGAGAAGACTTGAAGGTCTGCTGAAGCAGGGTGTCGAGTGAAATCAGTGATGTGTTGCCAGTGTTGCTCGTCAAGCTGAGCAGAGTCCAAATATTGGCATGACACAACCCAAAATCTCCCTTCTGCGGCCTTCACACACCCTTTCTGTTTTTCTCTTGTAGGTTTGCAAGGAAATCAATATTCTTGCCCAGGTGCTGGCAAATTTTATACAAGACATAGCAGGTAAATATTCTTGTTCTTCCACTTTCCTTTCCTACAGGCAGTTTAACACTTTAGCCGGATGCTGGCAGGGCAGTATCCATCAAAAAAAGTTATTTGAAAATAAGTCTGGGATTCCAAGCCCTGAGACAGCAGCAAAATACGCCTTAGCAATTCTATGCTTTGAAATGTCTGTGTCAGGTTGACTTTTCAAGAGAGATTGCACTGAAAGACCGTTCATAAGAGTTTTCTCCTTCGCTATTGAGTGACCAGAGCTGCAGAGTAGCTGCAGAAGGGCTGATGTTGGTCAGCCCGGACGGGAGCGCACATGAAGCGTTAGGGCTGCGATACTGGAGTGTCTCTGTCTGCCTGCCTGCAGTTCCCAATCCCAAATACTAGGAAAAAGGAGAGGAATATAAAAACCAAGAGCGAATATCCCTATTTCCCAGTAGGGAGAGAGAGTCACAGTGAGTGCTGGCAAGGTCAAGACTAGCTCTGAAGTGTCCTGGTTCTCCCAGTCCTGTGTTTCTGCTTGCTCCTTTTATAACTGCTGGGCCCTGCAGTTATAGTACTCTGCATCAAGTCTTAAAAGTGAATTTTGCAAGCTTTTCCTTCCATGCATATGCCAGGTGTGAGATTATTTTTGGATTGTTTTCTTCCTGCAGCAAATTTTGTCCAGGATGAGGATATCAGACTTGATATCTCCCTTGCATCGGTTCCTTTAATAAAAGCAAATTATCTAGAATCTCATCACAAGGTAATGTAACCCTTGCTGCTCAGAAACCAATGGTTTTTCTGCCTGTGATGTTTGTCTGGAAGGGCTGGCTCCTTGCTACACTATATGGCGAGTCTGCACCCAGCCAACGGTGAGTCTGCAACGTGGGCAGCTAAGCCTGCCCAAGTGTCTGATTCCAGCCTTTTGGTCAGCTGGGGGGGCTTGATCTCCGCTCTGAATCCAGCCAGCCCTTTTCCATGAAGCTATAAGCAAAAAGTCCAAGTCTGGCTATTTTGTCCCACCTCCTTAATGTCCGTTGATGCCAACACGCTTGCTCTCCTTCAAAGGGCCTCGTCCAGTACAAGAACTACTCTGATGTCTTCAGTGACTCTCTCTTCTCCCCATCTCTGCTGTCCGAATCCCGAATGCTCTACTTCTGGCTGTCCGAACATATCCTCAACTCTCTGGCTTCAGCGGCTTTCTTAGATAAGCGCCTAACGTTGACCATCACCGGGGAGAAGTTGCAGGTGACTATCTGAGGGCTGGTTCCTTCCCATTAAATCATATTTTGTGGAGATCTCTATCTAAAATCTCTAAATAATGTGGTTTTTGTGAGATCTACAGTTTTCTGTAGAAGATAGAAATCTGAAGTCAGAAACTATGTGTGAGCCTGGTCAGAAAACAACCAGGTAATTCCAGGTCAGAAGGCTTGATTGTAATATCGGGCCAGAATATTTGTTCCTCTAAGACCCAAATTGCTTAGGAGAGCAAAGGGGAGTTTATTGTGTTACTGATGACTGCCTCGTCGGTTCCTGGCATTGGGATTTTGGATAGCTTGGTCCAAGGTGGCTTCAGAGCACGTGATACATCTCCTCCCAGTGGTGTGTTGGTCATGTGAAGTGATGCTTGCTTCGTGTCTAAGTAGATGCCAGAGAATGTGGGCTGGTGGGGTCTCCCTAGAGAGATAATGCCATCTGGTTTAAAATTTATCTGTTGCATTGTGAAGGAACCCAATTTTCCTGCGTGAGTGCTGAGGTAGGAAGGTGAACTTTGGAGGAATCCATCCATGCTTCTGAGCTTATTGCAGGCCACACGTCCATGTTCTAGTCCGTCCATGTTCTAGTGGGTTCACACTAGCTATGGCCCCCTCTTTTTGTTTTCTAAAATCTGTTTCTGGTTTGTTTCTGAAGGCGCTGTTTGAAATCGAAGACACAGAGGCTCAGCGGAGAGCTGTGGAGATGGTAACTTCTGGTCTTGTTCAAAGTTCTGTTGAACAAGAAACTTTTTGAGTTGATTCTGTTGCATTGTAACCCTTCAAGACCTTTCCTTGCCACCTCACGAGGCTGGGGTGGTAAAACCTGCCCAGGGGCTGGTGGAGGAACCGCTGTGCTTTTCAGGGAGGACTTCTCCAGCCTCCATGTGGTCACGGCTTCACTGAAGTCCAGCTATGCTATTGGGCCTGGGAGAGCTGGGGGAGGACTTGAGTGCTATAAAGGAGGTACAGATGCATGGCAAGTTGCAAAGGCCTAACTCATCTGTTGCTCTTTATTTGACCTAGATTTTTCAAGGCACCTCCTACAATGATTCCGTGGCCAAGGTGTGGAGTCTTGCCCAGCCCCAGATCTCTCTCCAGCCAGAAGGGACAGTGGTGAAGGCTTTGGTAGCTGCAGAGATCAGCATCTTTCCCCCAGGAAAAGAGCCCCTGATGGTTCTGTATATGGAGAAGGTCAGTTCTTGCTTCTCCTGGCTCTGTCCTGAATCTAGATGAGGTTGCATTTAAGGAGTGTTTTAATTTTGGAAAGCTCCATACTCATAAATTCTGTCTCTGACCTCTACTTGGAGGGTTGTTGTCTTGGAAATGAAGATATAGCGTGGCTGTCAGCAAGAATAGTCCCTTCTGCTCTCTGCAGGTATTGCAAGAGATGAGTTAGGAGGGAGGGTGCTTTGGGGAACTGGGCACATCTGTCTCTGGTGGCTATGTGGTATCTTGAGATAACTTTGGGTAAGACTGTAGAAGATCTTAACTAGAGGTCCCTAAAATGGTGCTTCTCAGGATATGGTCTGCTCCAGGCCTGCCAGATCTCTGGAGATGACCTGCAGTTGGATATAAGAATGCTCCCTTTTGGCAAACATTAGTACATATGTGAAAATTAGAAAATAAGCATAAAAGGCCAAGCCTCAGAGATTGGCTTCTTTTTTGATTTGTCTATAAAAGAGTGTCAAGACAGCTTGTGGTGGTGCCGGTAACCCTGGGGGCCAACTCCCCAATGAATTTGCTGATCCTTCAGCTTGAGATAGACCTTGTGAGACAGCACCCTAAGTGACCACTTCTTCCTGCTTACACAGGACTCAGTAAAATGGCAAAAGTCATGGACAAGGGTGTTCTTTCAGTATTGAATCTTCAGGGCGGAGCCATATATACTGGGCTCCTCAGATGAAGCTGTTGTCTAGAGGCCTATAGACAGGGGCTGTGGGCATCAGAGCACTCATTGCATGAAAATGCAGAAGGAAAACCCTGTCCTTCCCTGGAGACAGCCAGAGGTGAAGCCAGATTCGTGTTGAGCTTTGCTCCAAAAAGCAGCATTTCCAAGCACAACTCCCTGTTCTAAGGCAAACTGAGCTGAGTGACGCTGTTCACTTCCGTGCAGGAAATCACAGTCACTATCCAAGCAGCGTATGCGGAAAAAAAACTACACTTGCACCCCTTGGACTCCAGGTTGGTACTAAGGGCTCTTGAGGGTGTCACTGCTCCTTGCAGTACGTGTCTGAGAGCAGCGTGGAAAAGATTTCTGCAGCCCTTAGTGACCGTCTTTCTCCGCCTTTTTCCTTTTTTTCAGGATAGAGTTTAAAGCCTTTAATTGCACGGCTGATCCAAGTGGGGTAAGTCCTTAGGACGCATCCTTTAGGCCACTTATTATTAAAATACACCTGTAAAATCTTTTTCTATGACTTTTTTTTCTGGCTTGCAGAATGACGAATCCATAAGAAACTTCCTGCAGAAAATGATCTTGGTCACTGGGATCCCAGAAGTGATTTCAAGTGAGTTTTCCCTTTGCCAAAGCACTCAACATTGTCCAACAGCAGCGTTCCTAACACTAAGGATTGGAAACAAATACAGCAACGACCCTGGCAGCTACAAGGAATCTCACATCACTGCTGGGAATTTCTGCTGGATTTACTGGGGAAACAGAAAAGTCTTTGGAAATGGTTGGGACAGGTGGAGCAAGTTTCCTGACAGGCTGAAGGTCATGGGGTGTTGGGATACAATTAGCTTTTGGCAGTGGGCAGATGGGTCACAGTACATGGGGGACATCAAGTCAGGTAGGCCATCCCCATCACCGGCTGGTTATACTGGTTCCATAGGGATCCAACCAACTTTAATATCGCTGATGAACAGCAAAGGACTTCATCTGTTTGAAATCCGGAGTCCTGAGATCATCACGAGAAAGGTGAGTGCAGTTATATGTGGCTTCCCAAGCCCTTGTTGGAAGTGCACTGTAAGTTAATATACCTTTTTGGCCTCATTCTTTTTAGGGATACTTAATCGTGCAACTTGACTTTGGCTTCCCGGATCATTTGCTTCTCGATTTTTTTGAGAAGACATTGTAGACCTGGTCTGTTCCTAAAGGAGTGTTGTCCTGTGCCAAGAGCAAGGTGGCATGTGAACCAAACCAAGAGCCAAGCTGATCTAGATCAGCTTGCAGAGGTTCAGTCATGACAAGTGATGCTGGTTTTACTTTCCTTTTCCTGAGAAATTCCCTGGTTTCTGTGCAACTGTATCTTCACTGAGCCTTTGCTCTGCAAAGGTGCCATAGTCTGCATGTCTGTGGCCTCCCAGCAGGATCCTGATATGACTCATGTGTTTGGGAGTGAGGAGTCGAGTTCTTGGAGGACGTGGCTCTGGGTCAGCGCTCACAGGCTTTGCCCAGCACCTGGTGTCCCCGTTGCTCCACTTCGCAAACATAGTGAGATGGAGCAAGTGGCTTCTGATTTTGACAGACTTCAGCAACTTGAGTCACATTACCAGGCTTGATGCAGCTGCAATGGTGAAAGACCCAAGTACGGCCAAAGAAAGTGAACAAGACCCAAGTTAGCAGTGCTGTCTGAGAGCAGAGAACTCTCATGTCTGCGGTACTTTCTTTATGGAGCTCGAAACCTGGCGCAGAGATCTAGACATGGTTTTACATTCATGGTGGTGAGACACTGGCACAAACTTGAGCAATAAAAATTGTAAGGTAGAGGTTATAGAAGAAACTCCAGCTATCTACCCAGCCAGTAGGTTCTTGTTCCTTCCTCCTCCAATGCATTAATCTATCGGGAGCAGAGCAGTTAATTTCCTGTACTGTGAGTTTTGTTCCCCTCTTCTCCCTGGCATTTTTTTTTGTAATTAAACTTCTCCTTTGGAAAGCAAACCCTAAGCCAACTTATCTGCACTTGATAACGTTTATGATGGTGCAATAAGGGCAGAGAACGATGCCCTCCTCCCCTGGGAAGCCGCATGGTGAAGCTGGGGCTTCCCAGGACGTGTGGGACTAGGGGCCCTTGGTCTCCCTCAGTTGCTTCCTTCATCTTCCCATGGGTCTCATGGTGGGACTGAAGTGGGGGCTGCTCTTGCCTCCTCCCCTCTTACCCTTTTAGCAGCAGAGGCCATGGGGCTCCCCAGCCCTTCCTCGCTCCCATCGTGGTCAGAGTTGCTGTGGCTACGAGACCAAGGGATGAGTTTGCCCAGCTTGGAGGGGCACAGGCTGATGTTGCAGCTTGCTCTCCAGCACCCCCCAAACCTTATCTTGCCCCCCACGCTCCCGCCACCATCCACACTGTGGTGGGAGCTGAAGGACACATGACGGGGCGTTGCGATGGGCACACCGATGCCGTGGGGCTGCGGATTTTGGCGCACCCCAATGCTGTGGGGCTGCGGACCTTGGGGACACCGCGGCAGGGGCACAAATGCCGTGGGGCTGCAGGGCTGGGGGTGCCGCAGCAGGGGCTGTTTCACCAATAGTCATCTCAAAGAACCTTCCCTCTCTGGAGGGGGGTGACTTTCTGCCCTGTCCCCGCTCCGTGCCAGCCAACGAGGCACCAGGTTTTGCCAAAGAGGGGGCGTCCAGGCTGCCCGGGCGTCGTGTGTGCCCGGCGGCGGCGGGAGCCTGGCGGGGAGCCCAGGCAGACACAAACACGTGTTTTCTCGGCAGAGCTGCTGCCGCCGCCGCCGTCCCTGCGCGGCGAGCGGCAGCTTTCGCTTTCCGGCCGCTGCTCCCCGGGAGTGCTGCCACCACTGTGAGTGCGGGGCTCGGCTCCGGGTGGGCATGGAGGGGGGCCACGGGCAGAGGCGGCGGCTGGGGCAGGCGCATCCTCTTGTGGTCTCCCCCTTTTCTCCCCACAGGGCCATGGGGAACGGGAGGAGTGTTGGGGTCCATGGGGAACGGAAGGAGCGTTGGGGTCCGTGGGGTCTGTCTGGCAGCTCGGGGTGACACGGTGCCCGCGCTGCGTGTCCAGCTGCTGTGGGGCTTCAGCCCCAGCCCAAGGAGCCGCTGCCGCAGTGAGGACGGTGCTGCAAGGAAAGTGGGGCCGAAGTTGTCTGTGCTGGAACTGCCCAAACAAATTATTTAAATCCAGAGGAAAGGGGGAAAAAAGGAAAAGAGCTGCTCTCCCCCAGCCTTCGGCCTCCCCAGTTTCTCTTCTCCACCACAGATGGGTACTCAGTGCTCTGCAGCCTTTCGCTGCCCTGGCGGCCTCCTCCTGCACCACGATGCTCTGGGGAAGGCTGCAAGAAACAAGCATTTTCCTCTTTTATCCCCTCGGGATATGGGGTTTGCTGGGATGGGTTATTTTTATTCCACTAGACAACCTCAAGAAGTGTTTCAGGTGGCACCTGGCTGCTTTCAGGACCCTGTTGTCAACCTGCAGCTTCCTAGGCAGCTTCTCTGGTAGATGGGCTCATCCGTGGGAAACGGGGTCCTCTTTCTCTCCTGGGGTGAAAATCATGTAACATCTTTGTGCAAACAGTAAAATAAGGTTTTCCTCCTCTCCTAGGATCACCAAACCTGTGCCTATCAATATCAGTATTTCCCCTGAGAGAATCTTCACCAAAGACAAAGAGGACTTCGCTGCACAGAGGATGTTTACTGCCACAATCCCCTGATTCGAACTAACACTCCAGCTCTTACCTAAGTTATTATTCATCTGTTTTCATCTGTTTTTATTATTATATATTTTTCAAAGAATAACACTCCTTTTTTTTGTTTTTGTTGTTTTTTTTTGAGAGCATTTTGGCTTCTCTGCCTTTTTTTTTTTTACCAAGGATCGGAGCAGTTACAGTTGGGGAATTCCTACTTGTACTTTCATTTTCGCTGTCTTTTTTTCACTGAGTGGCAAACAAAGGTGCTCAAAGACAGCGGTAATCGGCAGCTGATGGATGATGTGTGATGCACGGTGACACCAAGGCAATGGCCATGGTCTGCACAGCCCCTGTGTTCTGCGACCCTCAGGCTTGGCCGGGCTCTTCGGAGGCTTTCCCCGCCCTGGGTAAGTTGTAGCAAGATATCAGGCAATGGAGATCTGCAACGTATTTGGTTGCAAACATTTTGATTTTAAATTTCATGGCTGGGAGCAGCATGAAAGCCATTTTCCATTGTGGTTGGATGTTTTTATTTTCCTGGCAATCCTCAGTGACAAGTCTGTTTTATTATTATTTTTAATACATTTCTATTAGGTAGATAGTTCTAAGGCATTGGAGGAATAAAGCCAGGCCACTGCTGTCTGCAGGGATGTCTGTTTTTTTTTTTTAAAGATGAATCAGAAGCAAAATAAGTGTCTCAAAGTTGACTGGTGAAGCCACTAGGAACCAAAGTTTGTTGTATGAGAATTTCTGGTATTTTGCACTTTGTTTTGAAGAGCAGCTTGAATTTGAAAGCTCACAAGGGGGAATTTTTAAAGTTTCTGGTAGCTGAAATGTCATTTCCTTAACTGTGTTTGTTGTTGTTTTGATTTCTTTTTTTCTTTTTTTTTCTTTTTTTGGTGTGTCTCTATTTTTCTCTTAATTTTTCCATTACAAATAATTTTATTTGTATACTATAATTTATACTATAGAGTGAACTTTGTATTATTTTTTGAACAGGAAACACAATATCCTTTCTAATAAGGTTCAGAGGTTGCATTTTTGGCAGCATAGAAAGGGCGTGAGGAGAACACTGGCTCTGGTTAAGTCTAATTTTCCCATCCAAATCCATGTGATTTGGTGGTTGTTTTTGTTAGATTACTGAATGAGAGTGGTTAGAGGACTTTTATAAATTGGGATTTTGACCCCTATTTTGATGGATGTCAGAGCTGGCTTGCTTTTTATGTTGCGCATACCGAAAGTTTCATCCAGAATGGGAATCTTACTATGGTCTTCTGCAGTGATATGGTGTATTCAGAGCATACAGCGGTATTACATAATTGGCAACTTGTGACATGATTTTGGCCATCGGAGTCAGAGACTAGTAAGAGTTTGCAGCATCATCAGCTTTGGGCTGGAAGGCAGCAGAGCCCAGCTAGATTATCCCCAACCTGCCCCTTGTTGAGCTGAACCAGGTCCACATCCTGGCCAAGTTGCGTTCTGGTGCTGCATCAACTCAGCACTGTCCGAGTTGGCAGGGAGCTGTGCTGGATTATGGGGGAAAAGATGTCGGCTTAGACCTGAGTCAGAGTTCCACGTGACTCATTTTTATCACAGCAGTAGCAGGTCCTCAAACGTCCAGACTCTGCGATTACTGCTGGTCTGAGTTGAGGATGCAGCTCATGGAGATGACAAAGCTCCACAGCTTTTCCCGGGATCAAAGGCAGAGCTTCTCCACCCATGTGATAGGAAAGCTTAGGAAGTGTGGACTAGATGAGTGGACCTTGAGGTGGATTGAGGACTGGCTGGATGGCAGAGCCCAGAGGGTGGTGATAAATGGGGCCGAGTCTGGTTGGAGGCCTGTGGCCAGTGGTGTCCCCCAGGGATCAGTACCAGACCCGGTGCTCTTCAAGTTGTTCATCAATGACTTGGATGAGGGCACAGAGGGCACACTCAGCAAGTTTGCAGATGGCACCAAACTGGATGGAGTGGTCGACACTCCCAAGGGCTGCGCTGCCCTTCAGAGGAACCTGGACAGGATGAACACGTTGGGCAGAGAGGAACCTCCTGAGGTTCAACAAGGACAAGTGCAGGGTCCTGCACCTGGGCAGGAATAACGCCAGGCACCAGCACAGACTCGGGGTTGACCTGCTGGAAAGCAGCCCTGTGAAGATGGATTTGGAAGTCCTGGTTGACAACAGGTTTACCATGAGGCAGCAATGTGCCCTCGTGGTCAAAGCCAATGGGCTCCTGGCTGCAGCAGGAGGAGCATTGCCAGCAGGGCCAGGGAGGGATCCTGCCCCTCTGCTCAGCTCTGGGCAGGCGCCTGGAGCATTGGGGGCAGTTCTGGGCTCCCCAGGACAAGAAGGATGTGGAGCTGCTAGAGAGGGACCAGCAGAGAGCCACAAAGATGATAGACTGGAGCATTTGACATACAAGGAAACACTGAGTGAGCTGGGCCTGTTTAGTCTGGAGAAAAGAAGGCGAAGAGACGAAAAGAGGAGATTTGATCAACATGTTCAAGTACCTGAGGGGTGACTGTAGGGAGGATGGGGCTGGGCTCTTCATGGTGGCCGGTGACAGGACGAGGGGTAACGGGTGTAAGTTGAAATACAGGTAGTTCCACCTCCATGTGAGGAAGAACTTCTTCACGGTGAGGGTGGCAGAACCCTGGCACAGGCTGCCCAGAGAGGCTGTGGAGTCTCCTTGCCTGGAGATCTTCCAAACCCATCTGGGTGCCACCCTGTGCCCCGTGCTCTGGGTGTCCCTGCTGGAGCAGGAGGGTTGGACTGGATGATCTCTAGAAGTCCCTTCCAACCTCAACCCTTCTGGGATTCTGTGTGCAATTGCCTGTCCTTTGTGTCTGCATCTCACACCGTTATTTTCCTAGGCATTCACACAGAGCGAGGCTTCTGCGTACGGTCACGCAGCGTGCGTGCAAGTGCCACTGCCTGGTGAAACTGTGCCAAAAGGAGCTCGGCCTCTTGGCAGGGCATGGACGGGAAGCCACCACTGGCTTTGAATGTGCTGCTGGATTGCACATAGACCGACCAAAGGGAGCCTCACCACACCATGAGCAGGTAGGAGAACACGTGCTGTGGGAATGAAGAGGAAGGCCAGGGAGAACTGGCATGAGAAGTGAAGGGTGACGTTGCCACCAAAGTTGAAAGGTTCTGCTTGTCCCCACAAAGTGAAAGGCAAGAGCAGCTGCCTGAGCCCTTGGCATGAGGAACCATTGACATGGCTTCTTCTTGGCTGGTTCCCCAGCAAATACAGTTCTGCTGTGTGTTCCTTTCCCTTGCGGTATGAGTGTATTGGGCACTTTGCAGGCAACCGCTCCCATCGCTGTACCACAAAATTCTGGCCAGGATTTTGCTCCTTTGTACTGGAGAGTAGGGCAAATAAGTAGCTCTGGGTGGATCAAAGTGTGGAAGAACGGGTAGTCACCAAGGGCCCGTGCTGGGTACTTGGGAGTAGGGTTGTGTGGATCAACACCTCTTGCTCCTATGCCTATTGCTACCCTTTCTGACTTCATCTCTCTGTCCCCTTTTACAGATGGATGATCTAAACTTGGAGGCAGCCATAGCAAGCGCTCGCCCCCAGCTCGTGGAGTTCCTCAGTCACCGTCCTGGCTGGCTGCTCACGACCTCCCAGCACTTCCTCCCACGGGTGCTCCTCAGTGGCTTAGATGGCATCACCGACCCCAAGGAGAAGGTCTTGGTGCTCCTTGACCTGCTGGAGAAGGCTGGCCCTGCCACCTGGAAGCAGTTTGTGCAGTACCTCTGCATGGAGTGTGACCTCCCCCTGGACCTGGAGATACTGCTCATGAGCTGCACAGGAGAAGGTAGCGGAGCTGGGCCACCTTCCTCTCCCTGTCTCCAACAACAGCCTGTGCAGGGGCCTTCTGTAGCCAACAAACTGCATGAGGCAGTGATGCCACCATTGCTCTTGCATACTCATTCAGTGCCTTGTGCCCTTGTTGTTAGGATGTGGTTTTCCACTCGCTGATGGTGTCTAGGCAGCTATGAGCTTAGCCCAAGCCACCTGATGAAACATGGTGCGGCTTTCTTTCTGCCTCACTCTACTCATCTTTTCTCATCATTTCAGGAATGAGATCAGAATAAGAAGAGTTATTGCCCCTAAAAAATGGCCTTTTACAAATAGGTATTTGAGCAGGAGAGAAATCCAGGGAGATCCCTTTGGGCTCATTCCTTTGTGTCCTGATCCTGCCAGGTGCTAGTGACCCATGCAAAAGGGAGCCCTGTGCTCACTCTTTAAAGAGCAGTTGGCCTCATTGAGGAAAGGAACGTTTCTGTGGACCCCATGGGAACCTGCATGCTCATATCCTCTAGATTGCCAAATTGGAAAAGTCCCTAAAAACACAGTCTTCTTGCCTAGGCACTAAGTGCTGTTTTTGACGTGGTGATTAGGTATATCTGAAATATGTGGAAGAGGATGTGCTGTGCTATGGGATTCCAGGCTGCTTTTTGGGAGAGTGGAGCATGTCACAGCAGCGGGAAGCTTGGAAGCAGTGATGTTAGAGTAAGCAGTGATGCTTGGAGGTTTTTGGTGACAACATTTTCTTAATCAGATAATTCAGCCTCACTCCTTATTTCTTGGTCAGAAAGTTATTTTTCCCAACTTTATCTTCCATAGTTTTTGAAGAAAACTTTTGAAATTGCTGAAAGTTGTTCACTCTTCCTTGTCGTAGCCTACGGTATCAGCTCACTGGCTTTCTCCCTTGCTGTGTTACTGCAGTTATTTATTACTTCTTTTCTGCTAACACTCTGCTTAGCAGGAAGTCTCACGTGGTGAACTCATCCCAATCGCAGCAGCCTTAATGCTCTTCTTGCAGTAACCTGTCCGTGATTTGCATCCTGACTCAGCCTTTGCTCACCAACTGCAGCAGCAGCTACTTTTGCAGAGTCGAGAGGGTGGCAACTAGAACAGCGGAGCAGATTTTAACCCTTAAAGGCAGTGACGTATCATAAAAGGTTATTTTTTTTTTAGGCTTTGGGGTTGGCTTATCCTGGTTTGAGTGTGGTGTGCTGTTGTTGCGGTTTGATGGAGGAACAAATTTGGTAAGAGATGAATCCCGTTGCGTTGCAGATGATCCTCAAAAGTTAGAGGGACTGGGGGTGGCCAGACTCATCTCTTAATAGGGATACCAAATACTGTGGTAACTATAGGCCCGACTCTGGCAGTACTGGATTCACGAACTGTCTGTCAACCGCAGGTCCGGTTGCCTTCCTAGGAGCAAATTGAGTTCCCGAATAGTGTGGTCAATTATAAGCTTGACTCTGGCAGTTTCGGATTCACTGTCAACTGCAGATCCGATCGCCTTCCAAACAGCCAATCGATTTCACAAATAGTATGATCAGCTCTAGGCCCAGCTCTGGCAGTATCAGGGTCACAAACAGCTTGTCAACTGTCTTGTCCAATTGCCTTCAAAGCAAGTAGTCGAGTTCACAATAGCATGATCAGCTCCAGGCCCGACTTTGGCAGTATCGGGTTTGTGAACAACCTGTCGACTGTAGGTCTGATTGCCTTCAAAATAAGTAGTGGAGTTCATGAATAGCACAATTTATTCAAATGCAACATTTAGAAAACAGGTTTCAGATGTCAGCACAGGAAATTCTCTACTGCAGGGTGGGGTTCTCAGCTGGTGCCTAGTGTACAAAGGTGCAATCCTCCCTCACCCAAGAGATGGGAGAGGGCTCTCAGCCTCGAGGAGCCTCCTCAAGGAAGTGTCCTGACCCGAGGGGAGGAAAGGGGTTCAGCCTGTCGTCTGATCCAGAAGTTATGATGGAGTCTTCCCTCTCTCCTCTTCCTTCTTCCTTAATTCCTCTTCCTCCTTTCCCTGTTCCTCCTTCCCCAGTTCTTACCTTCCTTACATTCTTCCTATTTCTCTATGCCTCCTTAGTTCACCTTTTATATATTTTCTTTTATATTTAGGTGGAGCTTGAGTGACTCTAGCCATACTTACTTTCATTATTCATTGGTTTATAAAAGTCTCCTGAGTTAATAGAAAATCTAGAGAGGGTGCTCATGAAGAGTGGTCGTTCCTTGGAAGTGGGTAACTTCTGGGATGGGGTTGTGTATTGCTATTATAATGAGGTTAGAAGGAGGAGAATTTTGAGCAAAGTCCATCGGAAGGGACTGATCTGCCACCATGGTTGGCCCAGCACCAGACATCTTATCGTACTGTGTGGGAGTACAGCAGAGTCTGGCTGCGGTGTCTTCACCCCACTCCACCCTCCATTCACTCATCGTCTGCACGGCACCATGAGGTGATCCCTTTTGTGGGGAAGCCAGCAAAGTTTGGCCATGGTGTCTCCGTCCTGCTCCCCTCTTCATTTACTCTCATTGATGTGTGCTAGGATGGCAGATTGTGTTGCCACGGGAATCGTGGAGCAGTAGATTCTGCACATACCAACCACCCTGGAATTTATAACTTGTCTCTTACCTCAAGCAAACCTCTGTAATGCTGTAACTTCTGTTAGGACCTAGTTTTTTTCCAATTTCCCCTTTGTCGGGCAATTCTCTCACAGCTGTCTAACACACTAGTGTCACTGATGCTGCTGCAGATTAATTGCTTTTCTTTTTAGTCTGTGGGACATTTTCAGTTAATTCTGGTTCCCTGCATGGCTGTGTGAAGGCAAAGGCTGTCCCAAGGAGTTGGGTGGGTCTTGGGGCTTGGTGAGGAGACAAAAGGGCCACCCCTTGCAGCAGCAAAGCAGTCTTAGATCAGGCAAGTGTGCAACTGCCCTTCAGGTTTTGCCAGATGCCCAAGTTTGTCTTCAGATGGCTCTGCCAGACTAGCAGGGAACAAGAGCTACAAACACAAGTGAATACATCTCAGTCAGCTGAACCCCCAAAACGGGCTCGTGTGGGGTCAATGAGCATCACCCTTGCTATGGGAAGTGGTAGAAGCAGCTGAGATCAGGGAGTGTGCAAGACTGTCATAATCATTTCATAAAATTCCTCCTAGAGAAGAGAGCTTGTGAGGCCACAGGATGAACAAGACTGGAGAGTTAATTCAGGTTAAAACCCATCTGAGGAGCAGTAATGGATAGGTTAGGTACAGATCAATTCGGCAGCTTAGTTTGCGCTGAACGGCTGCATGAACAGGCATGCACATACCAAGGGATGAGAGCAGGGCTTGAGATGGGCGCTGGAGGAAGAGCTGAAGCAAGTCTTTTAGCACTGAAAGTGGCTTGCTCTGCTCTGCGTGGCATGTAGAGACAGGGCTGAGTTATTCAAACCGTCGAATGGATTCTGTTTGTGGCCGTGGCACAGGGCGCGTGCCCACTGAAGCCTTGTTCTTGGTTGCTTGCTGGGGTTTCCTGGCAGCTCGAGCCTCCTTGCTTCAGCACTTCTCCTTATGCAGAGTCAGAGGAGGTCCCTGGTTGGCCTGCAAGGTAATGCTACCAAGGTTTCATCATCCGAGCATCTCAATGCAGAAACTGGGCAGAGCAGGGACTCCCCTTTGGGGCTTCAGGGTGGTTTTTCATCAGCCAAAGCAGTTCACATGCTGACTTTGCATGAGATACAATGACCTATTTCAGTCTTTGCCTGAAAGCAGAAAGTAACTCTATTTCAGGGCAAGTTGAAAGAAGATTAGGTGGGAAGCCTGAAATCTGGCTGCTTTGTGTCAGCCCCTTTGCTTTGTCCTGCTGTCTGTGTTGTGAGCTACTTGCCCTTCATTTTTTTGCTTGGCCAGTAGCACTCTAGATTTCAAGAGCAGGACATCAGCAATAACAACATTTCATTTATTTCCATTTCCACTCTTTTAGGTAATTTAAGCCAGAAGCAAGAAGTATGCACAGGTGAGAGTGCCAGGCTGTGTGTGCCAAGAGGTAAGGCTGGATGGGCCCTGGGTGCTCTACTCCTGTCTCTCCCCAAGGGCTGGGTTGGGCAGGGCTGCAAATATCCCGCATATTGCGACATACAGACCACGCAGCTGGTGAAGTTGGGGGCAAAACTCACCGCAACTTCAAGTTATGCTTTTTTTTTTTTTTCCCAGTTCTCCATGCTTTCCAGATGAATCTCCCTTGTTTCATTTCCTCTCCCTGTGTTTCAGAAAGTCCCCTTGGCCCTAACTTTGCTAAGGATTCATTCACTTCTGTTTCACTAAGCAAGGAAATTCCCCTGTCTCTCTCTGCCGTTGGTGCAGTTGACTCATTGGTAGGTGGAGGATGTTGATTTGACTCTTGAAGACAGAGAAGATGCATAAATCTAGAGCTGATCCAGCAGAAACCATTTTGGAGATGGTTCCAGAGGCTACTCTCCGTTTGAGACAGAGTGAGAGCTTAAAAGCACGGGTAATCGTCTTTCTAGGGCTTGTTGCAGAGATGAATTTAGGATGGAGGCCTTCCCATACGGTGCAGGTCAGGAAATGAGAGATTTGTCAGACCACCTGCTGCTTCCCCGTGTGCTCTGCATCGGCATCAAACCTAAAAAACAGTTCACAGCCTTTGCTGCAAAGTGAAAATGCTCAAGATTACGTGTCCCTACTGAGCAGTGTGTCTGGGTGCCCATATAACAGTCATGAAAAGCATCAAGGGCTGCTAAATAAAATTCTGAGTTGCTGCTTTAGTCACCTGGTGTTTGGTTTCTAGAAATGAAGCACCAGCCCTGCTGCCCTGCCCATGTGAATGGTCTCGTAGCAGAAAGAAAAGAGGTGACTAGGGCTGGCAGCCTTCTGAGGGGATGAATGGTGGTGACAGCAGCAAAAGGAATCCAGATTATCTGCTGATTCCTGCTTGCACAGAAGGCTGCCTGCGGTTTGCACCCCTGGAACATGCACCGGAGGAAAGCGGAGCAGCTGGGAGTGAGCCCTGCTGCTCTGCAGGCTGCAACCCCAAGGAGTCTTGCAAGCTCCTTTCCTGAGCTGGGCAGCCCACGGGTGCAGGGAGCCCAGTGCAGGCCTTGGGTCCTGCAGAGGTGCCTAGTGCAGGTGGCAGTGTGGCTTTGACGCTGGGTTGCGCCTTGCACAACTCCCGCAGATTCAGAAAGGAGGAGAAGCGGCTCCGGGTTGTGCCGGGAGAGCTCTGAGCCACGTCACAGCGGTGCTCCCTGAGGAGCGAGCTCCTGCCCATCTCCGGGGGTGTTCCCCTCTTTCAATCTCACTCTGCCATTTGCAGTCCTACCCATTCCCATGGTTGCAGAGACACTTCAGTCTCTGCTGGTCACTCAGAGGCTGCCTCTGCCGGCAGTGCAAATGCAGCATCTCACGTGCCATGAGCTCTGCAGAGGTAACCGGTCACTGCTCGGCTCCCCCAGTGAAACAAAGCTTTTCTAGTGCTCTTCTCGATTCAAAGCCAGGCAGATCCAGGGCCCAGCCTACAGGCAGCCCCATCAATGAGCTTGCAGTATTTATAGTCTTCTATATGCCCTGTCACTGCTGTCTTTCAGGTTCATCTCATGGGCTTCTCCTGCTTTGGATGGACTTAAATCCTGAGAAGTGATGAACAGATCAAACAAGTCAGGCTGTGACTTTGCTAGTGCGTAGCTTTGAGACGGGGTGGGGATGCAGCTCTTTGGAATAGTTCTCAAAAAGGAAATATTGCAGAGGAAAGCATGAACCTTCAAAAGTGTGCGCATGCTCAAGGATCAGTCCCAAGGATGCCTCAGATAAGGCCTGTGTGGTACTCCCTGGCTAAGGTTCTGCCACTGCTTAGCATGATGCTCCTCACCAAATGGGCCGATTGAGCAAAAGGATCTGAGCATCATTTGTGTTAAATTTAGCATCTTAGGCCAAAATGTGCCTTTGGAAACTCGCATTATTTCCTACAAAAAAATTTCCAAGCCAGGTTTCCACAAGCAGCTTGCACTATCACAGCCTGTTGTTCCTGATGTCCCAGGTGTTGCTGGCTGTGAGTAATAAAATTTGGACATTGACGGCTCTGTAAAGCAAAATCAAAGTCATATTCCAGTATTAGATAAATGCTGACTCCTCATAGCTGGTTATTTGTCCCAGAAAGGTAGTGAATCTCCATCACTACTAAGAATGTCCAAATTAGAGGGCCTGTGTCTGTAGTAGAGCAAGAAACTAGTGACTCATACTATGGCAGACAAGTTGGACATTATCTACTAGGAAGCACTGTCTAAACTGAAGGGTTGGAATTAATTGCCTAGAGTACTTGAGGGGCCTCTCTTACTGAAGGTCTTTAAAAGGGCCTAGACACCGATGTTGCCTGCAAGAACTCTGGTGTACTCTGTCTTGGCCAAGGAAATGGATTAGTCTCTTGAGGACCATCCCAAGCTGATTTTCTCTACTTAGCTGCACCTCCTCTTCAGTTATAGAATCACAGAATGGTTGAGGTTGGAAGGAACCTCTGGAGATCATGTGGTCCAACCCTCCTGCTCAGGCAGGATAAGCTGGAGCAGGTTGCCCAGGACTGAGCTCTCGTAAGGTGACACTCAAAGCCCTACCATGACTTGCCTGTACTTTTCCATTTGCAGGGTTTGGTCGCCGCCGCCGCCACAGCAGCAGCTCTACAAGTGATAAAGATGCTAAACAGCAGCGACTGGGTATGTAGATGCTGTGGGAGGAGAACAGTGGGGTGCTCCCCTCTGAGGAAGGCCCTCTTCAACTTCCTCCCAAAAACACCCAATAGATAACCCTCCTTTTTTGGTTCTTCTCAAACAAAACGTACGTTTTGTGGCTGCATAAACTTCTAATGTGACAGATTATAAAACAGAAGGGCAATGGGACACCACATTTAACAGGCAAACATCAGTTCCATTTCAGAGATACTAAACTCCACCGAAGGAGAAAGGATGCAGGTGGCAGAGGTGACGAGCACCCTCAGTGCTTTGCTGAGCACAGAAAAGTGCCAAACCTCCTCATATTGTAGAGGTGGCTCCTCCTGGGGAACTTCCTCACCTTCCCTGGTGCTTGTTGGGACCCACAGATTTCAAAGTGCCCCCGGGGAGCCTCAGACGGTGATTTCCACTATGTGCATCTGTCCTATTAATCTGGAGAGCAGCAACACGTGCTTTATGTACACACACAGTTGGTTACTTGTCGTGAACGGAGTCTGCTTGGTTTGCTTGTTAATTTATTATTGCATTTGGCTTGGTGTACTGCTGTGCTGCTCCTTGCCATCCCCAGGGCCAAGTGTTTGGCTTGGAGTGTTGTTTCAAATGCACGTTGAACAATGTGCATAGAAGCAGCAAAAAGAAGTATGTAGTCCTGAAAAGAGACCTTGGGAGGGGGAAGTGTGGAGGGAAGGAAGAAATGAGGAAATCCCATGTTACAAAATCTCCAAAGACAGCCTCAACAGGCAAGAAAGGTCCATTGCAAAATGCAGAAAGTTGAGCAAGTGTGGCACAGGCTGGCACGGGTGGACTTTGTATGAAACTATTTCACCTCCCCCCCGGCCTTTTTTTTTTTTTTTTTTTTTCATTCTCTTGAATTTTCCTCTCCTCTTTCAGCTCCTGGGCAAAACAAAGTTGAGGAAATCATGGGTTGTTTTTATGCTTCCAAAATTTGTCATTTCTGGCTGGTTTCACGGAACAGCCCCTGATGTGGGCTAGTGTTCCTTTGTGTGCAAGTGGCAGTATTTCTGGTCACTCATGGCTGAGAACTTACTTACATCTTTGCCCTCATTCTCACCCTGCCGTCTTCTCCCTCAGACTCAGCTGAAAGGTACCGACATCTCCTCATCAACTCAGTCCGCCAACGCTATGGCAGTAGAAGAGCAGCCAGACCAGCGTCACGGGGACAAATGCAGCCCCCGACATTCAACCAAGCCTTCGTCAACCTGGTTATTCGGAGCAAAGCGTCTCGATTAAAAGAGAAAACAGATAAGCCCCGGGAGGATGTAGCAGCTACTCCAGAACCAGAGGAATGTGTGGATACAGCTGTGAAAGTGTCAGATCTGTTTAACAGTGTTGCTCCGTCGGGTGCCACAAAAGTGATCTTTCTGTTTGGCAAACCAGGTACAGGCAAAACCATGCTAATGCACAGGATCTATCAGAAATGGGCAGAAGGTGTCTTGCATCAGTTTCTCCTCACTTTCCTGTTTGAGTTTCGGCAGCTGAATTTATTGAAAAGAAAATTGACTCTGAAGGAACTTTTGTTTGACTTGTTTCTTCAGCCAGAAGACAGCCCTGATGCAGTGTTCCAGCACCTCTTGGAAAATGCCCAGCGTACACTGATCATTTTTGATGGGCTGGATGAGTTTGCAGGTAACATGGACGTGCCATCCTCTTCTCAGGGATGCCCGGCCCTTCTGTCCCCTATGTCTATATCTGAGCTCTTTGCAGACCTCTGTCACGGAAAACTCCTACCTGGTTGCACGGTGTTGGTCACCAGCCGACCTCAGAGACTACCTGACTTCTTACTAAACACAGTTGATTTGCTAGCAGAAATTTGGGGATTTGACCATGAGAAAGTTGATGAATATGTCAGCCACTATTTTCATCAGCATTCTTTCAAAGAACAAGCGATTGCTCACCTGAAGAACAACACAAAGCTCCTCAGCATGTGCCTGATCCCTGCTCTATGTTACGTTGTCTGCATCTGTCTGGAATATTTGCTCCTTAAACATCAGATGAGTGTGGAGCTTCCTCAGACTATGACACAATTTTATATCAAAATGCTTCTCATCTTCATAAACAAACATCAGGGAGAGCATGCAGGCAGTGAGGAGACTCAGCTGAACTGCAACAAGAAGGCCATTTTGGGTCTGTGTGATCTTGCCTTGAAAGGCCTGGAAGCCAAGAAGCTTGTATTTTATGTCGGAGATATTCCGGAGCACGTGAAGGAATTTGCTTCATTGCATGGACTGCTGACTGTCTTTGAGGTGAAGACAAGTGGTGGCCTCCCAGAGGCTGGCTATGCCTTTGTGCACTTGAGCTTGCAGGAGTTTTTTGCAGCACTATGTCTCATGGTAAGTAAGAAAGTAGACAAGAACTACCTGAAGAAGAAGTTCTCTTTGAAATCAAAGTGGACTGTAAAGAACGAAGCCAAGACCGAGTTCGTGGAGAGTTTTCACATCTTTCTCTCAGGCCTGTCTTCCAAAGAGTGTAGGACATTCCTCATGTTGCTGGCTGAACAAGACGAAGCCTGGGTACAGGATAAGCAGGATTCCATCCTGCAGTCGCTCAAGAGGCTGGCAGCCACGAACCTGACAGGGCCTAAGGTCATTGAGCTCTGTCACTGCACGTTTGAAACGCAGGACCTGGAAGTGGCGCAGCACATTGGGAGCCTGCCGAATTTCAAGTACGAGTTTAAGAATTTTAGACTGACGCCCCTGGACATGTCAGCTTTGGTTTTTGTCATAAACTCAGGCCAGGATTTGACTCGCCTGGATTTTGCAGGATGTCCCATGGACATTGAGTGTTTGGAGATTCTGGCCAGCTGTAAAAATGTGGCACGCTTGAGGTAAGCATATTGTGTGCTTTGGACTGATGGGCTGAGAGAGGGAGAGAGGGGGTTAAGGGATTGGGAGGGCAAAACTGGCATTTATGATTTAAAAGAAAGAGAAATTCTGCTCTTTATAGCCTATCTTTGGCACTGAAAAAAGCATTTAATAATGAATTTATGAGTGATTGAAGGATGTTAAGGTGATAAATCCATTCTGGTTATTTTTTCTTCTTTTTGTTCTTTATTTTGACCAAAGCAATCAAACAAGAAGATAATTAGCCCAACAGATAAGGGTGCAAATGGTATGTATTTCTTGACATTAGAAAAGTAGGAAGGCTCTAACATACAAAGGAGAGAACTGTGATCTAAGTGCAATCACCAGAAGTTAGATGAGCAAGAGGCCACCACTGCTCTTTGAACTACACCCAATCAATGCTTTATTGCTGTGTTGGAAGAGCTATTCAAGGAGAATCTCTTGGGATCCTGTTGCAAGGCTGATCTCATTCCGTATTTTTATGAATGTGAATGTAGAGAAAATGAGAAGGAGGTGGGTGGGAATTCTCCATCTTGACCTACTAGAAGAAGGTTCAAAGGAGTGTACCTGGCTCTGCGCTTTATGACAGACATATCAGGCTGGAGTTCCCCTGATGAAGGTGTTCAAGAATGGGGAATTTTATACCTTTACAGAGTTATGTGAAAAGGTGGAAGGAAAATGCCCTGTCTGCTCCAAAGTAGAGAAACATGAACAGAAACGTGAAAACCTGGATATAGAAATCACTGTAAAAAGGTCAGCAGTCGATCCTTCTGTTAAGGAGGAGAGCAATATCATTGGGTTACCTGGCAGAAAAGCTGTCTGATGAGGCATCCCAGCCACTTAGGTATCTGACAGAGAACCTTAGGGCAGTGCGTAGTGTCTTCTGCTTCCAAAGGACAGACAAGGCAGACATCTGAGCTTGGTGAGACAGGAAGGGGTGGTTTTTTTGAGAGTCCTTCCCAGACTCATGCACCCTGGAGTCTGTGCCTGCCTACAGTTACGGTCCTCACAATATGCACACTCCGAGGACTCTGTCTTGGAAGGGAAGGGGAAGGCTCTGGGTCCTCAAGCATGTCAGCTGCTTTCTTTCTTACGTTATACTCTAAAGGCACTATATGGTGCTGTTTACTAATGCCTCCCATCACAGATGTAACTGATTGTTGTGTGAAAAGATAAAGCTGCTGCAAAACAGAAAATGATGTAACAGCTGTTTTGAAAGCAATTCAATGAGTTTCCCATTTTACTCTATTTTAACCTATTCAGTGGGATAGTTTCTTTTGTTTTTTGTTGTGTTTACTTTTTTCTTCATGTTTTAGCTTTCGGAGTAGAAGATGTGGTGATGACTTTGCTGCTGCTCTTTCCAGGGGCCTTCAGAAAATGGGGAGCCTGAAGAAGCTCGAGTAAGTGTTCACGGGTAAGGCCAGGGCTGCTTCTCCTGCGGTTCCATCTTGCTGTTTAGTTGCATCTGCTCCCTTTAAGCCTATCTGGAGTCAGAGGGAGCAGCACAGAGATGTGGTTCCTGTTTTGTGCTGCCACCCAAAGCCAAGAGGAGCGTTGTATTGTGGGCTGCTGGAAGAACAGGGGTGGCAAGTACAAGTTCAGTAAGGAAGCAGAGCATTTGTGGTCCACAGCATCCAAGAAAAGGCAGGAGCTTCCTTAAGGAGCACTTGCCCTTCAGTCTGTTGCCCGGTAGTGCCACCAGATACTGGCAGTCAGGGCATATTTTGGAAACCAAAGACTCACTCTGCACACACACACACGTGTCTGCATCTGGCAGAGAGGAGTTGTTTTTATTGCCCACAGGTACTGCCAGAAGTTGGCTCTCCCCTGCCCCCAAAAAGCTCGGGAAACACTGTTTTGATCTGCTCTGTTTTGGAGTTTTGGTCAAGCTCTATTCGGACAGGCGCTGCAAGGGCAAGGAGAACTCATGGGAGGACTCCAGGGTTAAACTGCAGGCTTCCTTTCCATAAAGCTGGTGGAAGAAGGGGAGGAACGAGATGAGGAAGGGCTTGCAGTTAGCTTGAGTAAGTGCTTTGCTATGAGTCTCTACAGAAATACCTTCACATAAGGGAGGAGAGACTTCACTTAGGCCTTGATACTCTTGGACACTGTAATGTCCTGGTGTCTTGGCAGCTTAGCAAAATGGAGAGAGCTGGAAAAGCTGAATCAGTAGAGAAGAACGGTGGGATTTAGATATGGCCTGGCTGTGCAAATGAGAGGAAAGCAGGTGGGAGACTGCACCTGGATTTTGAGGTCTGGACAGGAGCCACGGCAGCTCTCTGCAGTGGCTGAGGCAAGTGTGTGGGCATGGTTACAAGCCAAGCTTTCTTTTGGAAGTGGTTTAGGGCAGGTTTTCCTGTTAGCCTTCTGCAGATGGCAAAGTGGGGAAGAGAACAGTGCCTGGCGCCCACAAGAGTCTGTGAGCTGCAATGGATGAACGTGCAGAGATACCACCAGGGCAAATTCTGCCCTGCTTGAAAAACTGAGGCTGTGATTCAGGCACGCATCTGCAAGAAGTTTTGCCACATGCTCCAAGGCATGTTGGTGTCTCCCGTGCTTCTGTTGAACAGTTCTTTCTTTTCCAGGCTGACGGGTGGGATCATCACAGCCAAGGGGTTATCTGACCTGGTCCAGGCTTCCTCACATTGCCTCCAGCTGGAGGAAATGAAGTGAGTGTGTGTGTGGTGGCAATGCCACCCAAATCAGCTGCTCGTTTCTCGGGGACCTGGGATAATCATGGGACAATCTACGTGTAGCTTGCAGGACAATCGGATACGGGACCTGGAGGTGAAGAGGGTGATGGATGTGTTTTCCAGAATGGAAAAGCTACAGAAAATAGAGTGAGTAAAAGGATTTAAACCTATTTAGACCTTGGAAGTCTGTGGGAATAGTAGCCCTGAAAACAGATACAGGATTTGTAGGAGCAAGACTTCATGTCTCATGTCAAGAGAAGTCAAAACAGCGTAAGTGTGTGGTCAACAAATAAATCCTCAGTTTGCTAATATCATGTTTCAAAAGGGTTTTAAACGTGAGGGTTTAGAACACTCTTTTTTAATGTGCCATACTTAAATTGCTTGATTTCTTACAATAAGAGTTTAACTCTGCAGTATGGGTCAGTGCCATAGTCATAAGTGTATCCCTTACATTTGGGTCAAAAATGATCATTGATGCTTCTGTAGCAAATATTGGAATTCTCTCTTATTCTAAATTCATGGGAACAGTAACTGGGAGGGAAAACCTGTGGTCTGGTAACGTCTTCATTGGGTTTTAAATGCAAAAATCCTAAAATTTTGGAGGCACTTTTGTGCTTCAGCATGATTGGGGTGCGAAGCTTTTGCATGCCAAAGGAGTGTGCTATTGGTCCAGCACCTGACTTTATGCTCTCCTGGTATTCACAGTTTGAGCTACAACCATCTTTCCTTGAACGTTGTTCTGCTCTTGGCGAAGGAAATTGTTGCCTGTCAAAATGCTACTGAGCTGCTTGTCAGGTAACAGTGCATGAGAGCGGTGAAAAACATACGTTATCTTGAAAAATGTCTGTTTTGAAGCTTAATTGTGTTGCAAACAAAATCAATGGAAAACGAGTTTTGTTCTTTTCTTCTGTTGTCAGATTGACACTATTTGAATAAATTATTTTATGGGCTTACTGTTTATATATATATTAGTAGATCTTTTTATCCTTGATTTAGAAATTGATTTGCAGTGAGTAATATCGCTTCATATGTAAGAGGATCTAAGGTTATGTTTTAAGCTCTGCAATAAACCAACTGAGCCACAGTTCTTTCCTGGCCACCACAAAATTTGCTGTAAATCAGCTTGGTGTAGTGAAAGGAAATGAATTTAAGTAGCTGTATCTCAGTGTGTCTTTAAATGATGAGTTTTGATGTTTTCAAATATCCAGAATAACAGAGAAGGGGGAGTATTTTTGAATCTGAACTCTTGTGTTCGTCTCGTGTTGCAACTTCAGCAAGCCAAATTAATCCCTGCTGTAACTCAAGGGAAGTTGTACTGCATGCAGCTTTTCCCCCATTCTTCTTGCTGGAATGGAGTTTTGGGGAACACTTTGCCAGCCTCACAAAAGACCCATTTCTATTTAACTGCTATTCTTTGTGTGTGCTGAAGCCCCAGTCCAACATTTGGGTGTCCTGTTGCTCTTGGCTTGCCTGTGAGAACATGCTCGCATGGAAGATGTCAAGGCCCTCTTTAGCAGACAGCCCAAACCCAGTCCTTGCTGAGCATATCTGCAAAAGAAATGTCATCCTTCCAGCTGTGCCCTGATGTTGACTTGGATCTCATTTTCAGGAAGGACACCGTGATAATATATTTTTCCGGCCAATCCGGGAAAGCCCCAAGGTAAGAAATTGCCCTTGCTGCCATGCTTTATTTAGGGTGATGCTGATGCAAACCATCAGCTTGGTGTCCCTGTAACCACCCCAGCAACAGGATTGACTGGAGAAAGTAAACCAAAGGGGAGGTGTTTGCATAGATCTACTGGCCAGGTCCACAAAGGCAGTTCCTTGGTACCTCTGTAAGTCAGAAGTGGTGCCTTTCTGTTGCAAAGCTGATGGAGATTTGTGTACGGACAGTAGCAGAGCCAAAGCCTCTGCCCCTGTGCTGGTTGCCCGCTGTGCTCTCTCTGCTTGTGCAGTTGATTCAGATATTCTGTGAAATCCCATCTCTTGTGCTGAGAGAGGTCTTTGGGTTCTTGCAAACTTTTCAATCATTGCAGATAGGGCTGGGCAGGAGAACACAGGCCCCGTGGCTTCTTTAAAAAAAGACTCCCCAAAATACTATCCAGCTCCTGAGTCCTCAGATGCTTTGTGAAGTAATACTCAAGGCCAAACATTTTGCCTTTTTGCAGATCTTCGGATTTCAGAGGGGAAGAGAATAAAGAACATGTGACTCAAACTAGGCACATGAAGTTAAGGTAAGAGTAGGCACTGAAATTCCCACTGGTTAATGTGATCCTCACATGACAGGTACCACAGAAAGACAAGAATATCAGCTGTGCTTGTCCTTAAGTAACAAGTGTATTTCCACATAAGAAAACACTAGAGATAAACTTGAATCAGTGAATTAAAAGAAAAGCAAAAATCCTTGTCTGACCGTACTAGTGGCTTCATTTCTTTTGTGTTGGGCTCTATAGCCCGAGAGGCAGTGGTGCTTTGGCCATACACAACATGTATTCTTGTAGTTACCAAAGGCCAGGGCTCCAGAAGATACTCCTGCCTCTCCTCAAAATAAGAGAACTTGGGCATGTTGTGCGAGGACGTGGAAGCTGCACAATGTCCCTGGGAACGATCGCATCTGTTCCGTCGCGCGGCTGATGGTGCCAGGCAGCTCTGGAACGAAGCTTTGCACTTGCCCAGCACTTTCCAGGTGCAGCCCTCCACATTCCTGCATGGGGAGCATGGGGAGCCAAAGCAGCAAGCCCAGGACTGTGCAGCAGAGCAGGGAGTAAAGCCCCCATCTCCCGGCACTGGCCTGTGCCTCTTGGCCTGGAGATGAGGATGCCAGGAAAGCCTGGGGCCCACCATCCCGTCACTGCTCATTGCCCTTCCTGTTCACAGCCTGCAGGGGCTCAGCCTGTGTCCTCAACATGCAGAGGAGATTGTTGCCATTCTTCAGAGCTGTCCCCGTCTCTCAGAAGTGGAGTAAGTGCCCCATTTCCTTCCTGTTGTGTGGCTACAGGTGGTGGGAGGAGCAGGGGATGTGCTGTGGAGAGGCTGAAGGACGTGGGGCCCTGAGGAAGGATCCCAGCTGTCCTCGTTAGGCTTCTTGGGATCTTGGGTGGGGATTTCTAGAGTGGTTCAGGAAATGGGCACTGAGTAACTGTGGGGCTGCTGTCACAACTGCAACCTCTGGCTCTGTGGGGCTGTAACGAGGTGTTGGTTGCAGAGCGGACCCTGCTAATGAAGCAGTGCGTCATGCTGGAGCCAACATGGAGCTGAGAGAGCTCTGGAGAATCCTGGAGGGATGACAGATCGTTTGTGCATTGTCCCTTTGGTCTCCTAAGGCCACCCACACTTCTGGGAGAAGTCAGAGGAAGAAGGCATGCTAAAAGATGGGGAATGTTGCCTTAGGAATAAAATTCTGTGTCCCAAGTTGCAGAGAGAAGCAAGGAGACAGGGGGGTTGCTCTGGTTGCTCTGGGAGAGAGCAGCAGCCCGGGCAAGAAAAAAATGTGTGAGAGAGAAAGCAAGGAGATGTTGAGGGTTTTGTTATTTATGCTGTTTAAAACAGTCCCCACTAACTGGAAAATGTCTCAGCTTATCAGGTAACAACCTTGGAGATGAAGGCTGCAGTTGGCTGTTGAAAAGCCTCCCTTGGATATCAATTTTGAAGCAGTTGGAGTAAGTGTTGCCTCGTACAAAACCAGACTGCCCTTTTTTTGGCACAGGCCTTGCAGGGATGCTGAGCAGGACTCAAGGTGGTGAAGGCCTCCCTGAGCACTCTCAAGGAAGGATGAGTCCTACCCGTGAGACTGTTCAGAGTCCACTGAAGTGTTACAGTTGCCCTTTCATTAAAACCCCTTTCTCAGAAACAGTGGTCTCTTCCAGTGTGCCACTTTTGAGATATATTAATGGCCACTTTCATCAGGATGGTCCTCCCTGGTACTTAGAGCATGTGTGATTTGTCTTTTTTTCTGTTTCTTAGTCTCAGTCAAAACCACCTTTCCATTGATGGCATCTGCAGTTTGGTGAAGTCAGTAAATACCTGCCAGAAGATAATGGAGGTTGAAGTCAGGTACATGATTAAAGAATCATTTCTGAGGCTCACCCCGATATGCAAGTCTTAGAGTTACGTTCTGAGATATGTGCTGAGTATCTCAGAACATGCTCACGTGCTTAGGTGCTAAGCCACCTAAGAAGCTGGTTGGCAAAGAACGTGCACGGAGGCCATTGGTAGCACCTGCACGTGGTGATGTTACATCACTGCAAGTTAACACTATGTGAGCCATCAACCAGAAGAATTTCAGAAAGCTCAGAGAACTGCGTGGCTTTTCATGCATGGGGATAGTTTTAGACTCTTTCCTGCTCTCTGCCCTGAGAAGTTTTGGAGAGAGGTTCTCTGTAGAGCATACAAACTGGTGATGATATCTCCTGAAGTGGAGTGGAAGTTCTGCTCCTCTAGCTTTCCATTGGAAACACATTGGGTTGTTTTCAGTAGCAACAGGTTTTTCTGCACCTTCTCTTTGAATGGTTCTGAGGCACTGAGTCATCTGATACTACATAAATTGATCCACTCAGGATTTAAGGCCAATGGCATGATGTTTTGCTTGCTTAGGCAATATTTTAAGTGACTGATGGCAACACAGAGTTTTAAACAGATCTCCAGCAAAATGGAGCATTCATAAAACATGAATTCATCTAAATAACCGAAATGTGATGTTGATTAACTGCTGCTCTTTCTATTCCTCCCTCAGCCTGTGGCATAACACTGCAATCTTGAGGTTTACAGGGTACAGAGAATCTGCTTCTCCTTATTCCAGGTAGAGTATGTTTGGACAGATATTTCCTTTTCCTCAAGATTCTGTTTCGGTCTCGTATCTCATTTTGAGAGCCAAAGGATAACGCCCTACCTCACAGCAATTCTTGCTTTTTGTCCTCCACTTAATCCAAATGTAGTAGCGCTTTCTCCTCCTTTTCTTGGTCATTTTGGATCTTCTAGGCTAGCTTCTATAGCTTCTATATATATATTTCTTCTCTTATGACTCTAGAGCATGTTTCACCCATATCCTCCTAAGCAAAGCAACCTGTTCAGTGACGACTGTGCTTTCTGATAACAGGGAATTGTAAAGACAAACAACCCCCAAGTGCCCAGACCAAAACAGCAGGGCTATCTCAGCATGCAGCCCAGTTGCTGTGCCCATGTTTGGAGGAGAATGACAGCCCGAGGCACACAACTGTGACTACCTTTCAAACTCAGGTGTTTTGTGATTTGGATGTTGCATTTCTTCATGAGAAACCTGAATTTCTCCACAGACATGGGTTCTATTCACAAAACGTACTTAGGGAAAAGCCAAATTCTCCATCAAACTGAAGCTCAGATGGGAAATCTGTCTGTCTTCCCCTTCTCACCCACTCATCTGCATTCTCAAGTATTTGGTTAGTCCCTGGGAAGATATAAATGGCAAGATAGGAATGTCATTTAGAGCCATATGAACCCCAGGGATTTCTGAAATTGCTGAAGTTTCAGTAACTTACCCTTAATTTGTTTTGCTTTTGTGCCCACTTACTAGGGAAGAACCAGTGTTCTCTACCAGTGACCAAGAAGATAGAGAAGAAAACCAGACACCTACTGCTTCAAAAAAAATAAGGTAGTATGAATTTTTTTCATGTATTACCAATCTCTGGGTCCTAGAGCAGATGAAAGCAGCATATCCAAGTTATTCCAAGTTGAATGGTGAATCATGAGAGGGCTGGTAAAGATCCCATCAATCAGTGGCTCGTCAGTCCCTGCCTGTGGCGCAGTAAACTCTCTGTGCTTGGGTCTGTGGTCTCCCACAAGAGTCTGGGTTACGGTCTCTTTCTCACAGAATGACCACGGTGACCGGTTAGTGAATCGGCTCCGTGTGCTCATGTCACAGTGCGTGGAGCCGGAGCTCGGGGTGTTGGGGGTGTTTGTTGCTCTTCTTGGAAGCGCGTCCGGAGCTGGACCCATCTTTGGAGGGGAAGGTGTTCCCGTTAAGCTTTATCTCAGACTATGCCCAGCTGTCTCTTAGGCTGCGGAGAGGAATGGAAACAAATGTGCCTGAAGGCTTTTAACCAGGACGCTGGGGACTGGGTTCTTTGTGCTGCAGGTTTCCTTTGAGATTTAGTGCACCCCTCTGCTCTCCTCTTGCAGACAAGAGCCTGAAGCAGAGCTTATCAGATTTTGCAGCCAAGAAAAGCAAGATGTTTCAAGGGAATTATTAATTTTACACTATCTCCTGACTTGTTATCTGCCTTTGCAAAAGAGTGAGGTTTACAGTCTTTGCAACCTTACATTCCTGGACCACTGATTTTCCTTTTCCTCCTAGACTGACCGACAGTCGTCTTCAAGTCAGTGACCTGGAGAAGCTGTGTGCAGTCCTAAAGGAATGTAGCAGTGTCTCAGAGCTGGAGTGAGTCCTTCATTACTCGTATGTTCTACACCTGCAGTTTGTTGGGATATTGTGAAAATGCCATTTTGGCCATAATTTTTGTTCTGCTCTTGATCCCACACCACGTGCAAGGACCTTCTGCACCAAAGGGTTTGCCTCTGCTAAGGCTACTTGGGAAGAACCATTTGGTTTGCCCAGAGGCCAACAGACCTAGCACTGATGGAAAGATACCCATGACTCTGGCAACGTGCACGCCTAGCACCTAGCTCTGGAGGGCAGAACAAGGAGCAGCGCAGTCACGTAGTCTTGATCTGACATGGGCACATAGATGATCTGAATCCTTGGGCACTAATTTCATCCACCTGAGGGGCTTCTTCTCCAGGACTAATGCCTGGCCTTTCTGTTGGGCCTGTCCAGGCTGATCATTTTCAGAGCTATGACCTCCTAGGTGCTGGTAACTGCATGAAGCAGCACTCTTGGTCCAGAGGGTCTGCTACATGAGGAAGGGAGGAGCCCCACGCTAGGTTCTTAGCTTTCTTGTGTTGATGTAACTCCAGCCCCAAGATTTCCTAGAGGAAGAGGTTCTCCTCTTCGGAGGAGAAGGGGAAGTGAACATATTATTTGAATAAGGGTGATAGGTTTTTGATTTCAGAGGTCTTGATACTAAGAGCTGTCTGGGGTCTATATTTCTTTTCTGTTTTCTTTTCTTTTAAATAAAAGTTAAATATCTTCCTTTAAATCCTAGCCTATCAAATACTGCTCTGGGAGACAAAGGCCTCTATCAGCTGTTTCAACTCATCCCGAGTCTGACAATGTTACGTTCGCTCAAGTAAGTAGCTCCTGTTTCTCCTTGCTTAGAGATAGGTTTTCTAGGAGTCCTGGTTGTAGAAACACCATCGAGGTTTGAGAAAGACTGTTCAGGATCAAGCGTAGCATCTGATACAGACATTATAGTCTGAGTTTTGTCAAGGATAGTGCCGTCTGGTCTTACCCCATCTGTGGTCTGGGACAGCCTGATTTCACTTGAAACTTTGCTCAGATCAGTGCTTGAGGGGCTGTGCACACATAACCCTGAAGGAATAGACTTCCACCTCCCAGAACTGGGCATCTTTGGAAGACAAATGCTGGAGAGCTCCAGCTTCAGCAGTGACATCTGAATTCTGCCCTGGAATAGGGCTGATATTTTTGAGTATTTTGCCTGGCAGTCCCATCACAAATGCACTGCACGAGAGGCTAGGGTAGGATTGTAGCATCGCTTGTCTCTATGGAAAGAGATGCTTCTCCCTTCAGTGTCATGAAACATGGGTTTTCCCCTCCTTTCACCACCATCCAAGTCACTGCGGTCGTGCTAGAGACTGTGACAGATCTGATAGACCCGAGACTGTTCCTTATTGCTGTGGGTTTTGTATTGCCATGACCGCCCGGACAGCCGGGGGTTGTTGTTAACTTGCACCACTGTAGGGCAGGAGGAACCCTCAAAGCAGCGGCCACATTTAGCACTCCCTGGAGTGAGCTGCGTGGGCAGAACTGCGGTGGGAAACAGGAACAGCAAGGTGATAGAGAAGCAGCCTCTGAGGACTTCTGTTCTAATCTGGTGACTGTGCAAACCGCTACTAGTTTTGCTTTCAGAGGCTCATTTCATCTCTCCTTTCTCTAGGCTGGATCGCAATGAGATCTCCCTGAACTCGGTGCCTTTTTTAGCTCAATCCTTGTCTGCAGGGGAACAGATTAAAACTATGAACCTCAGGTATGGCCAGGAGAGTTTTTTTTCTATATTTCTGTGCTATGTAAGACTAAAGGACCTGTTTTTCAGGGAATGATACATGAATGTTTGTCTTCAAACTCTGTGCTAATCATGTTCTCTGATTGCAGCTTAGGACACACACAGGAGGTTCACATAACCTTTTGGGAAAGAATCGGGTAAGATCATACTGACTGAGCTGTCTGTCGAGCTCCTCTGATGTGTGAGTCCCTGAGATGTCCCAATTAGTTAAAGAGCTGTTTGGCTCCGAGCTCCAGCCTGGGTGGGGGAGCAGGGGGTAGCAGGACGATGCATTTTGGGGTGACTGAGAGCAGTTTGAGGGCATAGTGCAGACTCTAGTGTCCTGGTGCTCACTGGGGCTTTAGTCATGGATCCAGAGCTATCTGGGCTCTGCAGAGAGGCACTAAGACCCTTTCAGTTCTGGGCACAACAGGAGCCTGATACAGGCAGGTGGGGAAGGGAGGCAGACTGGAGCAAGAGGCCCCTGTCACCACCTCACCAAGCTGCAGGGTAAAGAGTCTGCTACATGAGGGCGATAACAGCACAGCTGATGGGGGGAAAAACATTCTTTCCTCAGGGTCAGAAGTGTCAGCAGATCCAGAAGATGTTTCCTGACGCATCCCAAGCCTGGAACAAACAGCCAGTGCTTTTGGTATGGCAACCCCAACTCCCTTTTGTCACCCAAGAGTGGGAGGAGAGAGGGCTGTGGGGTCTGTATCTTTAGCAAAACATGTGGGACCCGACATGTCTCCAGGTCTTGCTCCTCAAAGAGCTGCTCTGTGCCCTATGTTCAGAGACAGGTTCAGCTCTCTTGGAAAGCAGACGTTTCTTTCCTCTGTGCATAACCCATCGTTACTGATGGAGCGAGCACAGAAATGGGAAGGGGTGGTGACACATATTCCACACCTCTGGAAAAGGTCTATCTTTAGTATATATCCTTTCCATTCCCTTCCCTGCTAAAACTGCTCTAGGAGGCCAATCCTAAAAATAACACTTGGTTACAAGAAGATGATCTTGGATGGTTATAATTTGGAAAAGCCTTCCAGACCAGCTGCCGCCATTCCTGGCTGTGTGGCCACCAGAGAGACAGCGCTGGGCGAATAATACACCCTCCTGGGATAGACCTGGGACATCCACTGCTATGAGTGCGTGTATTAAAATAAAAGGTGCACCTTCTGCTTGGCCAAGCTCTTAGACGTTGCCCCGCTCTCCTGGGGCAGGAGGACAGTGTGCCACCTCTAAGTAATGAGATAGAGACCTGGCTCCTGGAGACTCATCCCCTGGGAGGTTTTTCCAGTTTCCTTTTTGGAGAAGGGTAGAGGAGGCACCATCCTCTGCCTTGCTGCAGGAGAGCTGGAACAGTAGGCAGCAGGGGAGGATGCTGTCCAGTGCCTAGAGGCAATGTAAGTCCCGGTGATGTGGCTGCAGGGAGGCACCACCGCAGCAGGGCGGTGATTCGGGGTGGCAGGGAGTGGTGCTGCACGTGGGGGTGGGAAGCATTGAGCTCCTGAGGGCTTTGTGTGCTTCAGTCTCAGGGACTGCGCGATGGCTCCTGAGGATGTGAGCAGGCTCTGCCAGATCCTGTCTGCCTGCACCCAGCTCACACAAATTGAGTAAGTGCCACGCATGCAGCAACCACATCTGTCCGTGTGTCCGTCTTCCCAGCCCACAGCTGCAGAGAGGGGAGCTGGATCAGCAGTAGGTAGGAATCAGCATCACTCTGCTGCCTCGGTTGCCCTGCACCTAGAGCTGAGGAGCAGCTGAATGGAGGAAGCCAGGATGTGTGGAACAGTGTGCAAAGACTGAGCAAATGGGTTCTGCTTTCCCCAGGTGGAGTCCAAGGCAGGGCAGGGAAATGTCTTCTCCCATCAGGGTCGCTTTCCCAAACTGCTAGCTCAGACTGCATTCAGGGCACGCTCTGGGCAGCATATGGGACCTCCAAGTTGACTTACCATGACCAAGAAATGCCCTAAGACTTCAGCTAGATGTTTAGATAAATCCATGCTTTGCCCTATCCTTGCTAGTTCAGACAGATTTTGGTCTTTTCTATCAAATCTGCGGATAAACAGCTCAGAAAACATGTTCTCCTAGTCTTCCTCAGTCATGTGGTAAAGCACCAGCTAGTGCTTGAGATCCTGCTTGCAATGTAGCCGCAGGGACAGCACCTTGCCCAGAAAGCCAAGAACCGACTCTTGAAGAACTGGTCACCCTGCAAACAGGAGCCTGGTGCCAAGAAAATTAAAAGAATATTGCTTGAAATAAAAAATGAATAATAACAAGCTGCAGGATAGCAGCATTGCATGCGGGAAATGCAGCAGTAACATAATTTTTATAAATTTACACTAACACAAAAGTAAAACTTAACACTGCAATTTTGACTGGTTGTAAAGAAACACAAGAACCAGCCTCTTTAGCCATAAAGACTAAATTTGACCTAACTCTCAGCACACTTCTGGACGTGGTCTTATTTCAGCATTTGCCCATGACCCACCCGGGGCCATTTTTGTGCGCATGCCCATAGTGGTATTACAGAAATACTTAGAGATTGTCCCAGCATTTCTTGGAACTTGTTTTCCTCCATGTTTTGCAGCCTGTCTGGGAATTCTTTGAATGAGCAATGCATTAAGAGATTACTGACCTTCCTGCCTCGTCTCCATCATCTGATACTGCTGAGGTGTGTTTGGGAACCTGCTTTGGCTGCTGCCGCGAGGCAACGATGTTGCCCGCTTAGTGTCAAGTGCTATAGAGTGTCAGCTATTTAGGCATGGAATTAGGCATTACCCTGAAGGTGCAGACAGATTGTCACCATGGGGGCAAAAAAGGACACAGAAGGGCTTAGTTGTGTCCTGCAAGGTGATAGTGTGGAGGAGCTGCTATCTTGGGAGACTGAATTCACTCCCTTGGGGAGGTTCTTTTCAAGGCCGTGTCTCTCCCAGCCGATTGCCTGCCCTTTACCACTCCAAGAGGAGGTGTTCAGGGTAATTCAGGGTAACCCCTTGGCCTGGGCTCTCTTGTTAGCCCAAGGAGACAAAGAAGTGTTTGCAGAGGATGACCCAGCACAACTGAGCCAAAGCTTCAGCTGAGCTCTGAAACTCCCCCTTGGGATCTTGCCATCTTTGTTGATACAAAAGGAACCCTGCTCCAAACTTCAGCTCCTCACTCAGTGATTTTGAATTAAATGGGATGGATCCAGGCTTTTGCATCTCAGGAGGAAGCAAGGGGAGAATCAGACCCTAGGTATAGGAGCCACTCTTTCTGTGAGCTGATTTCATTCTTTCTTTCCAGTATTAGGAACAATAACTTTTCTCCACACTGCATCATCTTACTGGCCAACTCCATCAACCTCTGTGAGCGGATCAGAAAGGTAGAAGTGAGGTAAGACATTCAGACTGTAGCCCGGCAGCTCAGCTCTGCAGAGAATCTAAAGCTTGTTTCCTTTGAAGAATGTGGCTGAAGGACTGTCTTTGTGTTTGCTGCAGGGCAAGGAAAAATGCTTTCCTGCATTTTGGAACAAGCATGGAAAACAAAAAGACATCCTGCAGGTACTGGCATGCAACAATTGCAAATTCATTTATTTTAACTAGGTTTGAAATAACAGTGCAAGTGAACAAACCTCATGGTTGGATGAGGACACATGGGTTGCTAATCAAAGAGCTAGGGCTAGTAACTTAGGATCTAGGGCTTAATTCAGCTGCCTCAATGCAAATCTTGGCACCATTTAAGATGCCATGGGATAGCAGGGGTGCATAGCTCGAATGGCTATGGGCCTGGTCATCCTAAGTGGCATCAGATTCCACTGCACAGGCAACTGAGTTGAGCTCTGTCACATTTTCCTCATGTTCCTCAAATTCTGAGTGACCAACTCCAGGTGAACATCTGTGTGATGTACACGTGTCGCACATCTGCAACCTCTGGGGGAGTGATGGTTGCTTACTCTGCCTGCAAAGAAGACTCTAACACATCTCCAGTTAGACACCCAGGCAATAAAAGACCTGTAACCCTGGGTTGATCCTTGCTAGCTTCATGGAGGTGGTGTAAGAAACGTGAAAGACGCAAAACTACATTCATCTCAGCAGAGGGATCACATCACCAACTTTAAAAACCCCAATGTTGCACACAGACTGGTATAAAAAAAGCATCTGCTGCCAAGTGGCTCTCTGTTGATGCTGAGCCTGGCTGCTGGACATACTTGAACACTCTTGTTTTCTCTCTTATGTAGACTGATTGACTGTGCCATTGGTGAAGAGCAGCTAGATGAGCTCTGCAGTGTCCTGGAGCAGCATGGGTGGCTGGCAGAAATAAAGTAAGTGTTTTTCCTGGGTCCTTGAACAGGAGTCACTGAGGGAGAGCTGAGTCCATTGCCCTGCTTTCTCAGTCTATTGGTGTGTGCCAGTTGCTGTCTCAAAATACCTGGAAATGGAAGAAAATCAGCAATTGCACAGCTCCTCTATGTGCCTTTTGAGAAGAATTGAGCTTGTATGGGACAGCATCCTTGGGGTTTTCATTCAGTGGTGGCTGTTTTGATGTATTTACGCCATGGCTTCACCTGAGAGTTACCTCGCTGGAGTTTGTGTTTGTAGGGTAGCAGCTTGTATGAGACAGAACTGTAAAGACTTAGCTGGGATTTAAGCCCAGGAAATTTATCTTTTTTTCTCAGAAGTAGCTTTTTACAGGAGCACTAATGCTCAAAAGGCTGAGTTTGTTCTCCAACTCATTCTGTCTTTCAGTCTTTCCAGGAATCAGCTGGGAGATGAAGGCCTGAGGCGTCTCTTGGACCACTTGCATCAGGCATCCGTTACCTGTTCCCTCAAGTAAGAGAGTGCTCTGTGAACCTGAGTGTTTGGGGAATTTCTCGAGCCCTTTTTAGAGCAGGATGCCCTGGGAGGAGCAGCAGGTGCCTCGCAGAGCTCATCCATGGAGCCAGTGGCTGGGCCTCTCATCCAGCACGGCTGGAGAAACAAGCTCCAAGTGACTATGGATGTGACTCGGGGTCTCATCCCAGCCCTGCTGAAGTCTGTCAGCCCTTCCCTTGGCATCAGTGGGAGCTACCATGCTCCTGAGTGGAGGAGCATGGCAGAAGTTGATGGAGTCGCCTGAGTTTTCAAGTCATCGCCGCTCTGTGAGGATTATCCCCTTTAAATAACTCAAGGCACAGAGATCTTGTGAGCTCAGATGTGCCCTACTCTGGCCTCACTTTTTCCCCCTCTGATGGGCAAAGGGTGTCTGCAGGCTGCCTTTCTAGTGCCACTCAGGCAAGCTGGAAGTTGGCTTTGTCACCCAAGCTTTTGGGGATGTGTCTTGGAGGGGTTTGGTACATTTGGCTTTGACAGGAAGGGACCCACAAACTGCTTTGCCTTCAGTGCCAACCTGAATTCAGCTTCTGTGGCTAAGGAGCTTGGAAACAACCCACTTGACATCTTAAGAACTTTCCTGCTTTCTTCTTGGCAGCCTCAGCCATAACAGGGTTTCTCAGGATGGAGTTCTGGATCTCATAAATACCTTTTCCACATCTGGAAATACCACTGAAATTCAAGTCAGGTAGGTGTTTCTTGCTACTAATTCTTGACTCTTCTCTGTGTATTTTCCTTTTGGTTATTGTATAGTTTGTGATCTTCAGGCAATAACAACAAGGGCTATAACTAACTTCTCATATATTGTGTGGGCAAAACTTTGTTTTATATCCATTTCTACTGGCCAAATATAGCTGGGTTGGGTAACTAGATCACTGCTGTGTTGCTTTGTGCCTTTTGATGTGCCCTTAAATTCTGACCACTGGGGAAATAGTGGCTTTCACACTCACATGTCTCTCTTGTGCAGTTTGTGCTCCAAAGCGACTTTAATCATCAAGCTGACAACCAGAAATGATCCAAGAAAGGTTCTGAGGTAACAGTACAGACTTTTTTGTGTGATTTCTTTGACAAAGGTGGTATTTTCCCAGGGAGAAGGGAGACAAAACCTCTTTTCACCTTTGTGCTCCAGGCACAGTGATGTTTTGCAGTAATTTATGGTATATTTTTGTCGATTCACCTAATGGGAAGTGCTTTTTCACATCACCTAAAATCCCACATCCCCTTATCTCACAGCTTCTGTGCTGACTGTTCTTCACCTCTGCAGTGGGCTGAAGGTGTCACACTGCCTTGTCTGCCTTCATAAATCTTATTCAATGCTGTCACCTTGGTTATATCTGAACTGGTTATATCTGAATATTCCTGAATGAGACCTTGCCATACCTTGCCCAACTTCACTCCATGCTGTAGTTCCCTTAGTGAAGAAAAGTGTTCACATCCAAAAAAGCCCTGGGGGGTGCTCTGGACAGGCCCCTTCTCTGGAGGATCAGGTGACCAGGACTTTTGAGTGTATCATGGTGGGTACCTGCTTGGTGTCACCATGACCCCCGTGGGGTCGCTCACAGGTGCTCTGCAGAGCTGTAGTACTGCCATAGGAAAGCCATTAGGGAGGCCTGCATGAGCACAGCTCAACAGATGCTTTTAAAACATTGCCAGAGTCTCTGGAAGCCCTGCAAAGCATTTAAGGTTTGGGTGTCATCTTTTTTTTTTTTTTTTCTTTTTTTTTTTTCTGTGAGGAAATCTGTGAGGATTGCCAGGTCAGAAAGCTTGACTGTTCATAAGAAACTAAGACTGTTCTCTTCTGCATCTTTTCAGACTCACAGAGTGCAGCTTTCAGCCAGAGCACCTGGAAAAGCTGTGCTCGGTCCTGGGAAAGTGCTCCAGTCTGACAGAATACGTGTGAGCTAACGACCCAAGATAATCCTGTTTGGACCTCTTTGGCCTGGCCTGTTCGCAAGCCTTTATTTCCCCGACCTTTTGTTCTAGATCCTCAAAGAACAATGTGACAGTCCAAATTGCAGAGGTTCTTTTGCATTCTCTGAAGAAAAACCTGGGTCCTCTGAAAATCAGGTAGAGTGTCACTGTCATGTTCTACCTATCCATCTGGGGCTGGCTTGATAATTTAAGATCTGCTTTCTTCAAAAGCATCAGAGAGCTGTGATTCTTTCAAAGATAGGCAGCATTGCTCCGAGAAATTCCCACTCTAAGTTGTTGGTGTTTTGGCTATATCTCCTTGATTCGTTACTGAGCTAATGTTCCCAACATCTCAGAGCACTTTGCTGCTTCATAGAGAGCTGTGGCTGTAGTCTGTGCTGTCTTGCTAGACCTCCACCTGCTTCATAAAGAAGCAGGAGACTAAAGCAGAGCTGTCTGTATGCTTCTCTGCAGCATAGAAGAGCCATGGGTAAGTGAAGAAAGTGTCAAGAGTCTTCTTGAGCTGGCTCTCCAGGCCTGTGGGAACATTACCGAGATCACGTAAGTAGTGCCTCAAGTTCTGACATATTTTATATTTTTTCTTTTAGCCCACCCGCTTTTTTAAGGAAATGGGGTTGAAGGTGGCGCTCTTATTTGCGCTCATTCTTCTCTCTTCTCATTCTCCAATGCATTTGCAAGCCACTAACCCACTTGAACTGCATTTGCCCCAGATATCTGTCGATTAAGTCTCACAACCTGAGAAGGTTTGTGATCGGGTAGTGGGAGGGAGCCCTGTTCGTGGTCTCACGCAGGGGAAAGGTGCCCAGCTGAGGCTGTAGTAGTCCTGGAGCATTTGTGCAGGAGAGCAGTGACGAGCCTCTGGCTGTGCTTGTGCCATACTAACCACCAGAAAACAAGGCAAAGGGCTGCATGGGGCAGGTTTGGCAAGGCTGGCTGACACTGGGCTGGCTCAGATAAAGTTAGAGGCAGTTTTTTTGACTGAGGTTAAACCTTGCAAGCCTCTCCCAAGAGAGGTGATTAGCATTCACGCAACAGCACAGTCCTGTCCCGTCCGGTCCTCCTCGTTATTCTTCTGGAAAATTGCATTTTCTTCCCCCACCCAGACTACACAAACTCATGATGTTCTCTCTGCCTTCCAGGATATGTAAAGATAAAACCCTCTTCCAGTTATGCGTGGGCTTCCCACCCTGCATGGAGAAGATGGAGTCAGTCGTTAGCAGGTGAGAAAGGCCCTATTCAGCGTTATTTGCTGCTTGTTCTGCAAGTCACTGTGAGATCAGGAAAATCATAGCGGGGTCTGGAGCTTAGGGCTCCATGGGCTCAGTTCCAGAGCTCCTCTGTACCACACAAGCTGAGGGATTATTCATGTTATTCTTGCATGTGTCATAGAATCACAGAACGCCTAAGGTTGGAAGGGACCTCTAGAGGTCTAGTCCAACCCCCTGCACACGCAGGGTCACCTAGAGCACGTGGCACAGGACTGCATCCAAGCGGGTTTGGAAGATCTCCAGAGAAGGAGACTCCACAACCTCTCTGGGCAGCCTGTTCCAGGGCTCTGGCACCCTCACTGGCAAGAAATTTTTCCTTAAGTTCCTGTGGAACTTTTGGTGTTTCAGTTTCTGGCTGTTTCCTCTAGTTCTGTCGGTGGCCACCAGTGAAAAGAGGCCAGCACCATCCTCCTCACTGCCTCCCTTGAGGTACTTCTAGACACTGCTCAGGTCCCCTCTCAGCCTTCTCTTCTCCAGGCTGAACAGGCCCAGCTCCCTCAGCCTCTCCTCATAGGGCAGATGTTCCAGGCCCCTGAGCATCCTTGTAGCCCTGCGCTGGGCTGGTGTCCTGCAGGCCAACCTCTTCCAGGTCCATGCTAAACCTGCACGAGGGAAAAAATATGCTTGTTCCTAACGGGGCTGCAGCGGGCAGGCTGGGGGCCGCTGCGAATGCCGCTGCACAGTTGTGTGTATTTTCATCCCACAGACTCAACCTGTACGAGCTGGACGTTGGGCGCGCTTGTTTCTATCAAAGGCTTCGTGAAAAATGTGCCCAGCTTCAGGAACTGAGGTGAGCTGCCAGGCAGCACGGGCTTTTGTGGGGAGAAGGAAGCAGCTTGTCCTTTTGTGTGAGAGGGAACAAGGTCCTAGTCCTTGCCCTCTGGACTCCCCTTCTCTTTTCCTTAGGGAGTTTGGGTGGAAAATCAAAGTGGCTGCGTGCTCAGAGGCTCTCTAGGCTGTCCTGTGAATGGGCCTAAGTCACTCTGCCCAGATAACCTGGGCTCTCTTACCATGACTGGGAGCTTCTGTGGGCCGTTCTCAGGTGTCCTGGGACCTTCTCGGGATGTCCCAGCACCTCAGTGCTTTGGCTGTGGGCTGGCTGCAGACGTTTTGTCAATAGTGGGTATAGCCCAGACCTGTTGTTGTGTTCTTACAGATGGTCTCACGTCGAGCTCCAGGGTGACGAGGCAGAAATGCTAGTCAGTGTTCTGCTGCCTCTTCCAGCGTTGAAGAAGTTTGCGTATGTCCTCATGCCTCATTTTGCTTTCTGCTGCTGAATGTGCATGGCTGTGGTCTCCCCTCTGTGCTTTACACATTGCTAAACACTATCCCTTGCCCTGCTCCTCCCTGAAAAGCTCCTGGTGTGGAAGGTGGCCATGAGCTCTGTGACTGGTGCTGAGCCCATCTGTGAGGACCTTCTTGTTTGATCCTGGCTGTTTTGCAGACTCACCTCTAGTAGGATTGTGCCCACGGGAGTTGATTACTTGATTGCCGGCTTGCAGAACTGCCAGGCTATCGAAGAGCTTAAGTAAGTGCCTCGTCACCGGGCTGTCCAGGTCTCTCTAGATGCCTTAGTTAAACTGCACCCTCCTTTCTGCCCATAGTGGGGACAGGTGGAAGTGTCTCCTGACAGCTGGGGAGCTTCAGATACAGAATCAGCGACGCTGCCTTTTAATTTGTAAAGAAGGAGGGGTGGGAAAGATGGAGATCGGTGGTCAGTGTCTCATGGGGAAACCAAACGTTTGGGTACCTGGCATTTGTATGGATCATGTCTGAGCTGGGAGGCAGCGATTCCAGATCAGCAAATTCAGAACCAACATTTCAGTCCCAGAGGGTGGTCTGGTGGCCATGGCTCTGAGCCTTCCCCTGCTTTCCTTCCTTACATACTCTGGCACCCTGGTCTGACCCTTGAATAGTTAGTTCTCCCTGCATCTCTTTATCTTTTAGCCTAGGCCACATGAGCCTCAGCGATGCTACTGTTCCTAAGCTTGTGCTGGGCCTTGGTGAAATGCCCTCTCTGAAAAGACTGCTGTGAGTATGTGACTGCAGGTCGCCCATAGCCTCGTTATTTTGAGGAATGCTAGCTTAATGTCCCTTTTTTTCTGGGGCTCTCATTTCCAGCCTGAACCATAACAGTATTGGTGATGACGCCTGCCCCAGTCTTGCAGATGCCTTGAGGAAAATGCACTGCTTGGAGGAAATAGAGTAAGTTCCTTGTTTCGTGTGGACTCGTGTCAGCAGGGCATTAAGAACCAGTGCTGGTGTTGGGGAGGTCCAGATGTGCTTATGAAGAGTGTTGTTACAAAAACAGGGAGGCTGCAAAATGCTCTATAATGAGCTACCTTGGGTTAGAGGAAACCGGAGTGTGCCATTCAGAAAGGCAGCTTGGTGCAATCCCACTCTGCTGCAGTCGCATGTGTTAAAAGAAGCCTCTGGATTTAAGTTTTTCCTGGATTCTCCTGGATCCAGAGCAGGGCAGCAGGCCCCCTTCGCTGCTGGGGTAACCTTGGACCCAGCACTTCCCTGTTCTGGAAAGCTCAGAATCTAGATCTCCACGCTGGGCCATGGTGGTATGGAGCCTGATAACCATGCCTGCCTTGAGATTCTGGCTGTAGGCATTTCCCATCACTTAATAAGATCCTGCAGTGATTTTGATGGCTATTTGTGATTTTTTTTTAATGCCTCATTAACAGTTATTAGTTTTTCATGGGACGGTTAAGAGAAGCAGCTCTTTGACCCTGCTGCCAAGGTCAGAGGAGAACTTTGTGTCACGCAGCTCATGGGAGATGTTTAATAAGATGTCGTGCTCTGTCTGACACTTAGCGTTTTCCTTTACCATGCAGCTCTCTATTTTTTTCCCCCCTTCTTTAAAGTTTAAGCCACAACAAGATTGGAGATCCAGGCCTGATAAATATAGCTGCTGTCCTGCTGGAAATGCCAAACCTGAAAAGAATCAAGTGAGTCACTTTGTTTTCCTTGGCTTGATTTTGGTTAGAGCCAGAGTTGGTGGGAAAGCCTGTGTGGGAAGCTCTGCGTTGCCATCATTTATTCAATGCCCCGACTCCTTCCAGCGTTTCCATTCTCATCAGAGACCTCATAAAAAGACTACAAAGCAAATGGAAGGTCTTTCCCGGCCCAAATACACTTGGGCCTGACAGCAGCTTTCCATGCTGGTGTAGCAAACTTTCCAAGAGTGGAGGTTACACTCCTTTGCTCAGGCCCTTGTGCCTGGAGATGACGGTGGGCACTTGCCTGCTTTCAGGAGCCTTTTGGAGCCAAGACACCACTAGCTCAGTTGTCTTTCATGCCTTTTTTTAGCCTCTCTGGAAACATTCCTAGTCCTGTCGGTGGAGAAAAGCTCATGGACGCTCTTGCCTGTTGCAAGCGCATCGAGGAGCTGCTGTAAGTGCATCATTCCCAGTGCCCCTTCAAGAAGCTGGGTGCAAATAAAGGCATAGAAACCAAGTCTGACCTGGCCCCAGTAAAGCCAGAATGACTCCATCTGCTGGGGTGGGGGTTATATGTTCCTTGCAGTTTCTTGGAGATTCCTCCAACTGTGCAGACTCCACCAGAGCTGCAAACCCAAGGGCTGTGCAGTGCTGGAGCTGCTGCAGAGAGCAGCCTGCGTGGCTGCAGAACGGAGGCATCTTGCTCTGCTGGCCTCCACGCACGCAGGACTCCTGCTGCTGCTCAGGACTAAACCTTCCAATGTGTTTCATGGGGCAAGTCTCCCCTCGCAAGGGCCTCCTGGCTTGGCTAGTCTGTGGAATAAGCCAAGTTGACTGCAAGAAGGCAGCAAATTTTCACAATAAATAAACAAATAGTCAATTATATGATTTCCCATCTGTCCACGCTACCACCACGGTGATGACCAGCAGCATTGCCGCAGGACGAGCACAGCATATTTTACTTCCCTGCTTAGCTTCTGCTGCAGGATTACAAAGCGTCCCCGTTATCTCTGCCTGTTCCCAGTGCCTTGGGATCGCGGCCGTTCTCTCCTCCCGCATTAGTCCCATGCACATGTGGGTGAGGAACGTGGCTCACAGATAAGTGTTGTCCACATGCAGGTCAGGAGTGACGCTCTGCAGTTTGCTGCCAGTTACATTTTCCTTTCTGCTCCTTCTAGGCTATCTAGGAATCATTTTGGTGACATGACAGCAATGAAACTTGCCCTCTGTCTGCCTTGCATGAATGACCTGAAGATCCTGCAGTAAGTATCAGCCTCTGGTCCAGGAAAGAAGGATATCCTGGGAATTTCTGGATTGGCTGAAAGAAAGTGCTGAAAAAAGAAGCAGGTGTAGACTGAAGTGGTTGATTTGGAGTTTATTTTATGTGGCTCAGGATTGAGAAACCCTCTTCAGGTAGTCTTATCCTGAGCACCTGCATGGTCCCTTATTATCTTGTGCAGTCAGCTGACTCGTATTCCCCCCTGAACTCAGACGTACTATATTTTTAAACCTCGTGTGGGAGTATTTCCAAGGCTCTAACCCATAGGATATTCCCATACTGTGTCACAGTAGCAAAGCAAGAGATCTGCAGGTTAAAAGAGCTGGGCTCAAGTAGCCTGCAGGATGTTTTCCAAGCTAAGTCTAAAGTATCTTCAAAAGATAACTAAGAAAAGCAATCCCTGTGCTGGGAAACTTGAGTCCTTGCAGATAGGTTCTTGTATCGAGGTCCTCTTCACTCTTTGGTTCCTTGGGTCGTTCCTCACTGTCATGAGGAACATGTTGCCCATGTGCTTTTCAAGGCCCCTTCATTAAGAGTGAACCACAAAGACCCCAGGTTATTTCCAGCACCAGGTGCCAATTCAAGAGATGTGACAGTTGTCGTCTTAGCAAGTTAAATATGAGCTTTTGTTACAGCTTTATCCTGAAATAACCCTCAAATCCTTGTGCTTCTCTTGTCAGTTTGCAGAACACTAACATTGGGCCAAGTGGAAGCACAGAGCTGGCCGGAGCCCTGGTGGGATGCCAGCGGCTGGAAGAGCTCAGGTAAGGTGAAACGGGAAATTCACCGGAGACAGATACCGTGGCTCCGCTTTGAGAATGGAGCAGCACCTGGTCGTAAGGCCTGGGAGGCACTTACTGCTGCCCATTGAGCCTTTGAGAGCCCTTGTCTTCCTCTCACTGTCCCTTTGGACACGTTTGCTTCCATTCCTCTTCAGTCACACCAGCCATTGACTCTAACACAGCTCCTCGTGGCCCGTTTCAGATGCAGCGCAGGAGAGGTTGCAGGTCGGTGCAGCTCAGGCGCTGGTGCATCTCTGTGGTGGCATCTCCAGGTCTCTCCACTGCTGCAAGGGCTCATGCTTGCTCGTTAGGACAGGGCTGTCGTTCCCGTTTCACTGAGCGGGAAAGTAACCCAGAGTTGCCATGTCCCAGTCTGGCCTGTCCCTGCTGTCGCTAAGAGTTCTAGCTCATCTTAGCTTGGGTCCTAGTTACTGGCAGGTTAACTCACCTAGTTACCTCTTGCCTATGGCTTTTCTATGACTGTGGCTGCTCTTCCTGCGGTCGCTCAAAGCTTTTCTGTTATTATTGCAGCTTATCAGAAAATTGCCTTGGGGAAGGAGGTGTCCATGCCCTGTCCAAGGGTCTGCCATGCTTTAAAAACCTCCGAAAGATTGAGTAAGTACCTGGGCGTTGGGTGCTACCGGGGCAGTGCGTGGCTGGCCCCGTTGGTAACACTGCCAGAACGAGACTCCTCTTGCTCCCTGATTGTTGATATTGAATCCAAGCTACTAAAAATGCAAAACTTTTTTTAAAAAAATTATTATTTTTATCTCTCTCCTCCTTGTTTCAGCATGAAACTCTGTGGCATCACTGATGTTGCTTCTAAATTGCTTTCTCGTGCCTTCAGACAGTGCCCTTCCATGGAGGAGATAATGTGAGTGTGGGCGTGGAGGGGGGCTTCTTCCAACATATCTTAATATCTGCTGTTACTGTCACACTTTTGACCCCACTAAGTATCTAGTGATACTTCCTGCTATGTATGTTTTAGCGATAAATTTACTAGTAATTTACCAATTGAGTAAATTGACCAGAAAACATTTCCTGGTATAAGTAGGAGCTTATTGGAAGCAGAGTCTGCAGAGCGGAACAGGACATGGAGGAAAACTCTCATCTTTAGGCCCTGTCCATTATCCTTCATATTTTAGTATCTTCTTCAGGATGAGGGTCAGACTCCTAGCCCACGTTCTCTGTTGTCCAAATTTTGCCTCCATTTTTTGAGATGAGTGTAGCTAGTTCCTATGTGCCTCCATTTCTTCTTCTACAAAGTTCTCATGAATGGTGTGAATCAAATCATAGCCAGGTTGAAGGCCACCAGACCTTCATCTCCCTCCCTTAAAAGGTATCTCTGTGGTGATCCCAGCTATCTTAGGGCTGTCAAAGCAGGATTTTATTGCCAGGCCTGGCAGAGGTGAGGTCTGATGCTCATGCCACACAATCTAGGTGGGGACAGCAGTCTTGCAACATTCCTGAGGAGTTCGAAATGGAGTAAGGGGAGGAGTAGAGCAATGTTTGGTGCGTAGGCACATTGCTGCTGCTTGCGGTGTGACGCCAGGAGCAGGTAGCTGAGTGCTGCAGTGAAGTACTGCCTGGGGCCATGCTAGGGTTTTGATCTCCAGCGGAGAAGAAAACGGCCAGGCTGTGCAGCACATGGCAAAGAAAGGAGCTGACATGTTTTCTCATGTGCTAAAACACCAGAAAGTGAAAAATCCACCCTTTCAAGTGCCCCATGGTCTATCATTTGAAAGAGTTTAGAGACCAAGGGAGGCTTTAAGAGCAGGTCTGAGGAGCACCTTAGCTGCCACAATAGCTTAATGCTACCAGCCCAAAGATGAGCATCCTGTGTGCTCAGCTGTCACCTCCACCTTTGGCATCGCATTCCTGGCACCTATAGGACTCCAGGGATAACCGTGGTCCCTGGCTATGTGACAAGACAGCCTGGTCTTGTCTTACACACAAAGATGTGAAACTGAGGAAACTCTTCCTCAGTTAAGCTTGTAAAGCCGGGGAAGGCAAGCAGCTCTTAGTCTGGGCTACTCGATGATGGGTCATATCCCAGCAGTGCTGTTGTTCCCCAGACGTTCACCCTGTTCACCTGCTCTCGGGCTTGGCTTGACTCACCAGTTGGGGTTTCTTGTCCATCTCAGATTGTCTTGGAATACCCTTGGTGACAGAGGAGCCCAGGAGTTGGCCAGTGCTCTCCCAAGGATGGAAAAACTGAAGACGTTAGAGTGAGTATGACCTGACAGCAACCCCAGGGATGCTCTTTTTGAGTTTTTTGAGCCTCCAATCACCACCTTTCCAGGTTCGAATCCTCGCTTCGCCTGCTGTGTACACAGCGGATGGCGAGTCCTGCTAGTGCAGTACCCAGCAGGCAGGCACTCATGTAGCACTTCTCAGGCCCGAGTCATATCGTGAGCTTGGGTGAGCTGCTTCCTGCAAGCTTTTATTTCTCTCTGATGACAAGGATGGTCTAGATGAGTAGCTTCCTTAGAGTTGCCTTTTTGAGACTCCTCTCCCCGGAATGGAGGAAGCAACCTGTGGGCCTTGGGCCATAGGAGCTCACGGGAAGCTCAGGAGAAGCTCCTGAGCTGTACTGCAACCAGTAGCTGCGATGGATGGCACCAGATCACGCACCGGCTCAGGGGCATCACAGCCCAGCCCTACCCCTGGGGACAGACTGCCATCTCCTGCCCAAGGAGATGGAGCTTTCCTCCTTTTGGCCCTTTGAAATACAAGATACGTGTTCTTTGCTATTTGAAATCATTAGTTTGTGGTTCAGAGGATCAGAAATTAGTTATTTGTCTACAGTACAGTTTCTGAAGGTGTAAGCACAAAGGTTGTGTCTGTGGCAAGAGGAGCTGTTTCTAGCATTTTTTGGTCCCCAAGACTTTGTCTCTCCTTGTTTTTTAAAACAGTCTGGAGAAGAATATCATTGGAGCAGATGGGGCCACAAAGCTAGCAGAGGAGCTTGCCAAGTGCCCAGAAATTCAACTCATAAGGTAAGCAGGTGACACGGAGCTTTGTCGCTGGGTATTGGCTCAACCGGGCATGTCACGGGGTGACCAGCCCTGAGATGGACTGGTCCACATCCCCAGAAAGCCACGGGAGGAAGGGACAGAAAAGACCTTCTGGCTTTAAATGAGACAAAAACAAAGGTCACTTGCTTAATGTCTCTCTGTCAAGAAATCTGCTGCATTTTCCCATTTTCCCTTTAAGGCTTTTTTTTTTTTTTTTTCCTGTTACATCTGGTTTCCCTTTCCACATTTTCCTGCCCCATCCCACCCTCTCTCCTGGGATCCGTATCTTGCAGATACTTGGGACACTCCCAGTTTCTCCCACCCTGTGTCATTGCTTTGCCAAACCTGTATACCAAACTCCAGTCAAAACCTCATCTTGCAAGAGGGACCTGCCCATCCTTCACTCAACTGGAAAAGTCACTATTCTAAAAGCATCTTTGATAACGTTTTGGTAACACAGCGGGTGGCTTTGAGGTAAACGGCAAGAAATTAGGTAGATGAAGAAGGGTGGTGCGTGTAACGCAGGTTGCTGACATGGTTCAGCACTTCTCTCCAGTCAGAGGCCGTCTCCACCAAGGCACATTCTTGCCTCCCCACATGACCTCCTACAATAACGTCTCTGCTCTCCTTGTAGGCTGTGGAAAAATCCGGTGCCTCAGGACCTCGCTGAGAATTTGACATTCCAAGACTCAAGATTGTGTTTCTCCCCCTGCTAGTAGAGAAGAGCCCTTGAGAGACTAGGAACTGCTCTCTGTCTTCCATTGTCCTCAACAATTTGCTCTAAATGGGATCAAGAAGAGCCTGGGAAGTCAAGATCCATGCAGATAAAATCATCTAAGAATGAGGTCTTCCTTCCTACACTGCACTTAAGCAAGTCTGAAGATTTCCATGTGTTGTTTGTTGTGAGATTTTATGCTATGCGGAAGAACAAAAAAGGATTGTAAGGATTTGCTGCTGGCCAATCAATGTTCTCATTCCAACTTTTAAACTCTTTCCAAGAGGATGAGGTGTATCTGCTCGGGCTTTCTGAAAGCCCTGGGATATTTCATTACCCTTGATCAAGATTAGAGCACCTATGGCGAGTTGCAGTAAAAGGATGAACATCTTCCAGGAGAGAATGTAAAATTTGACACTACTAGAAAGGCGCTCGAACAGCCCTCTTAAGAATGGTGTGCAGCTGTGTGAAATACCTCTATGATTTTCAGGGGAAAAGAAGAATGTGATGTATATAGCTGTAATATATATATTTGTTTGCTTGATAGCAGTGTCCTTGAATTGCCTTTCCTAGTGAAAATGTCAGGACTCCTGAAATCTCAAATCAAGGTCCAGTGATGACCAGGAGTTGTACATTGATGATGAGGACATAGATTTCAGCAGGAAAACTTAAAAGGACTGAGCTTGTAAAATAATTTGTAACAAAATTGAGTATTCGGTGTGAGGGGCCATTTTCATGTGTGTTTTTCAAGAAACTTGGGGATTTGGGGAGGTTCAGCTGCACTGATCTCTTCGAGGAGAAGCGAGTGGCAAGTTGCTTCCAAATGCTGCTGTTGTGTCTACACGAGGGCTCCTTCGAGCAATTCCCTGAGCCCCGAAGCCTGCATGTCTCCATGAACTGGGATTCTGGGCACGTGGGAAGTGGAGAAGATCCCAAGCACTGATTTTGCTGCACAGCAGATGAGACAGACCAGGACTGTCCCTTGCCCGTGCAGAACAACAGCTCGGGTGGCAGGAGCGGAGCACTGCCATTCACGTTATTTATTAAGTTGTTGTTAAGCCATATGTGCTTTTTTGTTAAGTGTTTGTGCAGGAAATATTTAAGCCTTGTGGTGTATTTTATTTATGGCATTTTGTTTACAGCAGCACAGGGAGGGTGTTGGTCTAATCTGGGCAGGCTTTTGGAGTGAACCAGGAATTGTGGATCATGGAAACCTCCGAGCAGAGGAGGTGGAGAGCTGGTGACGGATATTTCTGGAGGTGCCACTCTCCTTATTTAAGGATAACGTTAGGCTCTGTGAAATGTTGATGTGGCTGCGTAGTGGTAGGATGTGCTTTCCAAGCAAGACTGTACTCTGAGAAGGAGGATTTAAAAGCAACAACAAAGGAAAAAAAAGAAAGGTGAAAATCCTCATTAGGCTATAATTCAAGCACTTGCGATGTAAACACTGGAGTTTAAGTATAAGCTTTACTAAATGTAGCTGTTATTCTGTATTTTCAGGCCAATTTGCTGTTGCAAACCTTCCTGGTGTCCAGGAAAGAAGGGAGTGGTGTGAAAGGGAGCATCTCAGGCCTGTCAGTTCTGCACAGCTTCACGGGTGAGAGCGCTTGGCAGCAGGACAGTCCCTGCCGCTGGCACCCAGGGCTTCTCTGGGAAATGTAAGGGTGCACGGCGCTCCCTGTAATAGTCCATTTCACTCCAAGATGTGAGCTGAAAAGTCATTTTTTTCTGTCAGGCTTTTTAACATCATTCATGTAGGACTGTGATAGAGGATGGGCTCTACTCTGTATGAGGGAGAAAAGTCCTGGGATCTTGCTGCTTAATGCACTTTGTAATGGCCATTTTGACCTCTTCCAAAGCGACCCCAGCAGCAGTCTCCTGGCTGTTTGCACGGGTCCGTGTGCCACGAGGGAAAGAAAACAGCCCCCGCCACTGCCACGTCTTCCTGCCTCCATTGTATCGCCTGTACTGAGGACAACCGCTCGTGTATTCTCATTTGTTGCGGTGCCATGGTAATTTATTTTCTTGTTGCACTGGCCTGAAACATGCCACCCTGCCTATTCTTTTTTCTTATCTTTTTTTTTTTTTTTGGTAGAAATAAATGTGCTCTGACTCAGTAAACACGAATGTGTGTGCCTTGCTTGCGGATTCTGTTTCATTTTCAGTTTCCAGTCACTTACAGTTTCTGGGTCTCCAATGCTAACCCTAAACAGCCACCTGGTGTAAGAGCGGCCATCCTAAGGAAGGGCGGCTGGCTCTGGATCGCTGTGTCTGCTTATTTTCCCTTGTGGTGTGATGTTCTGTTTTAAAAATAAACACAACCCGCGATCCTGGCCCTCCAACTCCCTTGACGCCTGCCTATATGTTAGGCAACGGATCTCATGTAACACATCTCAGTGTAAGAAACCCTCCACACAGCATTTCTGTGGAGTGATTATCCCAACCAAAGCCAAGGGGCTGGCGTGCAAGCAGATGGCATCCATTGCAGAACACCAGGTGTCAGCAAACATCCAAAAATGGGGTTTTGCAGCCCCTGCTCAGGGGTGTCTCTGAGCACCCTCCTTCACCCTTGGGCTGCCTGGACTCCAGGGGGCCCCGTTCTCTAGTGCTAACCCAGCTCAGGTCCATAAACACTGTGTTCCCCTGGCAGTTGGTGTAAATTTTATTAATAACTTTCCCAGGGGCTGCTTGGAGCCTCTGTCCCAGCATGAGGTTTCGAATCTAGCTCAGGAGGGCTGAGCAGCGAGGTGCTTGCTGCCTAGGTAAGTTATCGTGGCATGTTTTACAGTAGTTACTGCTCGATAAACGTGTCGAGAGCTGCTCCTCAGGCCGGAGGTCCTGCGGCTGGAGGGGGCGAGAGGCGCTCACCCAGGTCGCTGCGGGGGCCATTTTGGGAGGCGGGCGAGAGGAAGCGCCCTGGGGCTGCTCCCCACTGCGGGCGGCTCCGGACCCACTCCCTGCAGCCTCCTCCCTGACTCCCCTCCATCCTCCCCCTGAAAAAGCACTCGTTTTTTTCACTTTGATGCGAACAAAACACTATTTCCCCCCTTCCTCCGCCGCTCCCGGCCGTCGCTTTGGGCGGTTTCCTCACAGGGGCGCGCGAAGCTGCGGCGCCCGCCGGGGGCGGGGCCTGCCGCCGCGGGGCGGGGCCTGCCGCCGCCGCCCCCGGCCCGGCCGCGCCCCCCGGGCGGCGCGGGGAGGCCGCGGGCAGCGGCCATGGAGCGGCGCTGAGCGCGCGGGGAGCTGCTCGGCCCGGCCCGGCCCGGCCCGGCCCCGCCCCGGCTCCCGTCCCGGCGGTGAGTAGCGGCGGGACGGTGCGGAGACTTGCCCGAGGGCGGCGGGGAGGAGCCCGGCGCGGGCGAGAGTAGGGGGCAAGGGACAGGCGACAGCGGCATGGGACGGGCGATGGAGGACGGGGGGCGGCAGCAGGGGAGGGGGGCATAGGATAGGGGACGAAGGCCATGGAGCAGGAGACAGGGCAAAGGGCTGGGGCACAAGGGACAAGGGCCAGGGCCATCAGGACACGGGACAGGGGCCGTCAGGAGCCAGTGCGCATCGGGCCCCCATTTGCCTGGCGGGACCCTGTGCCCCAGGGGGCACCAGGGCCGGCCCACGGCGGTGGCGGGGACACGGTGGCTTCCTCCGTACCCCCCGCACCAGGCGAGAAAGACGGCCCAATGTCCCCCTGCCTTCCTCCCCCGGCGCCCGTGTCACCCTCCTCGTGTCCCCGGCTCCCTCCCTTGGTACAGAACTTCCCGGCTGTCCCCGAGGGGACAGGACGACCTGTTGCCCGCCTGGGCGGAAGCTCCCGCTCTCCCTAAAAGCCGCCAGCGCCGGCCCCGGATATTTGGGAGCTCCTTCGCTCCCTCCCCGCGCGCTGCTGCCATGCCAGCCGCCTGCCCGTCCCTCCTGCGGCGCTCCGGAGAGCTCCGATCCCCGGGACATGCTCGGGGAGGTGCCACGCGGGGACGCGTCTCCCCATCGGCTCTGTCGCCGCGCGGAGGAGCCGAGACCCAAATTTGAAGCCTCCTGGAGATGCGCCTGAAGCGTGTGGAAGAGGCTGGAACCGGAGCGGGGCCGGTGGGAAGAGGGCTCGGGAGGGCTCAGCTCTGCCTCGCGCTCCCGCTTCTGCCTCGGGCTCCTCCTGCCAGACCAGGTATCCGCTTTGGCCGCTGCTCCGAGCGCGTCTTTGGCCGCGAGTGCGTTGGGTGCCCGTAGCTGCCTGCGCGCGGGCGTCCTCCCAGCGCCGCGGAGGCTCTGCCTGTGGAGAGAAAGGATCGACTCGTGGATTTCTGAACAGCGGAGACGGCATTAGAGCTCCCTGACCGCCACATGATATCGACAGCCAGAAATGACCTGAAATCGGGGTTCAAATCGAGCCCCATCAAAGGGGCAGGGAGCAAGGGGATGGGAGGAAACCTGGGGGGTGAAAGCTCAGGGCTTGTGGAAAGGGGCTTGTGGAAAGGGGCTCGTTGGAAGTAGTGAATAGGTGGCTTTTTTTTTTTTTTTCCCCAGGTGAAAATTATTTTGTGATCATTTCCTTGGACAAACGATGCGTTTGCTTTGGGTACAGTCGTGGGATAGGCTGGGACGCGGGATTTCCTGGTGGTGGCCGGTTTCCCCGGGACGTCAGCGTTGGCACCGCGTGCCGTGCTGTGCCCAGGACCACGGCGTGGCTCATTGAGCGCCCAGCCCCATAACTTAGTCTCTTATTCCTATTCAGCTCGGGGGAAAGAATTCCCACTGCCTTCACTGGAAAGCTCTGCCTGCGGTGTTGGCCTTGGTGGGGAATGCGGCCGGAATCGCTCGCGTGCCCGTAATCTCCGTGCTGCAGAGAAACAACATTAAGATCACCCTGGTCAAGAGCTTTGTTTTAAACTAAATTGCAGTGTTTCTGAGGGTAAATCGGGGCTTGTTCTCTGCGGAGCGCTGGGAGTGTAATACCCGGTTAATCGATGAGAGAGCCGCTCTCACAGGCTCCCGTCCTAGCTCATCGCTGCGGCTCTCGTAAGGAGCTCGTTATTTTGGCGTCTTGGATTTACGTCCAAAGCAGGCTGGGGGGAAGGAGCAGAAAAGGTAACTTTCTGGCACGGTGCAGGACACGAGCATTTGAAAGTGTGCTCCTAGCTGGCTCCAAACTCACAAAACAGTGGAAAAAAAAATAACCGAATGCCTTTTCCCCCCATGGAAACCCTGCCATTTGCATTTTAAACCTCCCTAAAATGTTTCTTGAGTGTCCTGAGTCATCATTTTTGACCATTTCAATTCAGTGTCTTGGCTGTTCACTTGGCTTTTGGGGGTTGCTTTGACTGCAGGAGCAAGGAAAAAGTAATTTGCAAGAGTGCAGGTGAGTCAAGCACCCATATTTTATAGTCCCAGAAATCCTGGTGGTGCATCAGGAAAATGAGCCAGAGCATTCAGCAGTAATGGCTGCGCTTTTTATTTGCCTGCTGTTTTTCTCGGAGGCTTCGGGTTTGGGAACCGTCAGATTTTCAGTCTCTTTCCTACAGCCAGCAGGAAAAAGCAGCTGTGTAAAACGGTTGCCATCCCTCCTGGTCCTGGATTTTCCATGATCTTGTGATTGCAGAAGCTGAGGATTTACAAAAAAAACAATAGGCATCATGAGGCTTATTAAAGAAATAAAAATTAACAGGAGCAGGGAACACAAGTTTTGCTGTTCAAACAGCTAGTCCAGGACTGTGCAACCACTTAAATCGAGTAACCACTGTAAATTGAGTTTTACATTCCCTCGAGCAGTCTCTAAAGCTGTCGGAAAGGAGTTAAGAATTTATCAGCCTTAATTCTCATTACAGAGCACTGCATTCAGGGCTTTGTGCCTCTGTCATGCAAAGCCATATTGGGATGAAGCTTAGCGCGTCAAGTGCCAGCCTGGCTGTGTCTCTGTGCTGCAAAGATAGCAGATTAAACATATATATATATGTTTAGGTAAAGATTGGGTCTTGCTGGTGCAAGTGAAGCTGCGTTGAGTGTTAGTGGGAGTTTTACTGGTGCGCAGTGCGAAGGTTGAGCTCCAGCCCGTAGGGATGTTAAGGTGCAGCTTCCAAAAAAAAAAAAAAAGGACTTAAGGCAAAGTGGTTTTATTTGGCTCAGACAGATACAGTAGCGCTGGATGTTTTCACCCCTCTCCTCCTGCCTGTTTCTGCCTGGTTTGAGGCAGGACGGGGCCTGAAAGTTGCTGGGTTTTTGTAAGTTGGCATCAGCTGGTGGAAAGGTGGATGAGGGGTGGTAGAATTTCCTTTGTGGAGGGAAAGACTAAAAATCCCCTCTCTCAGACCTAGAAAACTTGCATGGTTGCAGTCAAAATGCTGCATTTTTCTGCATGCCAAGCAAGCTCTGCTGCGCACAGAAGAGTTTTCCCCCAGGGTTGTTGTGGCTTGGTGTCTGCACCCCTGCAAGCAAGGGTTGTGTGAAACTACCCCTTGATTTTTATTTATGTTATTAGGGGAAGGGCTTTGAAGTTCTGCCTGTTGAGCAAACCACCAATCCTTGGTTGATGATGCAGCTATTTTGGAAGAGAGGGCAGCTGGATATGGATGGGACCACGCAGGGATAAGAGGGCCGCGTTGGGCGTGATGAAACGTGTTGGCCAAAACATGTCCTCTGGAGTCACCTGGGGACGTGCGGCAGCGCCGTGTGCCAGGGATGGCCTCTCTGGTGCTTGGCTTGCTGCTGGAATTGCTGCTCCTTGTCTCCTTTGGTGGCCTGGGATGGAGGGATCTGCGGGCTGATCCACCCTGGGGGCTACCAGCCAGGCCTTCCCCAGTGGCCCACTTGTAGCTTTGGCACCAAGCTACGCTACAAAATGGTAGGAGAAATTAGGTAATTTCTCACTGCCTAAGTGATGATCTCCTTTCTCTCCCTAGCAATATATGGTGAGCTACCTTGGGGCTGGAAAGAGCAATTCAATGAAAATTCAGCCAGGCAGCACTGACAATTTGAATAAGTTAAATAAGCCTTTGCTGCATATACTGGGTAGAGAGAGAGAGAAAGAAAGAAAAGGTTCTGCCCTCAGACATTTTACTCCTCAGCCAGGTTTGCTCAGGGCGGGGAGCAGGAATTACTGCTAATGGACCACACGGATTGCGGGCGGCCGGGAAGGCATCCGCCCCTTGCTTCATTTTTCCGGAAAGCCGAGAGAATGGGGCCTTTTGGTCCCTCGCAGTTTGGAGAGACACAAAACCCAGCGCGAGACTGGGAGGAAAGAGAGCTTTTCTCCTCACCTTTCCAGGGAGCACAGAAAAATATATATATATACATATATGTATACAATTTTTTATTTTTTGGAAGATTCGTGGCCAGATGCATTGCTGGTGGCTTTTGTTGCAGCTCTGCTTTTGAGTGCTGCTGTGGTATTCTTTGAAATTTCAGAAGGCTCTTGGATTAATTAAGGCTTTTAACTTAATTTACTGCTATTTGAAGCAGATTATATGCATATATATGCCCCCCTTCCTGCGTGTAAGCCCAGCTATTCTACGGCTGCTGCAGTAAGGCAGGGGGAGAGCCAAAGTGCAGCAGTTAGAAGCTAAAATTTCCAACGGGAGCTGCACAGGCTCCCGAGTTTCCCTTGTCCTCCCCATCCCAACCTGTGTTTTGGGGCTTGCTGGCTTGCTCTGGATTCATGGGACGAATCTCTCTGCCATGGGGAGGTGACATGTGGGTGTTGTGCAGGTGCCTGTCTTTGGGCAGAGCTTCCTGCGGGTGCTGCCTGTCGCCCAGCAAGGCGCTGGCGTTGCAGGATCCCATCACGCTCCCTGTGGGCACCGTCCAAGATCACTTTTGTGTGTGCTGCTCAGGGGGCTGCCTGAGCAGTGGCTGATGGATCGGTGCGGCTGGTAGGAACGCGTCTCGTAAGCCTTCTCCTTGGGCCCGTGGACATCACGGGGACCTGGCGTGTGCCCGTGCGTCCTCGGCAGCTCCGGGGCAGCCTTGGGACGCTCAAAGTTGCGGTGCCAGCATAAGTGGAACTGCGGTGGCCTCCCTGCAGCTGCACCCTCAGCGCCCTGGGGACATCGGGGTCCATCTTGAGCAGGCTGGGAGCCACCCTCCTCCCCACAGCTCTGCCCTGTCCTGCCCCTGCAGCTGGTCACCAACAGGCCTTATGGAGCAGCCTGGGGAAGGGCACCCATGGGTGTGACAGGCTGAGTCACGGCTCCTTTCCTTGCACAATGTGGCAGGTGACCTGGCTGGACCTTCCGAGCCAGCTGGCTCGCCAGGGCGCTTTGAGGAAGATCAGATGTGGCCTTACCAAGGGAGTCCACCAAGACCTCTCTGAGCTCAGGAGTCTTGAAGTCTGGATGACCAGCAGCCCAGGAAGGCTCAAAGCCAAATCCCGAGCTTCTTTTAATGGCCTGTGTTCTCCCAGGATAGGAAAGCTGTCCCTCGCTGGAAGTCCTGGGCTTCTCCTGACAGCCCTCCACTGGAAGATCTGGAGGGGATTTTGTGGTTGCGATGGGTTTCCTGTTGCCTCTGAGTAGTAACCGTAGCCCCTGTAGCAGACACTTGTTCATGGGGCTGGAAAGATTGCGTGAGGCGGTGAAAGTGCAATGGGACTCTCAGGCCTGCGGCTGTGAGGCGTAAAGGAGGTGGTAAAGGTCAGTGTGGGGAGGTCCCAGCAGAGAGCCTGTGAGTCGCCCGTGTGCCTCCGCCTCGGCGCCGCAGCGCTCGAGGGTTGCGGGAGCGCCGCTGCTCACCACACGCCTCAGGGGTTGTTGCTGCAGGGCTTGCGCGAAGCCCTTAAAGTCTGAGCTGGCGTGACGTGAAAGCAGAGGGACGCGAATGGCTTGGCTTTGTTGTGGTTTGTGGTCCCTTGTAAACAGGAACCCTCTTTGTGCGTGGCCAATGCATCTTTCTTCAGGTCTTGTCCTAAAGTTATCGCCTGAGCTTCTGGATATCAAAGTTTGGATGCTGCTTACTGCATCATTCCTCGTCCATCACGTTGCTGTCTGGAGATGGATCTCCTGCTGGGTTAAACTGGTCCTTTGTGGTCTGCTAGCGATCCTGGCATCACTGTACACCCTGCAGACAAATAGACAGGGGATCCTCTTGAGATGCCAGTCTCACTCCATTGACTGTGGGAGAAGTTTGGTCGTTTTGGCCTCCTTCAGGTGAATTGTGTGTGGTCCTTTTGCTCCCTTCCCATTCATTGCTTTCCAGTCGCAATCTGCTATAAGACTTGTATTCCCCACTTCTCTCTTCTCCTTCACCACCCCAGCCTAATCCATCCTGGGCATTGCAAGTAGAGTCCAAGGAGAAAATAGCACTTTATCACACTGTTAAAAGCCTTTCCCTTCTTAACACACTGTTCAAGCATGACACCCGTACCGTGTAAGATATAAAGCAGTAGCATTGGCTCGCTTTGGGAGTGTAAGGAAATCCGTAGCTTGTTGTAAGCACTCAACATGTTGGAGGAGTTCTCTCTGAGTCAGAAGGGTTTCTATCGTGGCCACAAATGCCATCAATAAACCTCTCACGAGTGGCCGTGTTTGTCATTGTGTCATTTATTCCACATCTGAGCTTCCATGGAGGAGCAACGCCAGCGGTGCTGCCCGGCCAGCTCCTCCGCACCGCTCGCCTGGCAGAAGGGGCCCTGCTTGAGCAGTGTTTATGGAGATGGGAACGCACTGAAAACAGCCTCGAGCTGACTGCAAACAGCCCTTGTGAGCTTGTGTGGGGTCCCTGTGAGCGCTCCGGATTAGCCAGAAGTTCTGTGTGCAGCTACAGCTGAGACGCTCTGGTCCCCAGCGTTTCTGTGCACAGTGAGTGGCTTTGAGCTGTGAGACTTGGTTGGCGTTAAACCCCATCTCCCTCTGACTCTCTGGGAAGGGAAGCACGTGTCTTGGCCAGGCTGCCGCTGAGGGCATTTTGTGACCTGCGTTTTGGTCGTGGTGCAGGGCCTGGCTCATCCGGCGACCCCCGGGTATAGCCAGGTAGCCCTGATGGTTGTCTTTATCCCCAGGGGCCTGGAGGATCAAAGTGCTTCCTCCACTTGAGCACCTCCTCCCGGAGCCTGCATCACCCTGCTGCCCTGCTCTCCCTCTCCTCACCGCTCTGGACTTGGCTCCTGGGAAATGACAAGCCTTGCCGCACTCCTTTTTATATTTGCCCTGTTTTCTTGCACGTTTGAGCTGAGCTTTCCATGTCTCCTGGTCCTGGTACACCTTGCTGACCTGACTGTAGTTTGGGAAGGTCTTCCCATGCTCGTGCAATGCGTGGGAGCTGCTCTTTGACGTGTGTCCAAACATCAGGAGCAGGTGTTGGAGGTTGTTGGATTAAATGCTGGGTTAACCTCACATCGCTCGGTTACCCCTTGGACCCTGCTTTCCTTTTGGAAGTAGCTCCTGCTTCTGGCCAGCACAGCCCAAGCGCCATTGCATCTGCTATAGCTGCCAAGGCCAACCATGCAAACGCAGGTTGTTTTAGAGCTGCCACAGAAAGTTTGAGCGGCCATTAGGAAGTTTGCCAAGCCATTAAAGATGCCTTCCGCTGCCTCCCCGTGATAAAAATCATTCCGATATCTGCTGGTGGGAAAGCAGAGCTCTCGCTGAGCTTTGCTGCTGCTGGAGGCTGCTGCAGCCCCTGGAACTATGTGGGCCGGTGCCTGCGCTTTGGCTTCCAGACACCTAAACCACTGGTGAGTTATGGCACGGGGGACTTGTGGCCACCTGGACGTGACTCTGCTGGTCATCTTCCACCCAGGAGAGGTTTATTTGCCTGCTGCCCTGGTATCTGTGCGACCTCTGGCTTTTAGGATGGGTGTTTTGGGCAAGGCTTCTTCAGCAGATGGGAGATTTGGGGTTATGGGACAACCATTTGCAGCTGAGTGCTGAGTGAGGGGGCACCCATTGCTGAAGAGCTGAGTTTGTGCCGCTGCTTTCAATTGCTGGGATTGCTGGCTAAAATCTGCCTGAAAAGGCTGTTCCGAAGTTACCGGAGGGAGCAGTTTGGGAGAAAAAGGGTCGAAGAGGGTTAGAAGGCCCAAGCATCGTCTCTCCCTGCTCCGCCAGGGTCGAGGCCAGAGGGAGTTTGTGGTGCGGTCAGTCCTCCGTGTTGGACACTGCTCGTCGCCCCCGTGCCGGGATGGGTGGGTGTAAAGAAAGCGTTGGCCAAATCCAGCGAGTACTTCCCCAGGTCTGGCTGCACCCGGGGAGACTTGGGAGACCCGAGTTCAGTCCCAGCCCTGCCATCTGCATGGGGGTACCTGGAGCAGTTGCGCAGCTTCCCCCAAAACAGGGGATACATCCTACTTCTCAGGAGAGAAGTGCCTTGAAGATCTGCTCACTGAGGATCCCAGAGCTAAAGCACGGCAGTGTTTTATGGAGGACAAATGTATGTTTGCTGATGTGCTGAGCGACGGGGGTCCCGGGCGGTCCCTTCCCAGCTGGGGCTTGAGTTCTGCAACCCTCGAGTGCAGGTTTGTACCTAGGAGTCCTCCCTCGGCGAGACTGAACAGCCCGAACAGCTGAACTGATTTTGCTTTGCAGAATCATTTGGGAGCCCGAGGGTCTTCACAGGAGGGAGCAAGGCGACCGAGGTGGGTTTCCAGCCGTGCTGGGCATCCATCCCCGCAGCATCCCTGCGTTTCCTCGCCTCCCTGCGTGTGCACGTGCCGCCTTCCAGCCTCTTCACTTTGCCAAGGCTCTAGCAGAGCGCCCTGAGTGGGTCAACTGAGTCGATGCTCCGTTCTTCTAAGGATAATGATAAACATTAATGATAATGTTTTTTCACAAAGGGGAGAAGTTTTACCTGAAGTGGATGGAAAGGGACTTTCCATAATTCAGGACAGTGGTGGCTGTTGCTGCTTCTGGGGCAGCTTCAAATACACCTTGTATTTACCATGCAAACGAGTGTGTTCTTTTTTTTAGGGGGGATGGAAATTGCTGAGGTTTGATGGTATTGTTAATCTAAAAAACAAAAAAGATGGAGAGAGAGGAAAAAAAGTTGTTTTGTTTAAAACACAGCGAGACATTTTGCATGCTTTTTTCCCCAACTCGTGCGCTGTTTATGTTTCTGCAGCAAATGGAGAGGAAGTTGGAACGGGCTGAGCGTGAGTAGGAAGCAGGAAGCAGGGGGTGGCTTCATGCTGTGTTGGAATATATATATATATGTAAAGAAAGGAGGTCTTTCACCAACTTGAACGTGTTGTGCAAAACCTTCAGCAAATATTCACGTAGCTCTAGGGTGGGCACAAACCGCCGGGGAGGAGCAGCACTGGGATGTGTTTGTCCGTGCTGTAATTTGGATGAAGTTCATCTGTGCTGCCACCTTGAATGCACGGCCAGGTCTCACAAAGCCCCTGTGTTGGGCTGGGGCCTCGTCGGTAACCCCCAATTTGGGCTCCTAATCCAAGTTTAAAATACTGTGGCCACATGCTGCTGACCTGTTTGGTGGCATCACCCTGGCCCTGTTGGTGATTTGTTCCAAAAACATGACTTAAATTTAAGCTCTTTAAGGCCATTGAGGTGCTTGAGGGTGGTGGCCAAGGGCGAAGCTGCTGTCTGGAGCACGTTTCGCTCTCCTTCTACAAAGAAGTTCTGTCTTCCTGGAAATTGCACATCTGTTTCTTTTAGTAATATAAGCTCTGACCTGCCGTGATCTTTTTTGTTGTTGTCGTTTTCTTGTTAACGCTTAAACCAGTGCTGCAGCGTGGCCAGAGCAATGTGCTTCTTGCCATAGTCCTCCTTCAGAGGAGGGAAGAAAACCTCTCAAGGCAGCAGTGGATTGAAAGATGGGTGCCTCCTTCCCCTTCAAAATAAGAGAGGGAAAAAAAAATGCTCCGAGGCTTCTAGCAGGTCCTCCCGCACATGTCCCAGTGGAGAAGTCAGCCGAAGAGTGGGCACACTCAACCCACATGAGGCATCACGGGCACGGTGGTTTACAGGTGACAAAGTCACCTGAGGGAAAAACTACTTGAGAGCTATTCAGTGTAAATCCAGGGAAATTCCAGCCTGGGAAATCCTTGACCTGGTAGTGCTGGAGCCCCGGAGGTATCTGGCGAACCTGTCCCTCTGCCCATGCCCTGTTCCTATCGCCCATCCTTAAGGCTGCTGTGGCCGACGTTGGGCAGGTCCACAGGAGACCTGAGGCTTTGTCCTCGTCACGGAGGCCTTGCTATCAATAAGGGCCATGCCTGGCAGTCCTGGCTCATCACCCAGCCGCCTCCACGTATTTCTGGGACACGACTCGGAGGTGGGAAGGGAGGGCCGGAGCCGCAGCTGCAGCATTGCCTTGGGTTGGACGTGCTCCGCTTTGTCTGCTCTTGGAAGCCGAGCAGCCCCGAGCCAGGCTCGTGCTTTCCTAGGAAACCACGTGGCCGTTTGATAAGCACAAACCTGGCAGCTGTGATTATATGTTCGGAGAATATTTGACTGCAGATGCCAAGTGAGTGGAAGGACTTTATTTAGGGCGGTGAATGCTGAGAGACGAGAACAAAAAAATAGGAGGAGAGACCAGAATATAGATGTTGGAGAGATGTTTTCTTTTGGTGCCAGCTCAACTTCCCCGGAGCTGGAGGCGTTTTCCAGGGCTTACGTTTTCTGCCGCTCTCTCCTCGAGTCTCATAGGGTCTCAGATGTGGCATCCGTGACCACGGGAGGCCCCGAGGAGCCCAGTGTGTTGTCCAGCTGCTGCCCCCACCCCTATGTGAGGAATGCAAAGGCCAAATCCTTGCTTGGCACTGCTCTCCATGTCCCCATGAAGCTGATGGGCTAGTGCCAGCGGACATCAGCTGGCCCAGGGAGTGTGTGCAGTGGGAGGAAAAGGTGCTGGAGATAATAAACCCCCACCCCGCTTTTATGTTATGTTATGTTATGTTATGTTATGTTATGTTATGTTATGTTATGTTATTTTTTTGCTGGTGTAACCCAGCCAGGAGAGAGGAGGCCGGTCCTGGGGCCGGGCTCCCCGTGGCAAGCGGGGCGGGCTGGGTGCTCAGGCCGGATGACATGGGTGGACACGTGTTGTAGCAGGACCTGCTGCCGTGGCTGTGCTCTGCTGAAGCAGCACAGGTGCCTTCAGCTCTTCAGTGAGTTGGTTTTCAGGTGGATCAGGTCCTGTGCTGAGCAGGGTGCAAACCCTTCTGCTGCAGAACGCAAGGTGCAGCCCTGGGAGTGGGTGGTTGGACCCTCTTGGTGCGCTCCCTGGCACGTCTCTCCTGCTGGCTCCTCCTGGCCTTGTGGAGAGCCACTTCCAGGAGCTTCCTGGCCCACACCAGCATCGCAGCAGCCCCAACCTGCTCTGGGCCTTTCCGAGGGGCTCCATGCTGAGGCGAGGGGAAGGCGCAGCGAGGAGGAGGTCAGCGGCAGGGCGGGATGTGGCCCCCCGGCCAGGCCTGCTTGGACTCAGGTCTCCTGTGGGTTAAGAGGTGGCTTTGCTCAGCACAGTCCAACCCACCGCGGTCCTAACAAGCGATGTCCTCTTGTGTGATGCCAGCAGGCCTGTCTCCGCTTCCTTCCCGAGGTGAAGCCAAGGTGTCCCGTGCACAGGCACAGATATTTAGCTTTGGGACACCAGGATGAAACCCTTCCCACCATCCCACCAACCGCTGGGCACCGTAGAAACCAGGACAGAGTTCCCCTCTTCCATGGAAAAACTGTCTCTGCTGGAACCAGGGCTGTGTAGAGATGGGTTGGGTCGTTCTGTTGCCTTTTGCCTTCTTGCCAAATAGCGCGTTTTGTTGTTGGCACCTGAGGGATGGAGTTAGACCCTTGGGGGCAAATAGCCACCGTAAAAGAGCGTCGCTCCGGTGGCTTGGTCCTGTCTGTCCCCAGCGGAGACAAGGGAGAAGGGGCTGCTGGATTCCTGCTCCGAGGCCCCCGCGGTGCCCTTTGAGCCCAGGCTGGGAGCGGATCCGTGCCAGGAGAGCTGCGTCTCGCCGGGACTTTGCCCCGGCGCCAGGCGCCAACTGCTCCTCATCCCTTCCCCTTGCCCGAGGGGAGCGGGAGCTCTTCCTGAGGCACCATCCCTCTTCCCAAGGGAGAGAGCTGCGAGGTGCCGGGCGGCCCTGGGAAAGGCTTTTTCCATTGAGTCATTTGCTGCCGCCGCTTTTCCTTTTCCGCGGCGGGGATGAGCTCGGGGCGGGGGAAGGAGAGATGGAAAAACCCATCCCGGCTCTCCTGCCGGCGCCGCTGCCCCGGGTTTGCTTTTTGGAGGGAGCCGCAGACGGGCAGCCGCATAAATAGAAGAGCTACGGGGCTATTTTAAGACTTGGGTTGCATCATCTGTGGATTAAAGAACAAAAAAATCTTTCTTTTCGCCGCCATGGGCAGCAGCAGTGGCTTGAAAGCTGCTCCAATCCCATATGGGACATTTCAGAGCACGTTTTGTCACCCAGGTGAGGGGGGAACCGGAGGGTCCCAACAAAACCATGGCCCTCTGCTTTTCAGGGTGCCCTTTAGTGCTAGGCAGATGGGGTGGGAAGGGGGGTGGAAGGATGAGGTTGTTTCCCGGCGTGGCTGGATTCGCAGTTGGGATATTGGAGTGCTCGGATGGGCGTCCGCGCCAACGGGAGGAGAGGGGGTGTCGCCGGCCGGGCCCCACACGTGCTCTGCTTTATTTGCCGGCACGTTGGCCCCGGCTCCCTCCACGACAGCGTTGCCAGCGTCTCGGCTTCTGCAAAAGCTCAGGATCAGGATCAGTGCCTCCAAGATTAAACCCAAAGGGAAGGGAGCAGCCCTGGAGCCTCCCCGTGGCAGCTCAAGAGCGCCAACACCTGTAAATATTTGTACCTGAGCAAGATAAGCATGTGTTTAAAGTGGGGTTTTATCTCCCAGCAGCAGCAGATGGCTCATCCAGGTGGACGAAGGTGATGTTTAGGGTTGTGAGATAAAGTGGGTGAGCCGGGAGCTGCTCCTGAAGAGGAGTGTGGAGAAAGGCTTGGAATCATCTGTGGAATAGAGCGCGCTTTCTCCATTAGCAACCACAGCCACGAAGGATCACTGGTATAATTGAATTAGAAAATGCTTTTTTCTTTCTTTTCCTGCTGTTCTTCCTGCTTCTCCATCAAAGGCCTTTGAGGCTTTTTGGCGGATGATCTGCACATCAGGATGCAGAAATGTTACGGGGAGACGGATGAGGTTGTTGCCATAATGATAGTATAAAGCTCATATTTATCTTCTGCAAATAGCTTTGATATTAGACTTTTCCTGATATTAGACTTTTCCTGAGCTCTTCTTAGAATGGATTTTTTTTTTTAATCAGGACCCTGTAATTCAGCCCATGTACCAGGTTCTACAGTGACTGTGAACCAAGTAGCGCTGTGTTTTTGTGGATATTGGAGCCCCTGCTTCCCTCTGGCCTGCTTGGAGCTTCCTTCTGCCCCGTTGGATCCTCTCACCCCTTCCTGTGTGACAGCTTGGTGACAAGTTTGGCCCTAGTGGCTTGGGCCCTTCCTGGCTCTGTGTCCCACCACACCGTGACAGCCTGGAAGTGTTTTGTGTGGTGGGACGTTGACTTTGATGGCTTTGACGGAGACTTGAGGGAGAACCTCAGCCCACACTTCTCGTGGACCGAACGGGGCCAAGCAAAGACATCAGTGGAGTTAACGTTACTCCTTTTGTGGGAGGATGGTTTCTTTCCATCCTTGCCTTGCCTGGCACTCACCAGTGGGCTGCCCAAAAGGTAGTTTGGTTGCTTTTCCATCTGGAGCAGAGCAAGGGTGGGACAAACCCATCTGTTTCCCAGGAGGGACCGCCTGGGATTACAAGTGCCATGGGACTTGCTGGAAGAGCTGAAGGAGAGAGCTTGTCCCTCCCGTGAGGTCGGGGACAAGTCCTTGTGCTTTCAGCCTTATTTCCACTCTGCCCCCATTCAAAAGATGCCAAAGGAAGAGTTTTCATGCTGAAAAATGCCATGGGAATGTGGTCCCTCCTGGGGAAAAACAAATATATATACTGGAAGAAAAGGTGGAGAGGAAGGGGAAGCACAGGAAAGGAAGAGAAGGGGACCTTTCCCCTGCTTGGATGTGAAAGTGTCCTCAGGAAATAACAATAGGAGATATGGATCAGTGCTTGATGGATTGTCGCCTTCTCCTGGCATGGCCCACACTTTCCTCCAAATCCTTTACCTCTTCTTCCTGCCTTTCCGTGCTGCTGTTCCCCTTTTCCTTCAGATCCTTTCTGCAGCAGGTTGGGGAGCTCTCGCTGTCCCCACGGAACTGTCGGCACTTGTGGGAACTTGCAGGAAACGCGGGAGAGCATCGATCCCTGTGAGTGCGGGGATGGCAGAAGAGAGCAAGGAGCTCGGGTGCGAGGTGGGACATCAGCGGCGGCAGAGCTGTCTCCTAAGCCAAGTGGTGGTGGCAGTGATGTCCCTCATGGGTCCGGCTGCTAGAGCTCTACTTCAGGAGTTTCTAAGTCTGGAAGAGCCCACCTCTCTATGCCCGAGACTGCCCCTGTCTTCCTAGTCCCTCGGGAGGACAAAAAAAAAAACCCAAAAAAGACATTGCTTTGCCTTGGAAAAGTGTGATTTGTGGAGTTCAGCCACCACAGGTGGTGGTTGCACAGACCTTCTGCTCAGCACAGAAGGGTTTGTACCTAGCGCGGTACGAACTCTCTAGGCTTCATGTGGCTTCACGAGGGAGCTAATACAAGAGTTTGAGGTGCTGAGGTGGCCTTGCCCCGCGCTAACGCTGTTGTGCTCTCTCGTAGCCCGCAGACTCGGAGCCCATGGCGTACACGGCGAGCCCCACGCCGGCGGGGCCCATCGGCGCCCAGTACTGCGTCTGCAAGGTCGAGTTGTCTGTGTGCGGCCAAAACCTTCTGGATCGGGATGTCACGTCCAAGTCCGACCCCTTTTGCGTCCTGTTCATGGAGGTCAATGGGAAATGGGTAGAGGTAAGTCCTGAAGTTGTCCTGATTTCCAGCTCGCGTGGTTGACCCAGTGTTGATGTCTCCGAATGGTGCTGGTATTTTGGTGCGGGCTGATTTGGGCAAGCGGAAGCTAAATGTTGCTTGCCTGTGTTGTGAAGGGGGCTGCACTTAAACTGATTCCGTGCTTATCCAGAGAAGGGGAGTGCCTGGAAACCACCTTGGCTCCCACCTGTTCCCAGGCTTCCTTCCAGTGGCACCAAGCTGGGGGAAGGCAGCATGACGATACCCTTGGCTCATCCTTGCTCTGTCCAGACTTGGGATCTGAGGAGGGCTCTCATGTTGTTTTACTCATTTAAGCACCCACTGAACCTAGAAGTCTGTTCATGCGTGGAGTAAATACAGACTAAACAAGGACAGACCTTGATTCCTAAGCAGAGCCGAGTCTCTGGGTTAGTCATGGCTGGAGCGAGTTGGATTAACATTGCTTTAAACATCTTTTCTTTTGTTCCCTTCCCTTCCCTCTGTGCCCAGGGCTCAGCCAGAGGCTGGCATGGGAGATCTGAGCTACCAGCTCTTGTCAAGATGCTTTGAACAGCAAGGAATAGAAATCTCAAGCATAGGCTTGTGCTTTTGAGACATGCAGCCAGGCTCTGCGAGAGGCTGGGGCTGAGCTTTCAAAGCTCCTCGTAGTCCTCTTTGGCATAATATTTATCTTTAGATAGGACAGAAATCGGTTTCGGTGTGCCCAGCTCCATGCAACACCACAGTGCAAACGGCGGCCCCTGGAAGCTGCCGCGAGGAAGGAGCTGCTTCCCTGAAGATCAGTGTCTCCTGCCTTGCTTTTCTTCCTGTGTTGAGCGACGAGTTTCATGCTGCTCTAGAGGCTGCGTTTTGTGCCAGGTGTGTGCGAGGTCTTTCAGTGCCCAGCACAAAGCATGCAGACATCTGTTGCAGAGGGAAGAGCTGTACTAAAGCTGCACCTTTGAAGGTTCCCTACATCCCGCACCTCGAATGAAGCAGCTTCATCAAGGTCAGATCAGGTTCCTCCATGAAATCAGCTTCCAAAAATCCTTTCGGTCCCCTCGAGGGTGCACGTGTGGCACAGATGTGTAAACTGTGGCACATCTGCTTTTGCTACCACCCCATCCCCTGGGGTGGTTTCTGTGGTGAGCTGATGGATGGCATGACAGCACGTGAGACTTAATCGCTTACCTCAAAAATAGCACCTGCTGGGAGCTGGTTCTGGCATCCCAAACCATAAACAAAGCTGTTCTTTGGGGTCTGACTTGAAGAGCTGCTGTTCCTGTGGGACAGGATGGGCTGGGGGATGGCCTGGCAAGTCTGTCCTGCAGAATAGAGTTATCCCAGGTAGCTTCTGTTTGAATATCTGGGGCCCTTTTTGAAAATTATATCAAGGTAAACAGAGCTTTAAGTTGTGCTTTTAATGAGCTTGCGAGCTGTCATTCACTGAAATGGGAGAGGAAAGATGAATATTGCATGTTAGATGAACAGAGGGCTGGGGATCTGCTCTGTTCCAGATGGACAGCAAGCAGCTGGCAAATCCAAGAAGCTTTGGAGCTCTTTGCACCCTTCATGTTTCCTCCTTACCAGAAATCCCATGCGTGCCGGCTTCACCTGCCATGTTTAATGCTGGGAGGTGCTGAGGAGAAACTGCCAAGGATCTTGTTGCTTGCTTGGCAAAAAGGAAAGGTCATTCCTGAATTATCCTCCCTGCCAGCACTGTTTTTCCTTGGATTTACCAAAATATCCAGCTCTGCAGATGTCCCAGTGTGTGTTGTTGCTTCCAGCCCTCTGCTTCGCTGGGATGAAGCTGCTCGCTAAGCCAATGGAGTGTGAGGGAATTTACCCTTAGCGGCTGTCTGAATTATTTGATAGCGTAAGTAAAATGCTGGCTTGATCCCAAGGATTTGCTTCCCAGAATACCCACCAGCCAGATCCTCCTCCTGCTGGGAAGATCCTGCTCCTGCTAGGAAAAGGACCAGGGTGGCTGCAGCCACCGCGAGCTGCTTCTGGGGCCGCGTGTCTAAGTGTTGTCATCGCTGCAGTTCACCCAGAGCTGCCCAAACTGCCTTTGAACCTTGGTTATCACCTGTATTATTGCCCCACAAAGACGTGGCGCTTGGGTGATGCTTCCGTGTAGGTGCCAGCTTCTCAGATGTGACTTGGTTCCCAGGAGGAACCTCCTGTCCCTGGGGACAAGAGGGAGCGGAGAAGCTCTTCCTGCTGATGTGATGGGTACAGGCACTGGTTTGAGTGCCAGCCAGGGCAGGATGGCACAAAACAATCATCTGAAGGGCATTAAGTCACCTAGGACCAAACCCGGTCCAAAACCAGGACAAATAACCATCCTAGTTCCCAGGAAATTAGGTTGGTCCTTTTGGGTGGTGCCCGGGCTAGCAGGGGAGCCAAGGAGCTGCTGAGTGATGGGCATCACTGAGGGTATCTTATAACTGGTCTCCTGGGTGTCAAGCAGGTAGATGCAGGGCAAGTCCTCCCCACTGCCCAGCCTGGGTGGTGCTGGCTCAGCAACCCAGATGACATTGATGAGCCTTCCAGTCTTGTCAAGTGGCATCTCTTTGAGCTGATTGTAATTCTTGGGAATTTCTCGTTCACTGTCAGCAACGTCTCAGTCCAGCAGTTTTGATTCCACCGTTTCTTTTGCAATGCGATCAAACGTGTTTTTTCTTTTCCTGTTATTTTTAGCTGCTTTTTAATTGGCAAAGTGGCTCCTGGAGGTCGGTGTTGAGTGGCAGGTTGCTCGATGTTCCGCTTGCGTGGTTGCAGCGGAGGTCAGCGTCCTGCAAAAACCGACGGGGGCTTCGCTGCCGGCCGTGGGGCTGCCTCTGCGTGGACAACAGGGCCCCCCGTTGCTTCTGCATGCAGAAAGCTCTGGCTCTGAGCGCAACTGGCCGAGATACGTCAACCTGCTGGGAGCAGAACACATCCTGGAATTCAAATGTGGGCAGTCTTCATGCAAAGTCTCCCTATCATCCCTATCAGATGGATTTATGCAGCACAGGTGAAACCAGGGGCTTGTCCTGGTTGATGCAAATGGTCTAAAATGAATCCATTTTGTGTCTGCGAGTGGTGGCTTTAAGAACACAGCTAAATGCAAGGGATGGACCAGGGCAGGCAATAATGGCTAAGCCAGATGGACTCATCCCATTGCATGTGCCGAGAAGCCCTCACACTCTGTGTGTCCCCTCGGGACTGATTAGTGATGAAGAAGCTACAAATATCAACCCTCCTTTAGGACATGGGTCTCTTTCCGCAGTCAGAACCAGCCGTGCTGGGGGGTGGATCTGGGGCTGCAACGCCTGCTAACGCCCACAAAAAGGATTCTGCTCGCTGCGGTTTTTTCCTCTGGCTGTCAGATTTGTTCCCAAATACAATTATTTTGTCTCACTAAGCTTCCTAGGAACTAAAACGCTCTGTGAATCAGCCTTGAGGGGGAAAGGGAAGGAACAGAAAACACAAGCCAGAGAGTGACATAAGAACGGGTAACATATTAATTTTCGGCCTGATGACATCATGTTGCAGGAGCCATGGAAGACCTGGCCCATGATGCTGGGAGCAGGGACAGGTATGACTCAGCTGTGCCATTTCTCTTGAACCCCTTGTGAATCATCTTTCCAGCCCAGAGCATCGGGTATGGTGCAACATCACGGCTCGCTCATGCTCTTGAGGCCTTGTTGGTTTTCTAGGCACAGCTTGGTCTGAGCTGAGTGTTTAAGCTGAGTCAGTTGCCAACCTTTTGGCTGGAGTTGCTTGAGCTGTGACTTCCAAGGTCTCTCTGGAGGAGATGGGAAGAGAGGAAAGAGGCACAGCGTAGCATCTCTGCTCTTAAATCATGTCCTTTCCGCATTTTCTCAGTGCTAGAAGTGTCTTCCTTCCCTTGCTCTCCTCACTCTTGCTTTTTTCCAGGTCTATGAACCAAGCCCTGGTTGTTCCTTCTAGGTTGGTCTCTTGGCTACTTTTTCAGCTCAAGATTTTCTTTGCACTTGTGACAGCATCTCTCGTGCTGGGTTTGCTTAATCTTCTCTAGTAAAACTGGAGCAGGAGAGCACTTGGGCTATAGCCATTCAACCTGAGATCCGTCAGTTGAGACACTTTCCTGGTTTTCTGCTTGTTTCATAGAACTGAGGCTCTTGACTGAGCAGAGATCTTTAATTAGCCTGCTTGTCTCTTAAAAACCTTTATGCTTTCCTCTCTTGACTTGCGAAGACAGTTCTGTGCTTTACAGGGTCAGGAAAACACTTACACGGCTGGGTTTTGAAGGAAGCCCTCTTGCTCTGCATTAACTCCAAACGCCCTCTCTGGGTTTCACCATTCCTTCAGACCCTTGTTCGAGGTGTGCCCCGGCTGTTGGATGACATGGGGACAGCTCTTGGTGGTGAAGGCCACTCTTGCCTTGAGCATTAGCATCCATTCGAAGCACAGCAGAGCTTGTTTCTGATGGCTGAGGTAAAGCACTTGAGTTGGAGGCGCTGAGACCTGGGAGAGCAACTGGCTCCTCGTGTTTCTCTCCGCTGTCTTGCGTGTCTGGCATGGCAGAACATGGCATGTGGCTCGTAAAGCACGGCCACGCTCCTGTGGGTCTTCAGAGGATGCTGGACCCTCAGGACTTGAACTTCTTGTACCCCCATGGACAAGGTGGGTACAAGATCCCTTTTTAAGGCCAGATCCCTCGCAAAGATACCTCAGCGTGTATGTGTTAACTTGCTTGGCTGTGGTGCCCCGGGGTGTGTTGGCCATTTCTCCACCGCTCTGGGGGCCTTTTTCAGCCTCTGCAAGCCCAGCTTTCACCTTCTGGAGTGATGGAGCATTGCTCGTGTGGAGGTGAGGGCGTTGGGCATCTGGGCTATGTAGGTGCTCGTGAAGATCCCGATCTCTGTTTTCTTTCTCTTGGGTACTCCAAAAAAAGCCCTTTTTGTTTCACTTCTGTTATTTAGCAGTCCGGTTTTATGGTTGCGCTGCTGCAGGGGGGAACAGCCACAGAGCTCTGGCTCGTTGCATCCTTGGCCTCAGTCTTACACAGTCTACCCACCTCCTCCAACCCGCAAGGGAAGCACCTTGCTGCATCCAGAACAGCTCTCTGCTTGTCCCAGTCCTAACCGAGGAGTTTTGGAGGGCGGCTGGGCAGGCTTTCCATCGCTCAGGGGGTGCAGGAGAAGCAAGCTGAAATCCATCTCTGTGCTGCCTGCTGCCAGGGAGAAGTTTGGTTCTGAGGCTTGAAAATGGGTTTGTGCGTCCTGTGCTATTTAATAGTGTGAGCGTCCATTGCTTCTCTCTGAGCAGAAGTTTGGGGTCCTTCAGTAGAGGGAAGTGGTAGGGAAGGAAGCATCTGCATGGGGCTGGCCAAGCCTTCCCATGGCTGGGTTTTCAGGTCATGAAGAAGGCTGGTGCTCGTGGACTGGGTGCTGCTGTTCAGTGCTGTGGTAGCGGTGCTGAGCACCTTCCCACGGGTGTCCAGGAGGGAGCCAACCTCCTGGCGCAGAGGGACCTTCAGGAGTTATCTCATGGGAAGGAAACGGTCCTACTGTCAGCACTCTGCTTCTGGGGTGCGGATCCCAAGGTGCCTCCTCTGCAAATGCTGTATCCCAATGGAAAGGCTTACGGGAGGGTGAATCTGAAGGAGTTTGTCCTCTAAAACATGAAGGGCTATGAGCAACGAGAAGCTCCCTGTGGTTTTGGTGGCAGTCAGAGTCCACAGAGCCTCGTAGTGGGAGAAACTGGCTGAGCAGAAAGCAACCTGGAGCAACGGGGGAATTGCAGGCCAGTTCATCACTCTTGCAGGCTCCTGGGGCTGCTGCCCGGGAGGTGCAGGAGGCTCTGGTTGTTGCAAACCCTGTTCTGCCCATCTCAAGTGCTCCCTTTCAGGCAGCTCCTCGGGGCCGGACGGAGCCCGCGGCTCCACGGAGGCCTCGAAACAGCATCCGCTTCCAGCGCCTGCAGCCACAAAAAGCAGGTGCACACGGAAGCCCCTGCTGCACCTGGAAGACTGTGGCCCAGGCAGGAGTATTGTTTGTGTTCAAGAACTACTACGCTCGTGTGCAAGTGCCACCAGCTCCGGAGACCGGCTCCCAGTGCACTTGAGAAGTGTATTCTTGATAAAATCACCCCTACGCGCGTGTGCCTTCCATTCTGGTTTAGTTGCTCCTGTAACTTTATCCTGGAATAATAGAATGAAATGGAAAAGAATGGAAAAGAAAGGCTGATGGTACCACCTCATCTACCAGCCGCGTCAGGGCAGGACTGGTCCCAAGCTGCTCTGGTTTTGTGGCTCTTCGTCAAGCCAAAGAAACTCAGGTGCTCCGGAGTGTTTGGTGCTTTCCGTGGGATCTTATCCCACAGTCTCATCCATCTTGCAGCAAACCCCTTGTAAAAATTGGCTGAGAACTCTATCTTTATTTTATTTTATTTTATTTTATTTTATTTTATTTTATTTTATTTTATTTTATTTTATTTTATTTTATTTTTATATTTTTATATTTTTATATTTTTATATTTTTATATTTTTATATTTTTATATTTTTATTTTATATTTTATTTTATTTTTATTAAACTACCGCAATATTTGTAGCTGTCCATTCTTACAAAATCCATTTCATTTGCTTGCTTGCAATTCATGCTTGTGAATTATCCTTGCAAGTGTTTTTCAATGGTTATTGCACTGTCCCCTTCATTTCCTCTTCAGCAGTCACTAGTCAGGCTGTGCTTTCCACTTTATTTATGGCCTTTTCTCAGCTCCCTGAGGGTTTTGTATGTTGTCCTCCAAAGTTATCCTTTCCCAGCACTTTCGGAATGGAGGGCGACCTGATGAGGAAAATGGGTCTCGAAATGATGGTTTGGACCCTCCTTGGCCACATCTGGAAGGACTTGGTGTGAATACACCACCTTTTTTCTGCCTCATTTTTGCAGTCAGGGCAATATTGGAGTTTTTCCTGCTCCATGTACGTCCGCCTTAAATTTTCAGGAGCTCAGGTGGTCTTGGGCCTCTGGCAGTGGTTGTTATGGGCTTCGGGGCCAGAGCTCTGCAAACAGAGGGAGCATCCCCTGCTCCCCAGCGCGGCTGTGCTCCAGGTTGTTGGCAAGGCTGAGGTTTTGTGTCCGTCTGTGCCTCGCTGTGATGTAAACTCACACTTCCCCTGGCTGCCTGCCATGCTTGCTCTGCTCTTATCGCTGTTCCTGGCGCTGGGATCTCTCTCCGGTGCTGTGGATGGAGATCCCAGGCAGCTCTTGTTCATCCTTGCTCTCCAGCCATGGGTTCCCCACACCGGCTTCGCAGCTCTCCCCGTTGGCAGCTTCCCATTTAATCTCCTTGTACTGTTTCTTCTGCACCACCGAGCACCTTTTAGACCCGAGTAGATACAAGTTTCCCTTCAGCTTTGTGAGCCTGAGCCCTTGACACCAAGGTTGTTGATGGGCCTTGATCACCCGCTCAACATACGGGCTCAGTATAAGGGCTAAATGACCAAGCAGCTGCTTCCCCATGGCCACCAGCCCTTCGAAACTCCTCCTGTGGAGCTTTCTCAGTGTTAACATGAGTTTTTATCAGCTCTTGGGAATGAGGTTGCTTCTTTGGGGTGTCTGAGGAGGGATCCGACGTACTGCAGGTCATGGCTGTGCAGACTGGACTGTGGCCCTGCCAGAGAGGCTAGGCACTGTCTGTGTCTCTTGGGAGATCACTGGATTGAGGAAGGTCCTGGCTTGACTTGGTGGTCCTGCTGGTGCAGTGCTAATGTGAGCAGAGGGATTTTAGAGGTTTTGGAGAAGCGATAACTCTTCCCTCTGCTTCTGCCCACCGCCTCCTCTGAAGGCAGGTCCTACCTCTGGGAAAGTCCGTTTGGAGAAAGGTGCTAAGTGTTTCCCATGTCAATGTGACGCCCATCCATAGAATCATGGAATGCTTAAGGTTGGACTTAAGGTTGGAGCCAACTGCGGCTCATGGGCTGCAGCCTGTGGCACATCTAGGTTGGCGTTGTGTTAGTTCCCCCCTCCTCCTGATCCCAAAGTATCAGAGAAGAGGCACAATGTGCCACAAAGAGTTACCCTGCCCGCTCCAGCTCTCCAAAGAGCATGTCGAAGCTGACAAAAGCTCTCCTTGCTTCGCACAGTTGTATCCAAACTGCAAATTTTATGACAGTATCGACAGAAGGGTGAGTATTCCTCACACAGAACGTTGCAGTCTGGAGCCTTGCCTCTCCAGATGGAGAGGACATCTCATTACAGAGATGAGACTGCGGGGGGAAAGCTCAGGAGGTTTCAGTCACTAGCCAGAAATGGGGTGTGTTGCATCTCCAAGATCTAGGATGCTGTAGTAGATACCTCAGGGATAAAAGGACTATGGTGGGGTTTTTTCTTTTTTTTTTTTTTCCAGTTAGTTTATTTGGCTATGGTGGCCCAAGAAAGAAAAAAAAAAACACATGGATGTTTTGTTTTGAGGTTCTAGTGGGAAGTGTTGGAAGGTTTTTTTGTTTCTTTTGCTTGTCCTTGCTAGCTGCAGAGGTTTGGCCCGCCGTAGAAACATTACAGCTATGAGTGTCTGGCTGCCTTGAGGATCAGAGGAGCTTTCTGGTAAGGAGGTTCCAGGCAGTCACAGGACAGTATAGTGCCTAATGGCTTGTGTTGGACCTGTGCTCTTGAGGTGATTCACCCAGGTTCACCTTGAGAAGAAATGCAGAGCAAAATCCGCTACAGACCTCTGAGTTTGTGAGTGGGGCTGACTGTGGGGAACAAGCTGAACCAGGGCTACAGGTGCAGTCCACATGGTTTGGACTGGAGGAGACTGGTTTGGGACCGAGAAGGTGCTTGAGAATATCAGCTCGAGGGGTCCTTTTGGTGTCCTAGGAAAAGAGATGTCAGGAACAAATGCAAAGACTGGCTTCAAGAAGCTTTGAATCCACCCACACGCTATGAAGTTAGGGTGTCGATGTCTGAATATTTGTGCCTGTTTTGCTCCTTGCAGCTCGACAGGACGGAAACAGCTGTGAACAACCTCAACCCAGCCTTCTCGAAGAAATTCATCGTCGACTATCACTTTGAAGAAGTGCAGAAGCTCAAGTTTGCCCTCTTTGACCAGGACAAATCGAGCATGCAGCTGTATGAGCACGACTTTCTGGGGGAGTTCTCCTGCACGCTGGGCATGGTGAGTCTCAGGCATCGCGACCCCCTGCAGCTCACTGCCCTCCAGCCCCCAAAATAATATCAGGGACCCCAAATAATATCAGGCATGGGGACGCGGCGAGGATTAGAGCTGTCGCTGTGAATTACAGTTAAGTACCTGGGTCCTTTCTGGCCAAAGCTATTTTCAAATAACTTAGTCACATTTGAGCCGTTCCATATTAGAACTGGAGTTCTTCTTACCCAAATTTAGAAGTCTCCTTTGCTTTTTGCAAGGAATGAACTATTTATACAGGCTCCTGCTATTGCCCACAGAGAGAGTTAAACCCCCTGGTGAACACAGGGGAGGGTGATGCACCCGGTTGTCTTGCACACTTATCTTGGAAGCTCTTTGAGGTACTTGTTTCTCTCTGTGGCTTATAGCAGGAGCCCCAGTGACGGGCTTGAATTTGGACTAGGGAAACTTCCAGATGCCTTAAGTTAGGATGAATTCAGTCTACAGTTCTTTCTCAGTTGTCTGAATGTAATACAATGCATGGCTTTCTTCTTTTTTTTTTCTGCCCAAAATTTTTGTAAAAAAAACAGTTGCTCTTTCTTTTTCTTGAGAAGAAGGCACTGAAAAGAGACCTTGATTTGCCCATATGGGGAATAATCTTGTCCTTGTGCAACAAATCATATCTCTTACTTCTAGCATGTTGGTGCAGGAATGTGTTTTCTGTTCTTGCAGAAAAGGTTTTGGGACGCATGCAATGCTTTTGGAAGATATCTGTTTTGTAAGAGCCCAGACCCTCTTAGGATTTGACAGCCAAATTCTCCAAACTTCTCTCTTTTGAGCGTGTTCTGACTCAGAGACAGGAAATGAGTTGGATTTTTCCATTCTTTTTCAGCATCCAGCTGCCCAGGGCTTCTGTGGTATCTGGCATGAGCATGGAGACTGAGGGAAGTTCCCTTGTGCTCAGTGCTGGGAAGCGGCAGGGAGCAGACGATATAATGGGCAGGTTGGGGTGGACAGGCAGCACAAGGAGTTGGGAGAGCATCGGGAATGCGATCGTGTTGTTGTCCAGACTGTAACACGGCTCTGCGTTAGCCAAAGGAGGCTGGATACCCCTCCCGTTGCCAGCTGTGTTCGGGCACTCAAGATGAGGCACTCAAACGCCCTTGGTGAGAAGGGTGTTTGTAGTTACAAAAGCTGAGATGTAACATCTCTCACGGGCTGGGTTTTGGAGAGTGCTCTGTAAAGCCACAAGCAAGTGCTGATCTTGGAGTGCGCGGTGCCTCCAGCACGGCGCGGCGATAGGGTGGCTTGGGGCTCCCCAGTTGGGCAATCCGAGGGGGATTTAACCAGCTTTGCTGACAGCATGAGGCTGTCTCTCATCTCACATTCCTCAGCTGACCTAGGGGAACTGTGAGCCTCTTCGAGGAACTCTCCGGCCGCTCTTTAGGTTTCTCTGAACTCTCATAACTCTTGCAAACTCATGCAACTCGTGTTCGCACCCTGCAAAAGAGAACTCCCTTTTCACATGCGCCTGCCTGGGAGATTTTGTTTCACTTCTCGTAAGCCCACGCCAGCAATATGTGAGCTCCTTGGTGACATCTAGTCCATGATAGATGCCAGCGTGAAATGGGACGATCGTTTCCTCTCATCCCTTTTCCTCTAGTCTTAATGAAAGATTGCAGCCTCTAAGCTTTGAGGGTGTTTCCTCATGCTGTACCTTGGAGGTTAAAACTGGAGTTGAGCCATTCCTGGAGGTTTTCTGCCTGCAGTTTTCTTCTCGTCTCCCTGTAGAGAGCACAGCCTCCCGGTGTGCTGCAAGCCCTGGGTTTGCAGCACAGCTGGATCATGGCAGGAGGTAGACTGGAGTGGTAGCATGTGTGCTGGGGTGTCTGATCAGGAGAGGGCTCCTGGGCTCAGCCAGGCTGCTGTGGGGTTTTTGGCTGTGTTTCGAGCTCTGTTTTTGTCTACAGGGATGTTTGTGTAAACCTGCCCGCTTTTGAGGCACTACCAGTTATTGGAGGGGAGAGAAAGCAGAGTTGGATAGAAATAATCTTGCTCCAAGGAACCACAAAATGAGCATCTGGCTTTTCAGTTCTGAACTCTGTCAGATTAGCCAGATGATTTCATTTCAGTTAAGCACTCCATGGGAGATTTAAAAGAGTGGCTGCATCATTCTCAGACCTGTGATAACCTCTGTAGCCAAATGAGGAGATTTTCCCACCCTGCATGCGACGTTGCTTGTGTAGCTCATGTCATTTGATGGCTCCTGTGTGGGATATGCTGGGATCCCCATTCCCTTGTGTCTGGGCACAGTGTTGGAGCACAGCGATGGCCCCCATTTTAGGACTGTTGAGTTCCTGGAGGAAAAGCTCCAGGATGCCACCAGGTCAAAGATGTGCCACGGCGATAAGGAGCTTTGCCTTGCAATTGCAAAAGAGGGAGAAAAGCCTTGCTGGAGGGGAATAGAAAGAACATCCCTGAGGACTTGGCTGTGTTGGAGAGCGCCGTGCCGAGTCCCGGGGCTTGTTCTCGTGATGCACAAAGAGCTGGGTTCAGGTGCTTGGGATGATGGTGGTGATGGGAGCACTACCCAGGTCTATTCTGAATGCCATATCTGTCTTCTGCTGCCAGGAACGCTTCAGCAGGACCGACTAACGTGAGCAATGCTCAGTTGCTGATGAATCTGTTTCAATCGCTTGTAAAATAATGACTTTTTTTTCCCTTTGGCTCCTCCAGATTGTCTCCAGCAAGAAAATAACAAGAACTCTCCTTCTGGGGAACGGCAAACCAGCTGGGAAAGGGATGATAACGGTATGGTTACTCATTTATGTTGTATATTGAGTGAGTAAATAGAGATAATAAACTGGGGGTGAGATAGGAGACTTGCACTGGACCCAGAAACCAGGGCTTATGGCTTGTCTCTACCTTCAGATCCTCCCATTTGCCTCCTCCTGTTGGAGGAGGAGGTATGTGGGCAGGGACCATCTTTCCTGCTGTACTTTGGGTGTCCAGCACCAGGAGCCCTGGATCTTGATTTCTATCTCTGCACATTAAATAAGAAAGCCTAAATTTGGAGAAGGACGAAGTAAACGTGTGTTGTTGTTGCCTGTGATCTTGTGATACAGACTGTCTGCTCAGCCTTCCCCAGAGCAGATGAGGGTAAAAGGGCTGATTACGGCACTGATGATCAGTGCCTGTGTGTGTAGTAAGAGGATGGGAGTTAGGTCTCTTAGCAACAGCCTTTGCTCCTCATGCAGACCCCTTCAGGCAGTGGCATTCCCGATGCTGCTCTGTTTAGGGATGTCTTTACAAATAAAAAGACTGAATTTAGGCTTGTTCCCCCATCTCCCAGCCTCTCGGATCTCTCTTCTGCCTTCGTTAGGGGCTTTGTTAGACTTGCAGCTGGACAGCCACGATGGGGGAGAAGCAGCTCTTCCTCCCTCTGCGTTGCTCAGAAGGGTCCACAAGGGGTTAAAGCACATTTATGTTGAAAAAAACATTGGAAGGATTTAAAAAATGGGTTGAAAGAGCAGGGTGAGAACGCTGCAATATCATCTCCTTTGCTGTTTGCTAGGGAAGCTGCGGTCCAGCTTTCCTCTTTTAGTTGCTGCAGCTGAGCTCTACAAGCAAGAAGGTAGATGGACTTCAAAGTCTGCAAGTGGTACCTGGTGCTGGGTTCTTCCCCCGAGTCCTGGGGTCTACCCAGCCCATGTGACACTTGAGTGGGAAGAACTGGACCCACTTCAGAGTTTCCAATCCCCAAGTTGTGTGCTTAAGTAAAGGAAACTTCTTATCAGTCAGTAATATACCATGAAGGGTTGGAGCTGTCTGGTTCATTTTGTTCCATTTCTGTAATTTGTCAGTTATTGCCCCCCTCTTAAACTGGACTGGATGATGCAGCCTGCTTGTAGGACAAGAGGAAATGGGCTCAAGTGGCCCCAGGGGAGGTTCAGGTTAGATATTAGGAAAAAATTCTACATGGAAAGAGTAGTTGGGCATTGTTAACAGGTTGCCCAGAAAAGCGTTCGGGCCACCATCCCTGGCAGTGCTCAAGAAACGTGTAGATGAGGCACTTAGGGACATGGTTTAACAGGATGGTGGTGATGGGTTTACAGTTGGACTTGATGACCTTGAAGGTCTTTTTCAACCATAATGATTCTGTGATTCCATATGTGCTGGGATCCCCTTTCCCTTGCATCCAAGCACAGCGTTGGAGCACGGTGATGACCCCCGTGTTAGGACTTATAGCAGCCCCAGAGAAGGAGCCTTCTGCTTTGGACCCTGTAGACATCATCTCATACAAGACGAGGATTTGGGAGCCGCATTCCTCCCTCACATTGCCTTCAACTTTTTCCAGATTTCCTTTGTGTTAACTGCAGCATGTAAGTGTCATGGTGATGAATACAGTAGTTGGATGAATGGGATCAAATGAGGGCTCCTAAATTAAACAGATGAGGAAATCCCAAAGCTGCTTACTGTGCTGGTAGAAAGCAATCTGTATTTATAGGAAACAATCTTTTAACATGACAAGCTTTGATTTCTGTCACTTGGATAAAAGATGTGCCTCTGTGGCTTGGTCTGTGGGTTATTACTGGTGGCGCTGGCCATGAGAAGATACTACCAGGACCTGCACTGCTGTGGTACAAGTGCCTGTTTTGTCCCTGGTGCTGATAGCACTGATGGGAAGGGTGGGAGGAGGGTTAGTCCTCAGGTTTGCGCTTGGATCATGTGCCAGGAGCAGCTCCGTGCTGGAGCCAGGCTGGGAGGTGAACCTCCTCCTCTTCCTGACATCACCGTTTCCACAGAGGTCCCTACGCTGCCTGTTCCTCTCCTGATGCAGAGTTACCTGCTACATTTTTTAGTGGGAAACTCCTTATGATTTTATCTACAACAATTAAAATGTAGAGAGAGAGCGCGAAACACTGGATTTGGCCTTGTTTCCAGGTCCCGTTCAGCTTCTTGAAGCTCTAGCTTGCCCCTTGGGTCTCCCTTCATCCCTTCATCTCAAATCGCTTGTCGCTGCAGTTAAAAGCGAACGTCTGGATGGCGAGGGGTTGCAGTTAGGTGTTGGGTGGACCAAGGAAGCCTTTCTTAGCTTAAAACATTTGGTGCTTGGAGCTGTGCAGGAGCTGTGCCTCCTTCCCTAGCACAGCTGCCCAGGCACATTCAAGGGCTACAACTCTGTAATTACCTCGGCCAACTCCGCGGTTTCATAAGTGCAAATAACCCTCTGATTGCTCATTCTGAGAAAAATTGTCCCCTTGATTTCCCTGCGCTTTGTAAAGGCCTGGTGGTAATCACTGCACTCCCCTTGGTGCTGCAGGGCGTCCTGCTGCCGTGTCTCCCCTTTCCATCCCTGGCTGCCCCGGGTGTCGAGGGTGAGGGTCTGCTCCTGGATTTCGGGATGGCCTGAATGAGGGCAGGGGAAGGGCAAGGAGCCGCCTGATAGGGAAGCAGAGAACAGATGTTTGGGCAGGACATAGCCTTAAGGGCAAAATAGAATCTATTCAGAAAAGTACTGCTAACAGAAGTGAATAATTTCTTTCTTTTCCTTCTTTCCTCCTTTTTTTTTTGTCAGTATAAACATTCCCTTTCTTAAAATACCAAGAGACTCATTAGACCGTGTTCCAGACAAAAACGGCCCACTGGCGCTTGGCAGGCAAAGCCGCTTTGAAGAGCGGGTGCGAAATGTCTCTTAAAGCTGAAATGGGCCGCTGCAGCGAGCCGGGGGCAGGGGCTGCCCTGGCAGCTCCAGGGCCGTGTCCCTGGGCACAGAGATGCAGGAGAGGCTCCTTTCCTACGGGTGCAGGGCCACCCGTGTTTGGGAAGGCAGCAGCCTGGAGCATCCCGGTGCTCTGTGTGTCATTCGCTGCTAAATTCCAGCCCTACGAGTGAAGGGGCTTCCCTGGCCGCAGCCCCACGGATGAGGTTGTCCAGGCTGGTAGGTGTCCCCAGGGCTCTGTTTGCAAGGTCAGTAGCAGCACCAGGTGCCTCTTTGGGTTCCTTTGAAAGGCGACATATGAAGCATCTCCTTGCAGTATAAATGGTGCAAGGAAAGACTTTTTCTTCTTCCTTTTCCCTTATAGTAGCTGGGGAGTGCGCTGTGCTCCCAAATTACCCATTGGTTCGCAAAAGTGACATCGACGTTCAAATATATTAGCTTGGAAGTAGTTCTGCAGAAGTTCTTGGAAGGTTCTGCAGAATGTATAGAGATATATCCCAAGCATGGGTCCTCAGGTTCTGATTTCCCTGTTTTTTGACTTGGTGGTCACTTATTTTTCATGCCGGAAGCCAATACAACTTTCCTTTGTCTTTCAGATAGCTGCCCAAGAGCTCTCGGACAACAGAGTGATTACTCTGAGCATGGCTGGCAGAAAACTGGATAAAAAGGTAAGAGCTATTGTGTCTGCAAGATCATAGAATCATGAAGGCTGGAAAAGGCCTTCAAGATCATCAAATCCAACCGTAAACTCATCACCGCCGTGCCTGCTGAACCATGTCTCTAAGTGCCTCATCTACACTTTCCTTGAACACTGCCAGGGACGGTGGCTCCATCACTACCCTGGGCAGTCTGATCCAATCTTGATCGTTTTTAGAAACATCCTGGCCCTCTAGGTTAGGAGGTCTAAAGAAATCTTTGCTTATGGGTGTAGCTGGGACTGAAAACAACCCCACTGGAGAAGGCAGCATCAAGCTGGAGCTGGAGCTCTGGATTCAAGCCCTGCCTCTGCCTCTGGTCAACTTGTGCCTCTGTTTCTCTGCCATCCCTGTAGTGCTTTCATAATGCACATGGAGATGGAAAGATCATGTGTCACACTGGATCTGTCATGTCTTCAAAAGAGTGTTTTAAGACAAATCTGTTACTTTAGTGGCTAATGTTTTTTGAAACGTCTCCTGATTGAGTTGACAGTTTTGCTACCCTGTGAATCGAATCCGCTTTTCAGCAGCATTGCAGAAATGCTGCCGTCTCGTTGCTTTTAACCTTCTCTAAATCGAGTATTTTATTTTATTTTATATTTCAAATGAGAGGGCCCATCTCTTCCTGAGGAAGAAGTGTCGACCTTGTGGAAGTCGCCAACATACAGGTTTTGCTTTGAGTATGATGCACAGGAAACCAGAAGTCTTTTTGAACAAAGCAGCCTGATCATATTTACCAAGCAACCAAAGCTCTTCTTAAACCAGTTGTGTTGCTAAGCGATCGATGGGATTTTCTTTTTCCTTCCTAGTCTCTCTGGAGTTTGCATTAATGACAGGCTGGTCCTCAGTTTCCAAAGCGAGCATCCAGGCAGAAGGGTATTTTGGAGGGGTAGAAACGTGGCGTTGTCCCGTCCCTTTGCCCAAAACAGACAGGTACAAAGCTTTTCCAAGGATTTTTCTCAGTGGTTGGCAACTGTTGTTTCCTCTCCCTCCCACTTGCCCTACCAGGTCTTGTACTCTATAGTGAAGGACACTGAATACTTCTGATGAGGAATCCTCAAATAACTCCCTTTCCCAGCTGGGCTGGATGATGTGCTGTGGGCTGGTGGTTTCCTCTGAGACTTTCTGAGAGTGAATCCTCTGGGTCAGAGAAGAAACCCCTAACGCAATCATGTTCTGGGGCCCCAAGGAAATGCCTCTCTTGTCTTGCCAAGCCAGAGATGAGACACCATGGCAGGCGGGGGACTGCTGCTTCATGCTTTGGGGCTCCCTTTGCAGCCATGGCCATTTTAGAGAGCCCTGCCAAGGACCTGAGGCTGCCAGCGCTGGTACCTGAGGCCTGTGAGTGTGGCGAGTCAGTGGCACCAGTTGCTCTGCAGGCAGGAGTTGCCTTTCTGACCTGATACATGACCAGATTCCTCTGCCTGGCTACGTGAAGCTGAAATCTTGTGATATTGCTCGAATAGGGCATGATACATGCAGGTGCATTGATCTTCAGATCCCAAATCAAGATGCAATAATTCAATGTCTGCCTGCAGTGCTTTGGGCAGGTTTATTGTAACACAGTATGGGGTTGCACTGGGATAGGGACTCTGACTAATGCAGTTCTTTCTAGGTCTCCCTGCAGTTTATCAGCAGAAAGCTCATTGCTCTGTAGCTTCAGTGACCATCTACTGTTACCAGCAGCTAACTGGGTTGCTTGGCCGATTCCAACCTCAACCATTTCGGGATTCCCCTAATCCAATGTGGTGCTGTGATGCACTAGGTGTTGGTAATGGGCAAAACATGTTGGTGTCACTTCAAAGTGAAGCACCCGCAACTTAAATTGTCCTTGAGCATGTAAAAGGAAATTGGATTGAACTCATGTTTTTAAAAGAAAACCTGAAGTTTTCCATGACCTGGAAAGCCCACTCTCTAGCAGCTCTCTTCTCAGCAGAAACTCTCACTTTCCACCACTGTCCCAGATCAGGTGCTTTTGTCTTCACCACCATTCTGTGGTTTTAAACCCCTTTACAGGCTGTGCTGATACTGCAGTAGATTCAGTTTTCTTTGCTGTTCCCCTTGGCCTTTTGCACCCTGCAGTGTGTGATGAGAGTCACACGTTGGTCGCCGAAATCCCACGTGGAGCCCAGAGCTCCAGGACGCTCCCCATTGAACGCAGTAGTGCTGATGCTGGCACCATCCTCTGGCTAAGAGCAGGTTCTTCCTCTGCATCACACGTCCGGTCTTGCTGCTCACTACCGTGGTTTGAATGGTGAGAAGGAGACCAAATTGGTGTTGAAGTCTCTGGAGGAGGTGCTGCATCTTCTGGGATAGCCACCACTGCCCTCCTTGCTTGTGACATGCAAGAGCCAGGTTGGATGAATGAGATGTTGGAACCGGTTTGCCGCTCTGCCTTGCTGAGCCCTTCCTGTTGTTCCATTCCTGGCTCTTCCACTGGTGTCTGACATTTTAAATTAGCAATCCACAGTCTAGTGGCTTGGAGGCACCTCCCGCCCTGCTCTGAATGGGACAAGGCTGTCCAGTCTTGCAAACCAGACTTCCCCACTGTGCACAGCATCATGTCAAGCATTTTCAGAGCTCTTGGCCAGCTCCTTTGACCCCGTGGGATGCAGGTTAAACCAGTGCAGGATCCTTGGGGATTAGGTACACCTTGTTTGTTCTTTATTCAACAGTGAAGCTTCAGAGCAGTGAGTTCAGGCTCTGAGTGAGTAGGCACAGAATGATGCCATAACCGTTTCCCCTGCAGAAGGAATGGCCTGTTTTTGCATCTCACAAATGTGTGCAAAAGGGTAGCAGAAAAATAGCATCAACTCCCCACAGAGGACCTCTCTGGCAGCCTTTGTGGCCTGCTCTGCTCCACTGCCTGGCTGTAAATAAAATAAAATAAAATGAGAGCAGTCATTGGAGGTGACTGGGAATTTTGGCCACAGCAAGTAATGACTCCTCCAAGCCCAAATGCTTTGCAGTGATTTATGTTTCCAATTGACTTTGTAAACGGGTAGGATTTGGGTATAAATATTAACAGGTTTTCTCCTGAGGAGTTGCCTGGACCTGTATCTGTAACAGCCCTGGTCCCTTGGGCTGGCTCTAGAGGAGGGATCCTGCTGTTTCCTGAAGTTTCCAGGCTTCCTACCCGCAGCTCAGAGCCTGCCTCTGCGTCCCCACTGCATGGCCTGGAAGTCTGAGAAGACCCTGCACAAACCAGTGGGAAATTCCTCCGGGTCTTTCCAGGATTCGGGCAGGTATTTCCACTTCAGCTGGGAGAAGGCTCGACTGGAAAGGCTCGAGCTCTCCTTAAAGACAAGATAATTCCCAGTGTTTTTCTGCAAGGGGAGCAAGCGCCCCGAAATAGGCAGCATGCAGAGAGCAAGGAGAGATGTGCATCTCCTGTTTTTCCTAAACCAGGAGGGAAAACAAGCAGCCCTTTGGAAGGAGGCACTGGCGGGAAAGGCAAACGTGCGCTGACTGGAGCCTGCATATCTCAGAGGTGTTGGATGATCTCTGTCATCACTAATGCAGCTTATTCCTTCAAGATTTGCTCTGCTCCTGTTTTATAGCTGTGTGTGGGAGGTTTTTTTCCCCAAGACAGTTGTGCACTCCATAATTCTTTTAAATGTATTTTATTTTTTATTTTTTTATTATTATTCTCCTCTTGTAAGTGTTGGATGTTTTGCTCAGCTGCCTCCCAGCTGGGCTGTTTCCTGTTGTATCTTTGTCCAAAGAGCCCGCCGGGCTCCCGGGAGCAGGATGCCGAGTCAGGCACCGTGTAAAAATCCCCCTGGTGACACTCATGTGACACTCCCGGTGTTCCAGGGATGGAAGTGGGGTCGCAAGGCCCTTCCTTCCCCTCTCCCTGAGACAGGATCAAGCGCTGGGATCCCCCGAGTGCTCTTGGGCATCATCCAGCGTCGTGTGTGGCTGGCCCTGTATCGCAGGCTGGTTTTTGGCTGCAATAGTTGGCCAAGGTCTCTGCAGGTCATGCTGCTCCGTACGCTCACTGTCCTTCATTAACGAGAGGGTCTGATTGCAACCCAGAGTTGCACTCAGGAGCCAGAGGTGGGATTTTAAGATCATCCTTTCAGCTGGGCTGGCGACAGCCTTTTGAACTGATTTTAAAGCCATCTTCTCTCAGTCAGGATTCCCAGTGCAAGCTGAGACCTACACAAGAGTTCCTCCATGTCTGCTAAATGGGGGGATGAGCTTGGTGCCTCATTGTGTGGTGTTCCCATATGTGGCCCTCAAGGGAGCAGAATCAGCCCAGAGATGAGATCTGGGCTGTGGGATCTTCTCTGAGATCTTCTCTGAGGCCTACAGCAGGCACCTGCCATCTCTTCTGATCAGCCCATGCCCATGTTTCCATGTGCACGGCATTAACCTACCCGTTTCTCTTGCCCGGTTGACTGTGGGATGTTGGGTAAAGCTCGTGGTCAGTTGGGCTCATGTCTGTGTTCACTCCAACGTCCATCCATTGATGGAGTTACAGGAAAAGGGAGAGGAAGGAGGTCTCACTTGGCCTGGCTGTTGCTTGACCGTGAACCAGTTGCCTGAAAAGGACAGTGTAACCCATGCTGTTGTTCTTCCCCAGGACTTGTTTGGAAAGTCGGATCCCTTCTTAGAGTTTTATAAACCAGGTGATGATGGGAAATGGATGCTGGTCCACAGAACAGAGGTGAGTCCTGCTCTGGCCTAATGGAAACACGGCTAATGTTAAATAACAATTTTTTAAAAAAGAGCTATAAGTCTCTGTGGTATTCTTAACCTCATGACTTGATTCCTTCAGCCTAGATGCAATTCAGTAGCCAGGGCCTGTATTTATTTCCAGCATGGGGATTTTGAGCACCCTCCAATCCGTTCCTCTTGGAAGGGATGTGGGCACTGCGAGACACCGTGCGTGGTTGTGGGGCCCCGTCATTGGAATCTCCATGAGCAGGTTGGAGCTACAGCAAGCTGTCCTCGAATGTCCTGCAAGGAGCTCTGATATGCACAGAAGTGCGCCCCAAGCCTGCTCGTGTTTGCTTAGCCCTCCAGGTTTCCACCAAGGCATTGCACTCTCTCAGTGAATGTCAAAATCATATTTCTTCAGCTCAGGCAGGTGTTGCACAGAGGAGGAGATATGGACCTGCTGGGGGCTGTTCTGCTTTGCTGTCTGCGCTGTTTTGCCCACCAGATTTCCTAGTGGAAATAATATCTGACTGTCCTCCCTGAGAACCTGGTCCAGGGAGCCCTCTTAGAAACCTGTCCCCTTCTTTATGCTCAACTCTCCTATTTCACGTGTGCCTGTAGTGACTGCATCCCTATGTTCCCACTCCACAGGTGATCAAGTACACGTTGGACCCTGTCTGGAAGCCGTTCTCTGTGCCTTTAGTGTCGCTGTGCGATGGAGACATAGAGAAGTTGATAAAGGTAATTGTGGGGCTCTTTAGCTGGTATCGTGGTGGTCAGCCTCATGGTCCCCTCCTTTCAACCTCTGAAACCCAGGGCTGTGTTAATAAGAAGCTCATTTGGGGCTCTCCGAAAGAGTGTCTGAGGCTGCTCTGTGCTCCTAGGTCATGTGTTACGACTATGACAGCGATGGAGGCCACGACTTCATTGGAGAGTTTCAGACCTCAGTGGCCAGGATGTGTGAAGCCCAAGATGCCTTTCCAGTAAGTGCTGATGTCTCCTGGGTGGAAGAGCAAGGAAGGGACAGTGGTGAAGGAAGGGCTGATGGAGGAGTGGGTTATACGGGGTTTCTTTGCTGCTCACAGTGAGACTTTGGACCTGTGTTGGGTCAATGAAGGCCCCAAGAAGAGGCCAAGTCCAAATCCCTTTCTCCTCCCACCCACACTGTGAGTGAGTCACAACCACTTTTGTAACTGAAACAGCTGAGTTAGAGCTAAGGTGGTCTTGCCTGCATGCTGTGTTGAGATGTCTGGAGTGGCATCTAAAGTCACCAGAGATGTAACCGTCTGAGGCTCCTTTTGCTGCCAGTTCCTCCTGCGGTGTCCTGGGCTCTTGCTGCTGAGTATGCCCTGCGATTCTGGGGGGCTGGAAGGGGAGGTGGCACCTCTCTTTCCTCAGCTGGAGGGACGTGCTGTGGTGGGACATGCTGTGGTGGGACATGCTGTGGTGGGACATGCTATTGGGACTCAGTGCCCTGCCACAGAGAGGTGGAGCCAGCTCCCACACAACTCAGCATTGGTTTCATGGCAAAAGGTGTCCCTGTCTTTCTGCTGAAATGTCAGGCAAAAAATCTTCTCAGATGCTTAAGGCATGTAGTGAAAAGGTTCCTAGATAGATAGGTGGACACCTTTTTATAGTAGCCGTATTTAAGATTAAAAGCTAGAGGAGAACTTGGCTGAGAAGTGGGTGTCTGTAAAACACAGCCCTCGTGGCCAAATTAGAAAAGTTTCACAGATGGGAAACTGAGGCACAAAAGTGAAACATCCTGTCCAACACTTGCAAGTTGTTTGGGCCAAAGTTATGGATCAAGCTCCTTTTTATTTTTTTCACTGGAATCGACCTCGACAGCCTAGCACTAAAATCCTCTTTTCTCCCCATCCAACCCCAAGAAGCATGGCTTTGATTCACTTTGATCCCAGGGGGATGCTGCGTCTGAGAGCTTGGTGCGGGGGCAGCTGAAGCCAGGTCTCTCCCTGCCTCTTTCCCTTGACTTGTCCCCCGGCACCCCTGGGAACGCTGGTGGCGTTTGGGCAGAGATGGAGATTCCCTCGGGAAAGGTCAGGCGCCCTCCATTCCCAGGGGAGCACTGCGAGCCGAGCTGCCTGCCAGCCCTGCGCGTGCTCCGGGTTGTCTCCCAAAGCAGCTCCTCATCCCTTCGCATTCCGAAGGGAGCTCCTCGTGACCTGTCTCATCCTTTGCCGTGGCCACGTTGACGAGGATAAATACAGACCCGGGGGCAGAGACGCTGTCGCAGTCGAGCCGGCGCTGCCGTGGTCGCAGGCGTGAGCAGCGCTGCCTGGCCGCGTCCAGCCCGTGGAGGGGACGGGGAGAGACTTCGTACCACGTCCAGAGCACTTGGGTTCGGGCCGTGCTCAGAACGTGGTGGGAAGGATGCTCTCCTGTCTGCTCCGAGCAGCTGCTCCAGCTGCAAAACGTCAGGAGCAAAGACAACCCCTGCCCAAAGGGTGATGCAGAAGGCTTCCTCGAGTGCTCTCGGCATTCACAGACCCCCCTGCAGCTTCACTGATCCCTGTGTGTTCCTCAGCTTCCCGTTTTTGCAGATGGGGAAACTGAGGCATGGAGAGCTTTTTGCCTTCTCTGAGCCAAGAGTCCCCAGCAGGCTGTGCTCACCTCCCAGGAGCATCCAGAAGGACGTGGAACCGCTGAAACCAGCATGGTTTGGGGTCAAGATGCAGCAGCCGACACCTGCAAAATTTTCTGTGCTCTTTGCAAGGAGTGAGCTTTGAATTCTGTAAGACCGAGCGGGGATGGAAACTGCCCCTTGCGGTGGGTGCACAGTCCAACCTCTCAGCCACAGCTTTATTAAATCCCTGTGTCTTTCCGCAGGGCTTGGGCCAGCTTGGCCCTATCAACCAGCGCTGCTCTCACTGCCAGCTCTTGTCAGAATGATTCAGGCCTTTGTTTACTGCCCTGAAGGATATTTATTTCTGTTTTGTTGACGTTTGGGGTTTTTTTTGCCCATGTGAGCTGGTATTTGACCTATGCTGGGACATGAGATGGCTGAAATTCTTGGCCTGATGTGTTTTTATTCACATGTACTGCATGAGCTGCAGTGCAACAGGCCGCTGAGCGGTGAGCCCTGTTGGATCCATCAGGTTTTGTTGGTCTCTTCTCACCTCATCCCTTGCCAGCCCTTCCATGGGACATGTGTCCCTCTGCGGTCTTGTAGTCCATGGTGGCACCATGAAGACTGCATGGTGCTGCACTTTGCATGGCTACATCTGCAGATAGGAGCTCCATCCCAGCTCCGCCCTGGACCTAAGCAAAGACTTAGAGTAGATGCAGAAGGTCACATCCAGAGCATCTCTCTCGGCACTGGAAGCCTGATGGGGTACCTGCTTTGAGCTCATGTTTTCCTCTTGCTTAAAGGCCAGGCACCCTTGCTGGGGCTGCCGGGGTCCAGCTCACATGGTGCAGGAGGAGCTGGTTGCTACCAGTGCTGGATGTGAAGATCTCACCCGCCTCTGCTTGAGGGAGCAAGGAGCAGATCTGTGCTCAGCAGGCTTAAACTCACTGCAGAGGGTCTGCCCCATCCCCAAGGGGAGCGGAGGGGACTCCTCTTTGGAGAAGGCTGAGCGAGGTGCTGCTGGGGGCCAGCACTACCTGGGCACAAGCAGAAGGGCAGCAACTCCCAAGTCCCTTGGTGTCCAAGACCTGAGCCAAAACTGCTGCAAGTTTGGGGAGCAGAGAAGCCACGAGGAGAAGGGCAGAGCAGGTTCTTCCCCTGCAATAACTTGCAGATACGTCTGCAAGTGCCTTGTTTGCTGTCTGCCCCTGCCTCCTGATCGCTCGGGCCTGGTGAAACCTCTCGGCTTTGTGCTTCTCTGGTCCCCCATGCATCCAAATTCAGCTGCCTGCTCTAAATAGCCTTGCAGTCTCAGCACTTCGGATCCCAGGAGCAAGTGCCACGTGTCCCCCTTGGCCCTGCAGTTAAAATCACAGGCCCTGGGGAATTCCATGGGGCCTGGTGAGCATGTGTTTTAGTGGAGAAATGTTCAGGGAAGAGCTGGGATTTGCTGCTGGGGACAAGGGAGGACATTTGCTGTCTTGATGCCCCATTTCCCCTCTTCCTCCAGCTGCAGAATTGAGATTACATTTCTCTCCCTTTCTCTGCGGTCTTTCTTTGCTGGATCTTAGCAGCCTTCAGCCATGGAATGACTCTGGGATGAGAGTAGTGGAGAGCTCCAGTGTATTTACCCATTGGGGCCTGCCCAGCCTTGGATCCTCCGTCCAGCTCCTGTGGGTCCTCCTGCAGCTCTGCTCGAGCTTTTTTCTCGTAACTCCCCTAACTTGCCCCGCTTGGACTCCTCATCCTGCTCTGCCTGCTCCCTTTGACTCCAGAGGGACCTCCTTGAGCATTGCGCTTGTTCCCACTCCACTTTCTCCCAACCTTTTGGCCTCCGGTTTGCTCTGCTCTCCTTGCAGCTGCAGGCTGCCCCCTTCTCCTGCAAGCTCCTTGGAAGCAGGGCCATTTCTTTGCTTCCCATTGAACATATTTATTGCTTGCTGGAGGGGAGGACCAGCATGAGGGAGTTATGTCGCATTCAGGCAAGCAGGGAGCCGTCTTTCTTCCAGAGAGGTCTGATGCATCAAGGCATAGGGAATAAAGAGAGCCCAGGCAATGCAGAGGATGTGACTGTGCTTGCTGGCCTGCCCTGCACAACTGTGGGCAGGCTGGGGATGGGCACTAGGAGATTCAAGGATGAGCAACCAACCCAGGTTGGGACTGTGGAGAAGCTAAATTCACATAGCTGGGAAGAAAATTCCTGAGGAGCGGGGCTGGCTTGTACGTACTGCTTGTACGTACATCCCAGGAGCAGGGGAATAGATCCGTGTTTTGCTTTGGGTTCAGATCCGTATTTTGCATTTTTGTGAAGCACAGAGTCTCAGCAGTGTCCAGGCTGTTTGATATTGCAGTCGTTTTTGAAGGGCCCTTCCCTGTCCCTGTGCCAGGCTGCATCCTGCTGCCTTCCATCCTTCCAGCAACCATCCAGGGTGTGCTGACTTATCTCCATGTTTCTGGGCTCTTGCAAGCCTCGCTTTGAAAGAAAAGTCAACGTGAGTGTCAAAGTGGTCCCCCGCTTTGTTACTACTAAACTGCCCCTAGACTGAATGTGTTTCCAAAAACAGTCTGGCCCCACTTTCACCTTGGTGTCCATGTTCTGTGTTACAGCTAGAGCTAGAGTGCATCAACCCCAAAAAGCAAAAGAAGAAAAAGAATTACAAGAACTCTGGGATCATCATTGTCAAGTCCTGCAAAGTGAGTACAGAGCTCAAATATTTCATTTTATTCCTCCCCCGTTTGAGTCTTTGATTTGCACAGAGCAAAGCCCTTCCTGTAGCTCTTCTGCAGATTCCAGGAGTCTGTTTTGGCGCTGGGGAGAGGCTTGTTGGGCCAGGTCGCTTTGCCACTACTAGCACTTCCAGCTCTCGGGGTCCCCTGTTCTGCCCTTTCACACCTGCTTACAGCACTGGCCCTGCTTGGCTCCTTTCCATGTGTGGGTTGTGAAGTGCCAAAATGCTGCCTGGGGAAAGCCAGGTGCTTCTTCCTGTTTGTTTTGCCGCATGGATAAAGTTTCCTGAAGACCCAGGAGCATGAGGACGGGAGACTCGGGCAGTTCTAGTGGGACTCCTGCTTTTATCTTTCCTGCAGTTGCTGAAGGATGCTGAAACCCTTCCTCTGTTTTTTTTTTCCAGATAACCAGAGATTTCTCCTTCCTCGACTACATCCTGGGAGGCTGCCAGCTCATGTTCACTGTAAGGGCAGCTGCTTGTCCGGTAGCAGTGACAAATGCAAAATGATCAGAATTGGGGAGGGAGCTCTGTGTGAGGCTCTACCATGGCAGGCGTTATGTTATAGATGCTGGTGGCTCAACATTGTCCCGCTTGGCCACGGCACCAGATGTGATGGCCTTGGTTGAGTGGGGTTTGACAGCGAGAAGGATTTTCCTGCCATATTTAGCTTTGAAGCCATGTAGTGTCAAGACTTTGGGATGGCTACAGTGATGCTCAGGTGCATCCAACCAGCTAGCTAGTTTTCAGGACTAATATTGAAGACTGGACTTCTGCAAAGACCTTCTTCTGAGTCTTCGCCAAGTTTTACCACCTGCTCTCCCATGTTTAGCAATGGCATTTCCTCATTTCTGGCTAAATGCAGGAGTGCTTCCAAGGATGGGCAATGCCGAGTTCGGCTCATTCGGAAGGAGTCCTGAGCAGGAGACCTTCTCCTGGGGACATCCCGTGTGACCTCTCCCAGCCTGGTATTTCCGCCCCTCCTTGGAGATGGTCCCATGATCTTTTGAAGTCTACCTGCTATTGGTATTAGCCACCAGCTAGATTTTTTGAGCAAGATTCGCTTATTTGGGGCTCCACTGAGAAACTTTCAGCCGGTAGCAAGGCAATGTTTCTATTTGCATTTCAGCCCTGCATTTCAAGCCCAAGCAGTTTGCCAAGAGTAATTAAAAGAGGAAGTTACAACCCTCGAGTGAAACCGCGGCAGAAATTAAGTGGGCTTTTCCTCCCTACACACACGCGTTTTAGCCTTCTAATTTCTGCAAACTTTTCCTATAGAGTATCGAGAGGGCTCTGGGTGCACACAATATCTCATTTTTTTGTTTTGTTGTCTGGTCTAAAAAACATGGGGGGAGGAGGAGGAAGAAGAGTTGCCATAGAAACAGGAGCAAGTGCAAGAGCTTTTTATATTCTGTTCTGCTGCTATGTGCTATGGTCTTGGTGTGAAAGAGTGAGTAGAAGAGGAAAATCATTAAGTTTACTGGTAGCACAAGGCTCTGATACAAACTAATCTGCCTTCTGGTTTAAAGAAATTCTGATCTTTGGAGGGCACTGGGGTATTTTTTTCTACTTCTCAAGGCAACTGCATCTTTGCTTTGCATGGATTTTTGCATCATCTCCAAGTTTCTCAGCAACACAGGAGACCTCCTAGGCCGAGGCTGGAACAACCTGGCAGGGATGAGCCCTGGGAGGGTGCTGGGTGCCTTGCTGGTCTCTGCTCCCTGTGGCCGTCCTTGGCCTCCATTCTGGCCCGTTGGTCGCACAAGTTCATTTATTGAGCAAGGCTCATGTGGACGCAGCACAGGCCGTCGTTAGCAGTTGTGAGCTCGTGAGCAGAGTTTGTCCTATCGCCTTGTGGATGCTGAGCAAAATCCAGAGCAAATCCCCTGAGCCCAATTTAGCCAGCAGAGTTATTTTGGGTTTTGCCTATTTGCTTTAGCAAACAAGGCAAATGTAGTCACGCCGTCTGCCTGTCTCTTCCTTGCCCTTCCTTCCCAGTTGTTTTTAAAGCCGTTGGCTCATCATCTTGCTGCTTTTGACTGAGGGGTCTGAGGTCTCACGTGCAAGTTCCTACACATGTTTTTGAATAGACAGCCTGCCTGGGGTGATACATCAGTTGCTTGCTGAGAAACAGAACCCTCAAACTAGGAGGCCAGGGTAGAGCAGTCCTGCTGCAGGAAGAGCCCCACTGAGGGTTGTGTCTCTCTTTTGGATGCCAGAGTCAAAGACCTTGAGGTCCAAATGTCCAGGAATCAGCCTCTTTCGTGTCTCTGAGGCCACTTGGTCACAATGTTTAACATCTGGGAGATGGGCAGCTGGAAATGGTTTGGGCTTGCTTCAGGACCAGGGAGCTTTGGGCCACTTGTGTATGATGTGTGATGGTGAAAAATTCAAGGATAATAGCAGGTTGCTTTGTGTAACTGAGTATTTAACTAGGGCCTTTTTAGGTAAGCCAAACACCCGCATTTCATTAGACTTTCAACAGCTTTGGGTCTTGATTGGACTTTGTCATGATCTCCAAGTCAATGGAGAATTGGTGGCTTGGTGCAACCAGGTGACATCTAACAGAGGATGGGTCTCTGCTTCTCTCTTGCAACTCAGGTTGGCATTGACTTCACAGCCTCCAACGGGAACCCACGAGACCCTTCTTCTCTGCACTACATCAACCCCATGGGAACCAATGAATATCTGTCGGCAATCTGGGCTGTTGGTCAGATCATTCAGGACTACGACTCGTAAGCACTGTTGCCTTTGTGCTCCCACCATTGTTTTACAGGCCTGGCTTCTTGAAGGGCTGCTGGGATGCATTTCACCCAGTTCTGTGACTTGATTTCCCATCTGCCAAGTAGGGGTAAATATTACCTTGCTTTTGAAAATGTCTTTGGGAGAAAGTAGCCCCCTCACTATTGAGCTGCAGGGAATTCAGTGAGGAGAGGAGACATGTAAGGACAGAGAGAAATTCTTCTCTCTCCCCATCCTTGCAGCTGAAAGTAGTTCAGTGCCCATTGCTTGGGGCAGATGAGACCAGTCATTTCGTGCTTTCTCAGTGCCAAGCTAGATGCCCTCAGCTTGGTGATATTTGCTGTTAGCAGCCACATTGTCAAGCCGTCTCCTTCTGCAGCTGCTCTGTAGTGTGATCTGGGCATGACATAGGAGAACATCTGAGACATTAGAGAAAACACAACAGAAATCTGTTGGAATTGCCAGCTTTTGGGACCAAAAGAGATTTTAAATTTGTTTAAATCCCCATCTTCTGGACGTATATGACTACGAGAGACTAAACTGTGTAGATGAGGAGATGCCTGCGGCCTTGTGGTTGACCAAACAACACTTAACTCCTTTCTCCCTAAAGATCAAAAGTCAAAAGGGGAACCACCTACTCTCTTGTGTTTTTTAAAGCCACTACGTTATCTGGGGGCAAGGAGGGACTGGCACCTTTCCTAGTGCTGGGGTCAGCTGTACACTTGGCACTTTCGTTGCAGTGGCTGATGTTGGCCAACTGGTAACGCGACGCAGCCTTTGGTATCCGCAGGTGCGAGCCTTTTAGCGAGAGCTGTGCAAGCAGCCTCTGTGTGCGTGTGTGCAAATATGCCCATATGGGGTTTTGTTGTTGTTTTCTTCTGTTTTAGAGACAAAATGTTTCCTGCTCTGGGATTCGGTGCCCAGCTGCCGCCGGACTGGAAGGTAAAGTGCGGCGGTGGTTAAAATGTGCTCATCCCAACGGAGCCTGGGCACGAGCGGAGCTGCCGGGGCTTCTGGCTGGCTCAGGAGGCAGGAAGCTCTGGGGCAGAGTGAACATGGGGTGGACGTGGCTTGCAGCTGGGGGAGGATGAGAAGTGACAGTGTGTGTGGGTGGCGAGGTGGGAACGGAGTGCAGGCAGCTAATGCCTCTCTTCTAAGTTGGCATTAAAGCACAGCTCGCTGGTGTTAATGGGCAGAGTCAGCTGTTGATTCATTTTCCTGGCAGGAGGCAGGAAAAAAATCCTGTGCAAAGAAAAGGGGTCGGGGATGAGTGTGCGAGACAGCAGCGAAGCTGGAAGGGGGCTGGGAAGCAGGGGGCCTCAACACGGCGGCGCGTGGGCAGCGTCTGCAGGACGTGGGAGCGGAGCAGAAGGGCCTTGCTGTGATTTCCTCTGTGCCGGCGCTGCGACACGTCGTTCCCAGCCCAGCGTCTTGGCGGGGTTCCTGAAAGCTGCCGGGGATCTTCTGCTGGGCTTGGGCACAGAATGGGGTTAAAGGCAGCACCGTCCTGCAAAGGCACGTGCTGGAACATCTCGCTGGGCGTATGGCAGAGGGCAGCAGCGCTCTGAGCATCCCTGGGAGCCAGCGCGTCCACCATGGATGCTGCAGCTCTGGCGGGAGCCTTTGGAAAAGCTTTGGGAGCTCCTTCACTAGCAGCAGCCAGACCCCAAATGCTGCCGAAGAGCCCGGTGACACGTTGCTCCCATGGTGCCACCTTCACAAGGTGCTCCAGGACCTGGCATTGGAGGCAGAGTCACCTGTCCAGCATCACCTAGCTGGATTGCAATGGGATCAGGAGAACGATGCTTTGCTCCTGGCAGTGCTGCTGGGCCCATCGGTTGAGAGATTTTCTCTGCCATTTTCTCCAGCTTGTCTTCCGTTGGCCTGGGAGCCCATCGGGGCACCGGCAGACTCTTTCGTAGAATCATAGAATAACGTTGTTAAGGTTGGAAGGGACCTCTAGAGATCACCTAGTCCAACCCCCTGCACACGCAGGGTCACCTAGAGCACGTGGCACAGGACTGCGTCCAAGCGGGTTTGAAGATCTCCAGAGAAGGAGACTCCACAACCTCTCTGGGCAGCCTGTTCCAGTGCTCTGGCACCCTCACTGTCAAGAAATTTTTCCTTAAGTTCTTGTGGAACTTTTGGTGCTTCAGTTTCTGGCTGTTTCCTCTAGTTCTGTCGGTGACCACCAGCGAAAAGAGGCCAGCCCCATCCTCCTCACTGCCTCCCTTGAGATACTTCTAGACACTGCTCAGGTCCCCTCTCAGCCTTCTCTTCTCCAGGCTGAACAGGCCCAGCTCCCTCAGCCTCTCCTCATAGGGCAGATGTTCCAGGCCCCTGATCATCCTTGTAGCCCTGCGCTGGACTCTCTCCAGCAGCTCCACATCCCTCTTGTACTGTGGAGCCCAGAACTGGACACAATACTCCAGATGTGGCCTCACTAGGGCTGAGCAGAGGGGCAGGATCACCTCCCTCGACCTGCTGGAGATGCTCTTCTTAACGCACCCCAGGATCCCATTGGCCTTCCTGGCCACAAGAGCACACTGCTGCCTCATGGTCAACTTGTCCACCATGACACCCAGGTCTTTCTCTGCAGAGCTGCTCTCCAGAAGGTCAGTCCCCAGCCTGTACTGGTGTCTGGGGTTATTCCTGCCCAGGTGCAGGACCTTGCACTTGGCCTTGTTGAATTTCATGAGTTTTTTCACCGCCCAGTTGTCCAGGCTGCCCAGGTCCCTCTGGATGGCAGCGCAGCCCTCTGGGGTATCAGCTACTCCTCCTCCTTTCCTTTGTGCCTCTACAGCGCTTTGTGCAGTAGAGTCCCCATATTTCTGTATACTCTGTTTCTGGGTTTCCGTATAACCCAGATTGAGAGGTGGCTGTTGGAAGGAGCTGCCTGAGATGGAAATCAAGTGCTGGGGCTGTTGTAGCAGTAGTTCCAGGAAGCTGGAATTTATGGCCATGACTCTCCCTGATTCTCTGTAATGTCTCTGAAAAAATGTTTCTGGGAAAATCGCAGTGTTTGATTACTGGCTGGGTCTTCTCATTGCTGTCATTGCTAATGCCCTTCATGGTCATTATTTCTTCCTGCTCTTTTCGATACGTCCCCAAACCCTGGCGCGTGCCTGGTGTTGCATCTCAGCAAGTCTTTTCAATAGGCATGAGATGAAGGGACGTGAATAGTGCCCTGGGTCAAGCCCAGGAGAGCACATAAGTCATGGGCAGCTGTGAGTTACTCACTGTAGTGCTGGCCCTCAAGGCTGGGCATGTTCCACCTGCTGAGGCCTGGTGCTTTATTTTGGATGCTGCTACTGGTAATACTGGTAAAGGGACCTTCCTGCTGCTTGGAAGCCCCTCGTGCTCTCCCTCGCTGCCTCTTCTGGGACGGTGCATATTCTTTTTCCTAATTCCCATGCATGGCTCACCTGCAAAACGTCAGGTGGGAGAAGGGCTGGTGGGATGCAGAGCTTGGTGAACCCTAGCGCACTGCAGAGCCCTGCAGGCAGGCGGCAAGCCTTGCTAAGAAGTGTAACGTGCATATGGGGCAGAAAAAGCAAGCCAAATAGCAGCCACGATCTGCTCACCCATGAGCTAACGCCGACAAGCCCAAGCACCTCTCTTGCAAACCCAGCCCTCGGGAAAGAAGCAGGCATAAAATCCCCTGATGTTGGACCAGCACCTTCCTCCCAGGGATGGAAGATCATCTGGGCCGTTTCGAACGCATACTGAGACTCCACTAGTGGAAGACAGTCCTGAGCACGCTCGTCGCTGCCATGTGGGCCACCAGCAGCTTGCAGCTGGAGGCCCAGAAAGACCAGCTCCCAGAGGTGTCCACCTGAGGTCTCGAGCCACTCAGTTGGCCTTGACCATGGGGTAGAGCTCAGGGATGGGGCCTTTGCTGCGAGCCACCGTGTTGCTCAGCATCACGTTTCCTTCTGTAAATGTGCAGCATCTGGACTGGCGAGGATGCAGTAAGAGAAGTGTTGGTGCTGCCCCTGCTGTGCATTTGCGAGAGGGCCTGAGCGCAGAGGAGCAGGAGGATGTTTTTTCTGCCCCTTCTGCATATTCTGCTTTTCGCCGTTTCAAGCCGCATTCTCTGGCCGCAGGCAGCCCAAATTCATTTGACTCAGGCGGGAGCTCCTGCTGTTTGCCAGGCGCAGGAGGAGATCCCTCCATGTGCACTTTGGAGCTGATTCATCCTCCTTGGCCAGCAACCGTCTCCAGTCTGTCAATTCCTCAGTTTTGTTTAGTCTTTTTTCTTTTTTTTTTTTTCTTTTTTTGTGGGCGAAAATCTCGAGTAGTGGCTCTCAAGTACTAACCCTCAGTTGCTGTTGGGCCATGGATTATTTACAGAGAGGAATCAGAGAGAGATGATGTGGGGAAGGGGAGAACCTCAGACCAAGCAGGATAGGAAGGAGGTCCCCTAGGAGAGTATCAAGAGCAGGGTCACGTGCCGTGAGAAGTCAGGAGCAGGGAGCACAGCCAGGAGCTGCGAGAGCTCCTCCCTGCTGGGTTAGATGCAAGGAACCAGTTGTGGATGCTCCTCCTGCTCCTCTGAGCTGTATTAGAGAAAGCACCTTATTCCCCCGCCAGGATCATTTCTACACCCAGTTAAGCCCTGGGCAGAGAGCAGCTTTGCGTCCATGGATGCTTGATGCCCACATGAAGATCACCTGCCTGGAGTAAACCACTCGGGGCCTGTTCTGCTCTGCAGATCTGCCTTCCAACGCCCTCTCTTGCTTCACCTGGTCAACTCCTGCCAGCTCTGCCCATGTCCCTTGGGCTTCATCCGCATCAGTTCATCCCTCCCTCACCATCCTGGGCCCAGTCCAGGACCCCAGGGCACAGCTCCCTCCAGCTCAACTCACTAATTCAACCAACCGAGACTTGTGAGAAGGTCGGGAGATCCGTTCTTCATCATATCCAATGTCCTATTTCCCCTCTGGGCACCCAGTTGGGAATAACTCAGGTAATAAACCCCTCCGACCGTGCTGACCAAGAGCCAAAGGTGGCTACCACAGACCAGGAACCAGCGCAAAAAATGGGGAAGATGGTTAAACAGAGGAGCCGCAGAAATTGTGCTTTGTGCCGCTCGTGCTCTCGTTGCCATGGCACCGCCAAATGCTTTCAAAGAACCAATCTGAGCGAGCTGGTTTGCACACAAAAGTCTCGTTGGAAATGTCAGGGAACATCTTGAAACGTAGCAGCTCTGTGAAGAGCCTCGAGCAGCTTCCCAATGGGAAGCAGGAGCAGGAGGCAGATGGGCTCCAGGTTCCGTGGGATGAGGCAAGGGCGAGACGGCAGCGGCGCGGCCGGTGCTCGGAGCGTGGCGGCCGCAATTCCCACCCATTGCGGCTGCTCCAGAGCTTCTCCCTTGGGGGCAGTGGGGAATGTGAAACCCATAGCTGCTATATACACATTTAATCGACTCCCCAGCAACTGCTTTACAAACTCTGGCACTGAGTAGGGATTGAGATTGATTTCTTTTTAATTTGAGGGCCTCCTGTTGAATTTTCAAGCAGATATAACCATATATCCATTTATATATATACACACATATAGATATATATGTATAAATAAAATCTGTGAAAACACCAGAGGAGGTTTTGAAAGATTTATGCCCCAGGGCGGGGGGGGGGGTCTGCTCTTCAGCTAGTGCTGCCACAAGTGAGGAAAACAGCTCCAAATCAATTGAGTGCTGCTTGAAAGAAAGAGAAGCCCCTTTGTAGCCCAGCATTGCTCTGCACAGCTAGCTGGACATGCCAGGGCCTCACCTGAACCTCTTCCTCCTCCTGGGGTGAGCCATGGTGAAATCAGGGCTGGGATTTTCCAAGACGGGCCACGATACGAAGCCCAGCATGGTTCTTTCTGCTCACGTTGGGCATTCAATCTGACGAGCTGCATCCATAGAGGAGGAATCCTTGACAAGCTACAGGATAGAAAAGGCCCCGAGCCGAGCTCAGGAAGTCCGTGAGCTGAAGGCCCTGGTAGCAGCTCCGGCCAGGTGGGTACTTACTGCCAGGAACGGGAGCGTTATTGGTTGTGCTCAGCTGGTATGAAGATACCCAAGCGGGGTAGCTGCTAGTTGGCCCATGCAAAGGCTAATCAGCTTTGCAGCACGGGAAGAGGTTTAGTTTGACCTACTTTTGCGGGTTGCTGCTGCGGACTCGCAAGGATAGTTTATGTGGCTTTTGAGACGACGCCCGTCAGGGACAGGAAGTCTGAGTCGGACGCAGGCCGCGCTCGTGGCCGCGGGGAAGACGTGGGTTCTGCTGGCTGCACCAACAGGCGTCTCCTGGCTGAGAATCTCAGCAAACCACCACCCTTGGGAGAGGGGGGACATGGCCCTGTTGCCAAATGCTGGCATGAACAAAATGGAAGAGGGGCTATGGGGCCTTGCTGCTTGTTCTCCAAATAAATTGTTCACCCTCACCACAACAGGCAAGATTCGGATTAAAATCCAACTGTCCCGACCTCTCTCTTGTACCTGAGCTATTGGACTCATTCTGGTACCATAGATAGGTTGAAAGCCAGTGGGATTTGGAGTTTTGAAGCTCATGTTATTTCTGAGAAGGGATTGGCATGGATGTTTGGTTTCTCGGTGGCTGGGCTGCTGCAGCAAGTTGCAGCGAGGGAGATCTTCCTCCCTTTTTCCCTTGCACTGCACAGGACCCTTTGCAAGAGATGAGGAGTCAGGATGCTGCCAGACTGGGACCTCTATCATATGATGGTTGAGGGCCAGACCCAGCATCTAAGCTAAACTGTGAGAAGCATCCAACTCTGCAGGAGCCTTCCGTGTTAACCAAAGCCTTTTCTTCTCCCCAGGTATCCCATGAGTTTGCCATTAACTTCAATCCGACCAACCCATTCTGTTCAGGTGAGTCCCCACCTTACACGCTTGCAGTGTCTTCTCCTCTTCGTGCTTCATCTCTACCTCGTCTCAGAGATTTCTCAAAGGTTTGGTTGGAGCGAAAGAAATCTGGGGTAGTGTAGGAGATCCCAGCCTAAAACGAAACTGGATTCAGACAGCCTGAAGTCCGCGTGTGTTCTGGTGCATCCCATCGGCTGTCTGCTCCTATAGAAGCCAGTGAGAAAGGACCAGATGGAGAATTCAGTTACCTGCCTCCTAGTGCTTCTCTGGTTTATTTAGGAATTGAAACCTCATCGTGGGGATTCTTGAAGAACTGCTCAAATCCAAAATGGTAGGGGCTGCCCTGGGCTGCAGGACTGTCCTGCTTGACCTATGGTTTATGCCAGCAAGGCTGGAGCTTGGTCGGCCTCCAGCCCTTATCCCCTACTCACTAGTTTATGAAAGCTTGCTATGAAACGCTGTTTTTTCTGCTCTGTTTCCTTCATTAAGCTCCCTTCTGGTAGTTACAGAGCATGCTGCCTGCCCCTTATTTATGGCATTTGTTGTAGAGGACGGGAGCTGCAGTCTTAAGTGCTGTATGGGTCTATTAGTGCCCGTTCCTCCCCAAAGAATTGATTATCCACTGATTAATTGTGAGTTACACACATGGAGTGTAAAGATGAGCTCTTTACCCCACATTTTCTTTTGACGCCCAGGAAACCGAGGCACAGAAGGGAGAAGTGATTTGGCTTGGTAGCACCCAGGGCTTTCGCGCAGGCAGGAGCCCTGTATGGTCTTACCCTGCAAAATGCAGCTCAGATGCTCCTTGCATCCAAGTGGTTGTGGGGTTGGGGCTGTAAAAGCAGTGGAAGTGATGGAGAAAGCTCACAGCAGTGCTCTGGCATGATGAGTCACCACCTGGAAACTGGCCTGTCCCAAGTCCCCATGAGGAAGAGGTTGCAAAGCAGAATCTCGTTTGGCCCTCAAGGTAATGCAGTCCCCTTGGCCTCTGAGGGCAATGTCCTCTTCGTTTCCTTTTGTGTGTCTTTATGGTGCAAATTGAAGCCAGGGGATTTAAGCGGTTCTCAAATAACTGTGGTTGCCCTAATAAAAAAAGAGGGAACTTCAGAGTTAAACAAGCCCCATGGTGAAGGTTTGCAGTTTGATGCAAGAGCAGAAGGATCTTAGAAACGGGTTGCAGCATTGGTGCAGCCGTAAACTGTACGTTTTAAGAGATTAATCCTGATCCTCTAGTTAGCAAAGAGTTCAGAGCAGAACTGTGTTAAGGGTGGCTTATTTTTCTGCCTCGTGTGAGCTGGAAAGGACAGTCCTGGCCAACCAGCTGGCAGAAACACCTTCCTGGACAGGTCTGTGCTGTGACAGAAGCAGAAGATCTGGGGCCTTGCAGGTCAGAGCAGGGCTTTCCAAACACTGTCTTTGTTTCTGGTGCTGTCTGCTACCTTATTTGCTTTGGGTCTATCTGGCTTTTGGTTGCACTCAGTGACCCAAGTCGTCTTCTTCTTGCTCTTCTTTGTCTAGTTTGGAGCTTTTTGCAAAAACACAAGGAAAACTTTCTTTGAGGGTGAGTGCCAGGAGGCTTCTCTTACTGAGAAGGTCCGAGAAGCTGCTGCAAAGCGACAGACGAGCAAAGCTTTTCTAAAAGTTGACTGCTGCTGGATGAAACTTGAGCTGGAAGAATTTGGGGAAAAATAGGTTTTGTAACTTCAGACCACAAGGATTTATGAGTGAATAGTGTTTGCAACATGGCCTTGTACTTGTGGCTGGCTGGGATGTAGCATATTGTAACGTTTGGCCTCTCTGGTTTCCCTGAAGGTGTTGAGGGCATTGTCCAAGCGTACTCAGCCTGCCTGCCTCACATCCGCTTCTACGGACCCACCAACTTCTCTCCCATCGTCAACCACGTGGCCCGGTTCGCAGCTCAGGCAACCCAGCAGGAGTTTGCGACTGTAAGTCCGACTGTTTCGCGGTGTCACTGCTGTGGCTCAGCAGGTCGTGGCGAGTTGGCCGCGCTCAGCATCTGGGTCCCCGCTTGAGGATGGGAGGTGGCAAAAGGGCCAGGTGGAGAAGACCCACTAGAGATTTTTAATTCCCCCCGGTCACCCCAGGAGATGGACCAGGTAGCTGGACCTTGCTGGGAACGGGCAGAGTGAGACGTTGCCTGCGTTGTCGGGTGGTTAAATCGTCACGGGCGGCTCTGCTCCCCCGCCTTCCCCTCAGGAGGGACAAGGGCGCAAACCCGGGGTGGGAGGAGGCTGGGGTTGGCGTTTGCAGTTGTCAGGAAGGGCCCCATATCTCGTGTTGCTTTGGGGCTCTGGGGATGCCTCAGGATTACACAGGGCTAGCAAGGCTGTTGGTGTCTCTTTGGTCCCTCACCTGGAGGCAGGGCTGAGACCAAGGCAGAGCAGCACACGGGGACACTTGGCCTGCAGGCCATGGGCACTTGGGCCTCCTTATTGGCATTAGCAGGAACTTGCCTCAAGCCCCAGCAGTGTCTCACAGGCTCCAGCTCCAAAAGCGCGATGCCACTCCAGCCTCCGAGTAAACCCCCGGTGTCCCAATTTTCTGCAGATTTGACAGCACGATGGCATCCCAAGGGATTTCAGTAGTGGAAGGCAAGGCCTAGGAGGGTCCTTCCACCAGCAGCATCCCCTGAGGCCCCAGTCCTGCTGTGCAGGGGAAGCAAAGGGACCCAGCATCATTTCTGTGACATTCCAAAGCTGCTTGAGTAGCAATACCAGTGCGGGCAGCACGGTATGGAGCCGGCCTCAGCCTTGGCTCATCGTAGGAGAAAGCGGCTGCTTTGGATTTAGCAAAAAAACACAGCAAATTGCCAGGTGGGAGGAAGAGCCAACGGAACGGCACATGGTTTTGTCTGTCTGAAGTCTGGTGCTGGCTGCAGCCTTGATGATAAACTGCCTTTCCCAGCTACACAAAATGCTCAGCAGGCAAAAGCTGGCCAGTGACACTCGTCTATTGAAGGGTGCTAAGATTAAAGCTGCCCGTGAACAATTGAGGGAAGAGCTCCTCGTCCCTCGTGGCCAACATGCATCTGCTCTTCCTTTGCCCCATGTTGACGTTTGTGAAGCGCTTGGCAGAGAATTTCCCTGTCTGTAAAGGCCAGCCATGGGCTCTGGGTTAGCTGTCATCACTTTAGATGGAGAATGCAGAGTCATTGCAAATGCTTCGTGGGGGAAAAAAAAATATAAAAATAAAAACCCAAATTTTAACAACAGGCAACAAAACTGCAGCTATTGAAAATCACAAATCACTGGAGAGTGAACTGAGACCAAGGCAGGAAATGCCATGAGATGAATCTCCCTTGAGTTTGTCCAAATGTCTCGAGCACTATACGAAATTCTGGTCCCATCACCTCAAAAAGGATCGAGTAGTCCTGGAAATGGCAGTGAGAGAGTTGACTAAGTTGACCATGTTCAGAGTCATGGAGCAGCTTTTGTATGAGGTAAACCAGGGCCCAACAGTAGAAATGCTGTATGAAATCATGAATGGTTAACAAAAGGAAAAAGTTGATCAAATCTCCCTAATTTTTATGGGCAAGACCTGTAAGATAGCTCAGGAGATGACTTGATATCAGACAAGCTAAATGAGGAAGTCATAGTCCTGGAGTGCCTGGTCCTTTGGCTTTCAAATCGGTCTCCTGCCTCTGTTTGGTGCAGCATTAACTGACTGTCCTGGGGACCAGGAGGGAACTTGAATGGTGACAGTCCTGCTGTAACAAGAATGGGAAACTAGGAAGAGGCTCTTTGAGTGCTTTTAAACTTCACTTCAATACACAACAAGCAATTGGAGGAAGATCGTCTTGGTTAAAGCACCCTTTCCATGAAGACCTCTGAAGAGACCCTCCTGGAAGGACTTGGTGGCATATTTCCAGCCTTGAAAAAACGAGCAAGCAACCCCATTTGTTTTCTTACCAAGAACATTGCCCCAAGCAGTACAAGCCTCTTGAACAGGCCTGGGGCGTGCGGTGGCTTCCAGCGTACCATCTGGAATGTGGCTGATGATTGAACTTGGGCCTTTTCCTTGGAGAAGATCCCTTTGGTTTTCCTCCTGGAATGTAAAAATCTGAAAGCCATCGGATGGCTCTATTTTCTAGTGTCTTTTCACGCTGCTTGGACAGCCAAGGGGTTTTAGAGCCAGAATTGGTGTTCCCAAGCAGCCGCTTCCAGCCCTTGAAGTCACAGCTACTGCGTCCATCCGCCTGTTTCCATCCGTGTGTCAGGGAGCGGCTTCTTAGCACAGAGGCTCCCTCCAGCTGCGCTCTGGTGTGAGACCGGCAGTGCCAGCGTGTTGGAGCAAGAGGAGAGAGCTGTGGTGGAAAGGGCCAACGCGGCTGGTGGATGCGAGCGGTGACGTGCGGATCCACACGCCGGGAGGCCCTGGGGAGCTGCAGCCATGAGTCCGGCCGCGCCGCTGGAGATGGAGACGCCGCCTTCGTGGTGTGCCGAGCGTCTGGGGACTGCAGAGAGGAGCTGCTGTGGCGGCAGGACCCGAAGAGCTTGTTGCAGCAGCTCCGATGGGGTGTCTTGCGGCTGCAGTACGGCGGCGGGCGCTCGGAGCCAGGCTGCTCCGGCGCATCTGGGCTCGCCTCCGTTGGCACCGCTGACCTGTGGCAGTGACACAGCGTTGCTCCCAGGCTTTTTCCCCTTAAAACCCAGCTCCACCCTTTCTGTTTTGCTGGGATAAGCATCTCAGCCCTCACTCCCAGTGTCTCCAGCTGTCCCAAACAAAGGCTCTCGGCTCTTCTTTTACCTCGTATTTTTCCGTGAGCGCCCAGATGCAATTTCAAAGCTGTTGTGGCCAAAACCAGCTTGTCTGCACCCTTGAGAGCAGAAGGAGCCCCTTGTCCAAGGCAGCCGGCAGGTCTAACCCCGCTTTGCCACCATAAGCCCACGGGTACCAGGAGCTGGTTTAGGGGTGAGCAAAAGCACCCGCAGCAGCTTTGCCTTTAATGAGCGCCCTGTGCCAAAGGGCCACCGGCCGGTTTGAGAGGTGGCCCGGGACACTCAGAAAGGCTCGGCTTGGCCACGCGAGCGCTGTGCGTGAAAGGAGCCCTGCTGTGCACAGCAATACGTTCCAGCCACCGTGATGTTTCACATCCTCAGGAAGCCTCGTAAATGTGAAGGAACCCGATTTGTACTTGGGGTTTTGCACTAGGGAGTGGGGAAGGAAGGGAGAAAACACTTAGGGAAGATTTCAGAAGACAAGATGTGGGTTGGAGAGAGAAAATAAGGCAAGAAAATGAGCTTTGGGCTGCCTTCCATCTCGTGCTGCTCCTAGGATTTCCGAGACGGTGGTTTTGCTGGGGAATGGAAAGAATGAAGGGAGAAACAAAGAGCTTTAATGCTCTTAAGGGCTTATTTGTCGTCATTTTGCCAGCACACAGGAGATGCCTAATGCACCCAAATGGAAGCGCGGCACTCGTCCGCAGCGGAGGAGATGGAGGAGGAGATGGGCTTTCCTCGTGGCCACGTGTCACCGCTGTCCTGAGCTGGGCTCGGCAGATCTGGCTGGCTGGGCCCAGCAGCATCCTGTGTCCTCTGCCGCTGCACGGCGGCGAGGGGGACACCAGCGCTGGCAGCCTGCGCCACGCGCCCAGCAGCGTGTGGTGGGGGTGCACGGTGACCACTGCTGGAAATAGGAGGAAGAGCCCTCTGCTTGCTCAGAGACATTGTGGAGTTTCCTCTGGAGAATTTCACGACCCTCCTGGATGTGCTCCTGCTTGTGCAGGCGGTTTGGACTGGATGTTCTCCAGAGGTCCCTTTCCAATCTCAACCCTTCTATGGGAAGGATTTGAGGTCCCAGGTGAACATTCATCCCAGCCTCAGGAAACCAGTAGGTGTTACAAGTCTCCTTTGCTTCTTCCACAGCAATACTTCATCCTCCTCATCATCACAGACGGGGTCATCAGCGACATGGACGAGACGAGACACGCTGTGGTGCAGGCGTCCAAGCTGCCCATGTCCATCATCATCGTGGGGGTGGGCAATGCCGACTTCGCTGCCATGGAGTTCCTGGACGGGGACAGCCGCGTGCTGCGCTCGTACACCGGCGAGGAGGCTGCCCGTGACATCGTGCAGTTCGTGCCCTTCAGGGATTTCCGCAACGTGAGTGTGAGGTGGCATCTGGAATGTCACGAGGTGGCCAGACACTGTCCGCAGTGTCTCCCGGTAGTGTCTGGAGGGAATGGCAAGTGAAACATCAACCTTTGGAGCTGGGAGAGCAGTGCCCAAGAGCCACTCGCCCAGCTCGTCCTCTCCACGAGGCCCCTTGTGGTGGCCTTCCCTGAGAGGTGGCCGAGCCGCGGTGCCCATGGCCTGTCCTCACACGTGTGTCTCTTGCAGGCCCCCAAGGAAACGCTGGCCAAGGCTGTGCTGGCAGAGCTGCCCCAGCAAGTCGTGCAGTACTTCAAGCACCAAAACCTGCCGCCCATCAACTCGGAGCCCGCGTAGAGCCCGGCCGGGCAGCGCCGCCTGCATGTCGCCCAAGCCTGGTGGTTTTTACTGAAAGCCAAGTTTCACAGGCTTTGAAGAGGAGGATGCCCTTCCCCGAGACACACAGACACAATTTGTACTTCTTAATTGTTATGGTCTTAAAATGCAGCCCAGAGAACCACCTGGATTTGGTTCTTTTGTACAGTGCTGGGCTGAGATAACCATGTCCTGGTCCTGCTCCGTTGAGTCACTTTTCAGTATTGAATGTACTTTGTATAATTTTAGTGGAACAGGACACAATTTTTACAATCAAAACTTGCTTTTTTCCTGCCAAGCAATGGAGCACTTAGTATCTTCTCATCAGTCATTGAACAGGTCCTTGTAAAGGTCCCGTATCTGTGTTGTACCTCTGTCATGTTCTATGTTCATTTTTATACTGTGTACTTGTTATATTTGTTATACTCAGGTTAATAAAGAAACTGGGACATTTAAAGCTAGATTGTCCTCTCCTCTTGGACCAGTGAAAAATCTCAGAGCACCTACAGGGGGTTCAGACAGGGGCTGGGGGCACGGGCCAGGGATTGTCCCCAGCACAGGGAAGCCCAGTGCCATGATGAGGGTGGCTTAAAAGAGGACTCTTGGGCAGTGGCGGGGGGTGACGGTCCTGCTTCTTGGGGCTTCAAGGATGTTTGAAGACAAGCCCAGGGCTGTAACTGCTTCTACTCACCCACAGGTATCTCAAAAGGGGGGAAAAAATAATGCCCACTAAAGCCACAGATGAGCAGGTTCCTGCTAGGGGGGAGTTTTGTGAGCCCAGGGCAGCCAAACCAAGTGCTCTGTCCCTCAACCCCGTCAGGGCTGTGACTCAGTGGCCAGGTTGCCCCAGAGCTAGAGCTGCAGCTCTTTGGGATCTGGGGAGGAAAACTGCGTGCCCGCAGCAACCCCAGGAGGCCCCTGGGCCAATTCCTTGCAGCTTCATCCCTAGAAATCTTCCCAAGCCAATGGAGCACTAGCTGGCTGCCAGCTGGCAGAAGCTTGGCCGTGGTGGCATCCGAGTAATAAATACTATTCTCCCCCAGCCTGTTTTTGAGCATGGGATCAAAAAAGTGATATTGGCAGCACTAACTCCAAGCCCCAGTCACCACCTCAGCAGGCTCTGTAATAGCTTCCAGCTCCCCTAGGGCCTTTCTCCTGGGAACAAGAGGAAAGACGGGGCCCTCACACCTGCTTTGACTGAGTTTGACTTCTCTGGCCCTGCAGGGTTTAACAGAACCAGCAAGACCTCCCTTCTGGCCTCATGTGCAGCTTTGAAGAACAGCACAACCTCGGCCCAAAATAGGCTGCAAAACCCCACTCAGCACTCGAATCCAGCACAATCCCTTGGCTTGACTGGAGGGCTGTGCAAAACCTTACCCTTGAGGCTTGTATTCCTGCTACCCACTTGAGGATGCTTTCAGCATAATATTCATTTTCCTTGTTTCTTCTGGAAAGGTTCAACCCTTGAGATAAGGCAGGAATCTTACTGCAGTTCAGGTCCCACCATGTCTAGTCCAGCTGCTGCCTTTCCTGTTGCTCAGTGTCACATTCAGTGACAACACTTGGGTTCATACACATCAGCTTTTCCTCTCCCACCCGTTTTCTCAGCAGCCCAGACACTTGTGAGGCCAGTGAGTAGAGCGGGACGGCCACGTGGGAGACTGTCATGAAGAAATTCCCACCCTTGAGAAGTCGAGTCCAGCTGTTCCAACTGCTGAGGGGCACAGCTGGGTGTAGAGATGAGAAGAGGGGATCCTCAGCATTCACAGCTTGCTTGTTGCTCAGGGCTGGATCCACACTCCCAGTTAAAGCTTCTTAAATCACAATAAAACTCCAATATCTGTCCACCCTCCTACTGCAAAGGATAGTGGAGCTCCGGGGTGTGTGTGTGCGTACCCTAAAAAAAGTCTGGAGACCCACCTGCTCTGGCTTCACCCTGTTCAGGAAGCTCTCATAGAGAAGCTGAATGATTTTCCAAGCGCTGGCTGGAGGAGCAATAGGGTTTCAGGAGAGCAGTTGGCAGCGGTTTCTCTGAAGCATCCGGAGCACGAGTCGGGCATCACGTCTCGGTGGCTGGAGGAGGCTCCATTGCACTTCCCTCGCAGGGCAGCTCGGGCAAGGGCTGGTGGGGACAGCTGAGATTGCTCAATGGAAAGGGAACAATTATGAATGGCAGAAATCTGGAGAGAGATGCATTCAGAATGTCTTTAATCATGTAACACTAAAACTTCTTTACAGTGTCATGGCAATCTACACTTCACCATCTGCTTGATTTTTATTCTGCCCCCTTTTTCAAATACAGAATAAAAATGACATTTTAAAACAGAACACATGGCTGTTTCTACAAGACTTCGGTGCTTCAAGTGAATATTTTTTTGCCTGTTAGTCTTGTATAAACTTCTTAGATCACCAGGATTTTTTTTTCCTTAAGAAATTTAAAAGATAAGGCCTTCTCCTCCCTATCCCCAGACCTTGATTACATGGGTAGATGTGCTCTCTGCTTCAGGGTGGCAAACTTCCCCTCTGGCTCAATACACACCCCCAAAAATGCAAAGTTGAGAGGGAAGAAGAAAAACAAAAAAGAAAGAAAAAAAGGAAAAAAAAGTGTGGGGGGGATTGAGTGGGTCATTTTAGAACAATCTGAGGGTAGCAAGGTTTAAATTGTAATGTTAGCTAGGAAAATTACATTTGGGGCAGAAGGATGCATCAAGCACCCACCAGGGCGCTGGAAACTCTGCACTACATTACACATGGAGGGATTTTGTTATGGACCATCGAAGAAACTGTTGCTGCGAAAGACAGAGGAGACGATCTTTCCGGTGGAGTTGATAGTGCCTTCGCTATCCGAGCTGGACTCGGAATCGCTGCTTCCCGAGTAGGCGCCCAGGCCGGGCAGGATCCCTATGCACACGGCTGCCGAGGGACAGTGCATCGTGGAGCCTCCCACCGAGCTGCTCCCCAGGGCAACAGCCGATGGTTTCTCTGAAAGGAGATACCGCAGTCAGAACCAAGAGGGCAGGAAAGGGCTTTTCACCGGCCGCGCGGCGCAGGAGCGGCGCCACTCACCTGCTATTGCCCCACGAGCAGGGCACGAACACAGCATTAATTAATACGGCAGCTTGATGCTACCCTAAAACTCCTCTGACAGGAGGGACCTGATACCTCAAGTGATTTTTTCGCATCGCTAGTTCAAGTCCAGCTCAATGCTGGCACTATGGATTTTTATTCCAAAGTCGTCAGCTTGATGCTTGTCAAATACCAAGCCCACCAAACAGGAATAAACGGCTGCGCTTTGTGTAATTGAGTATTTTTGCCACGTAGCAGCATAGTTGGGGGAAAAGTTTCATTCCGCTGTTCTGTTAGTCAGTGCCTCCCCTCTTCCACAGCTCATTAATTTTTTTCCAGTGTACTGAAAGTTAACTGAACAGAAGGAGTTTCAGGAAATGCCTTGGGTTGTCATTACACAACTGCGGCTCATCCTATTTGTGTCAGGGTATCTTGACAGCAAGTCAGCTGCAGCCATGACAGCCAAGAAGCACAACTCATTTTTTCTCTTGCAATTGCTTGTAATTTCCTGAAACAAATTGATTTGGTGATGGACAAGGTCACTGCGGAACAGCTAACGGCGTGTGCACATTGCTCCTGGGAAGGCATGGGAGCGTAGGGAGGCAGACCCGGGGGAAGAGGCAGGGAATGCTCTGTTCCCCCTGGCTCCTGCAGGACAGACAGGGTCAGGCTTGCAACGTGGCTAAGGACTTGCAGTGGTTATCAGGGAAAGCACTTCAAGGGGAAAATCAGTTGAGCACTAGAATAAACTGCCCTAGGAGGGTGCCCAGTCTGACTGTGGAGGTTTAAGAGCAGCTTAGACAAGCACCTGTCAGGAACAGCTTAGGCAGGGGATAGACGTGACCCACAGAGCTTCCTTCCAGCCCTGTTTCCTGCGATGGCTGCAACATCTGTCAGTGCCTATAGTCACTATTCGCAGTGCTTTAAGAGACAACAATATGTGATCCACAGCCTGAGCTGCCTTGCACAACGATGGAGGGGGGAAAAGCAAACCCTCCGTCACATTAACACTGGTAATTAGGTTAGCAAAGCAGGCAAGTGGCAATCAGCTTCCCAAATGCCGAAATCAGGACGTACCTTGACTCTTCTCATCGTGGTCAGTGTCTAGTTTCAGCCTCTTCACGCTGTTACCACCATCCGAACTGTGAACAAACAAGGAATTGGCTAGTTCCTCCGAGGCAGCCACTTGATTACTGTGAAGTTATTGGCACATTTTTGCCTCTGCTGCTACAGAGAATTTGAGCAGAGGTCCCTGAAGACCGTCACCATTTCTAACCAGCTGCATCTGACCTAGCACAGAAAGGGATCCTACCTGGGGCCAAAGCAGCATGGGGGAAACAGAGCGTTACTCAGACTTCTGACTTTTCAGAGCTTCTCCAGCTCCACCTTGTCAGCGTTTCTTTTTCTCTTCTTGCATGTTCCCAATCCTAGGCCATCCACGCTAACACACACGTCCCAAATTCAGCTGTGACGAGCTCCGGGATGAAATCCCAGCATTTTGTACATACTAATTCTTTCCTGTCCCTGACAAAGTATGCAATGCAGAGGAAAGGTTATTCTGTGCAGGGAGTGGAGGCCACTTACGGGCAAACTACAAAATCCAAAGAGCAGATGTTGAATTCATGCTGCACTCGACCTTGGCCAGTTGGCAACAGGACGATAGTACTGCAGAAATAGAAGACTGCAAAGAAAGTCTGTGATGGCATTGGCACATCAGTTTTAAAATGCTCTCTTCAAAGAGCTGCCATCTGCAGACTTCAGATGTGCCATGAAGCACATGCCAGCTCCTTCTCTACATCCTACTGGCTCAACTACCAATAGTTAAAGAGAAAAATAAAACATTTTGGCTGCATGTTATCAAAGGGTTTTCTCCTCTTCCCTGAAAAACCAAAAAACAAACAAACAGCTATCCAAAACCCATCGGAAGAGCATACTTCAGCATAGACATGGGTGTACTGGAAACTAAAGAGCATCTCTCTGTCTGGGATAGATTCAAAAATACTAACTTAATTTTGAGATGACAGTGATCACCCGAATTATTAGATGACCAGTCTATGGGAAACAAATCTGGCCCGAGATACCTTATTTCTCCATCACATCTTCGCAAGTCAAAGCCAAACAGCAAACAGACCATGAACCCAACTACCACCTCCTTGGGATAAAAAGGCTGATGTACCAATGCAAACCAGCAAGAAACAAGGAGAGTTTGCTCGCTGCCCTCAGTTCTTTCCTCATAACCTACCTCTTCCGTATGCTGCCCCCAGCAACGGCTCAAAACATCAGTTTTAGACACAGAGAAACTGATAGACTACGCAGATACCAATCAAATTACACACGTCAAGTGACACTGATACTTCTTCAAATAGAGATGTGTAAGATTTTGCCTCTGGATCCCCAAGCAAGGCCACACCAGCTTGGCAGTTCTTGTGAAGTCTACCCGCTTGCTTTACACATGCTTATCTATTTGAATCGCTTCATGTTTTGCCCACAGTTTGCAAGAGCCTATAGAAACACGACTGGTCTTTTCTGATACCTTCCCCCTTTTTTCTTTAGAGCTAAGGTTTGCACCTCACTCTCTGGAGGCAGTTTTGGCCTGCCTCCCTTTACACTGTTAACTAGGTTGTGTTCCTCGTGAATTTATAGAGGTGTGAAACGAACCTTCTGTGTTTCACAGCTCCTGCCAACAGCTTTGCCTGAGAGAATTTGTTCTTGTTTTCCACTGACTTCATGGGCAATTTCTTCTCAGTTTCCTTCTTTGAGTCCGCACTGACTCCCACTTTGGCGAGAGTGCTGTGAATTAAGGGTTAAGGATCAATAAGGAAGGAACAGAAAGAAAAGATACTTCCTCTTTGATACATTTAGCCAGCCTTGCTGCTCATTCACGTACTACATGGAAAGAAATTTATCATAATGACACTTAGCTGGCATCTTCGGTCAAAAGAGCCTTCACACTTTTCACTTACAAGCTGCTTCATGAACCAGCTCCCCTTTTAAAGACTTCTAGGCAGCAGGTAACAGCTTATTCCAAATAGGAACTGCATTTTGGAAGGAGGAAAGGGCAAACACACAGCAAATCCAGCACCCATAAACATGTGCATCCTCCTGCATTTACTTAAGGCCACAGAAACAAAAAGGTTGAACTTTGCTAAAATTGCACCGGGCAACCCAGTACCTCCCTCTACTGCCAAAGCAAAACTGCTCAGCTTTCTGTATCAGTACCTACCACACTAACCTTCTTTCAGCTCATTTCTTTGCAAGGACCACAATGTTATTAGCGAGGCAGACTGCTCTTTCACAGCCAATTTGAACACTAAATCCAAAAGGAAAGAGGCAAATCCAATTAAAGGTCTATGGGATCCAACATTCACCCAAAGACTATGAACACATAGGAGGGAAAGAAAAAGTAGCCAGAAAGTTGAGGTACAGATAAACCATACAGTTAAAGGGAAAAGTTTGGGATTCTCAGAGTGGATGAGAAGGAGCTTTGTCCCTTATTAAGGTTCACTCAATCTGCAAACACACTAAACATATCTTCTCCTATGGCCTTATCTAGTCCTGTACGTAATGCTTAATATTTAGCTGTTATCTCATAAAAATGAGGTCTTTCAAAGACCATGCTTGTTAATGAGTTAGCAGTGGAGCCACAGAGGCCTTTGAGAAGCTTTATAATTGCATACTTAAAAAATATAGCCTAACTTAAAAGGATTGCATTTATAACTTTAAATCTGTTTTTTTTTTTTTTAATTGATGTCTTCTTTGATTACAGTTCCACTGATGGGATGATACCTGAGCTTTCTAGGTATGCCATTCGTTACATGTAACTATTAGACACAGTGAATTTCATATTGATGGGCCACATATTTGAAGAGGCAGAGCTTTATTTTTCTTTTCCATTGAGATAATAAAAAAGCTCTCACTTCGCTTTGAAACACACACTCAGAAGTCTCTGATCCCTTTAAAACTGGGAGCGTTCAGATGTCACTCCTAATTTGATTTTTCCTAAAGATGCCTCAATAATCCAAACTTAACCCTTCCTCAACCAAATGCCTCAGCAGTCAAAACCAGACTGTTGAATTCTTTTAGACGACACAGGAGTGCCATCCTGTGGCTAGCAGGAGTAATTTGAAAGCTCTTTTTACGTCCAAATAGCATCCTGCTGCAACACATTTTTACACACTGCAGTATTTGTCTCTTCCACACTTAGTGTTCACTGCTCTGTCACCCCTCAATCTTGCACTATGAAAGCCTTGCCAAAGAAGTAAAGCTCTTTCTTTTAAAAGATACCAAATTATGGGCTTTTCACTTTTATCCAAGATTCTTTTAATACTCCTAAGGTAGCAGAGATGCAGCACATCTAACAGGAATGAGTACCAACAGATTTTCACGTGTACGTACTGTGATTGCTAGCAAGTGTAACACTATCTATCAAAGCTGTGTCCCCTTTTAGTAAGATTATATTAAAATAAATGTCTCAACCTGAAATGTCAACTGCACTAAAAAAAAAAAAAAAAAAAAAAAGTGTTACAGGAAAGCTTAAGTTTCTTGGAGAGATGATCTTTCTATGTTTGCACAAGTTATTCCTGGAATTGGCTTAAAGAAAGAAAAAAAAATCTGTAAAATCTTTAAATACAATCAGACAATGATGAAGGGGGAGAAAATAATCATGGAATATGAAGTAAAACTTCCATAGATCCGTGAAAATGATCAAGATGATCAAACCCACTGAGTTTCCTCTTTTTAGTCTGGAGCTCTTGAGCAGCACCACTAGATGCAGAAGGTTTACACAGTAGCTAGCTCATTTTGTCACTACAGTGATAAACCTTCAGATAAACCATCTGATAATGCTTAATGCTACAAAAAAAAAAACCCACATATTTTGCATTTTGAGAGAATGTCTCCAATATGATGTTTAAAAAAAAAGACAGAATGAGGCAGAATGGGTAAAAATTTCCCATCTTTCTGTGAGGGGAGGTGACCTCAAACCAAAGCAGCTTCCTCTATACATGCCATTAGCAACAAGTTCTACAGCTTAATTTACAGCAAGACTGTGTACAAAAGCACAAGATACTGTTAAGGCTGCAAAGACCGAGGCTGGAAGCGCTAAGTCTGGAGGGGGCTCCTGTTGAGGAGTTCAGGGATCAGTGCATGATGTGGCTAATCCGAGACAGCAGAATATTCCTTCCAGGCTGGCACAGTTCACCCCTGGACGTATGTGACCTAACTAGAGCTGTCAGCTGCTTCTGCAGCATGGCCCTACAGCGCAAGCCCCGCATCTGCCAGACCCGCAAGCCAGTATTACAGAGCCTAAATATATCCCACCAACACCCCATCATTAGATCCAACAGAGCAAGGCAATATTCCAAACCCACTTGCCAGCTACGGCCAATTTCTCAAGGAAAAAAATGCAACAGCATTGCCTTTTTCATACAGATGAATTGGTGAGACAACTTAGATGTTCTTCACAGAACACACAGTCAAGCTATAAATCTTCTCCACTGAAGATTATTAATTAATACATGGTGATGTGAGATATTTCTGGCACCAGCATCATTTAGCTTTTTTTTTTGCTCTTATTTTTGGTCACGTCATAAATACGAACTGTTTGTTCTTCCCTGAGTCCATAAAACTTTTATTTCTACCAATGCATCCTGGAGAACTTGCGTTTTGTCCAGTCATTACGTAAAGTGAAGATTCTCCTCAGGTCTCAAAGGGAGGTAAAGCAGCCACTGGCTTCTGCACAACCACAGTAAACTACTTCTCCTCCTGACCCTTGAAACACAACACGCAGCTTAGCACAGACACAAGCTTTCAAATCACTCCCAACCTCCTTTCCCTGGCAAAGATTAGAGGGAAAAAGCAGCCCACACTGCTCTCCAGCACATCTTCACTAACGGTGGCATTTGACAGCAAATTGTAACTGCCTGGTCCAGGACTGAAGACTGTATTCTCCAAAGAGGTCAAGCCTCCTCAAGTGCCAGCTTTCCCAAAGAAAGTCACATCTGCGTGGCTGGTTCACTTTTTCTTACTTTCTCACCCTGCAGCTCCAGCAGGGGACAACCTACCTAATACTTCAAGAATAACAGAGCAAGTCAAGCACTATTTTAAGCAAGTATCTTAAAAACACCCAATATGCAGTTAAGAACAAACAAGTTGATAATATTTGGTTTGAAATAAAAGGACAAAAAGAAAAAAAAAAACATAAAAGTTTCCTTTCCATGTTTCCTTTACATCCACTTACTCTTTTTAAGCTTTGATATTTTATGCTCTTAATAAGAAAAAGAAAAGCAATTGGAAGAAAGGAAAAAATATTGAAGATAGTGAGGGGAACACTCTAATGGGAGACTGAAACCACAAAAAAACTTTAAAAGGTTATTCCTGCACACGTTCTCTACAGCATTTTATAGAAAGACTGAATTACAGAACAAAACCACAGCATAGTCTCTTAACTTCCTATATACAATGGCCAGCCATTTCTGTGCAAAGGATATTCTGTATTCATTCAGTTCTTTCAGCTCCTCTTCTCTTCGTTGCTTTTCTATTAGCTCTTGCTGCCGAGAAACCTCATCAAGGAAATGTGTTTCATCTTCATCTAAGCCTCTTACCATATTTTCTGACAAAAAAGGCAAAAAAGGCATATCTATAAGCGAAAGCCATCAGGAGAGCAGGTATTTGTCTCGCATTAGTTAGAGTGTTTTTCATCTACCTCATAGAATGTAGTTAACCATCCACAGCTCACACAGGACATTTTTAACACTGCTGAGATAGGACAACTTGAACCAAGCCCTGGGGACGCAGGGATTAGAGCCCTTTCCCTGTGCAGCCAGGTGAAGGGTTAAAGCAAATCCCATAAAGGAAAAGTGATCTGCTTGCTTCTGTAATTCTCTAAAAGCACTTCCTAAACACTCAAGCGCATGAGCTACAACAGACTAACACATCTAATCATAGCAGTGTTACTAAGAAGAAAAACAAGGCAGAAATCTGTAGGGGTAAGTCACGTAATGCTAGACGTACTGATATAACAAGGGAAAATCAACCAAATCTTCATACAAGCAGCTTTTCCTCAATTCTGAATGAGAATTTTGGAACAGGTTACACAGAACAAGGAATAACAATATTAAGGAATGATCTATCTGCAGCTTTTGTTTCAGTGAGTTAAAACCGTCAGCTCAGAACGCGCTGTTAAAATAATCAATAATTGGAAAAAATATGTTACTTCTCTCCCTATAAATCTTGCATCAAACTAGAAAGCACATTTTCTTAAAGCAAAAAAAAAAGATATTCAGCAGAGATCATCATGTGTTTTTAAAAAATGAGAACAAGCTTTAATCTCAAAAAAAAAAACCCACAATCTCCAAGCATGTAAACATATTGTCTTCCTTCAAGGAGAGCACCCTCTTCTTGAGTATGAAGGTCTGCATATTTTTTTCTGTGAATTTTCAGTGCCTCTTAATCAAAATCATACATTTAGAAAGGTAACAAAAACGCTGCTTTAAAAAGACTTAATGTTTCTATTTCCAGTCATCCTGAGACATTTAAACCAGCTTTAATGTTGCTTAGAGTTTAACTCCACATCAGGATTTCTAGGCCTTTACAACAGGCAACCAGAATTTGATGGAAGAGATTTAAAAAAAAAGGCAAAATTTTAAGGTTACTTTTTAAACGTTGAGCCCTAGTCTTTCAACTGTCAAAATGCACAACTCATTCCTACGTGTCCAAACAGTAACTTGCAGTCACTACCATTGAGGACCTCTTCAAACAAACAGCAAAAGCAGTGACACTCTGGTCAAGAGACATTAATTTCATCGTGCATATGCCTAATCTGAAAACTAAGAGCAGTAGCTGGAGAGGTTCTTCTGACTAAAATTTTTTGTAGGTAAGCTCTTTAAAGTCCTTTAGAAGAAATAAGTATTTAGTAAAATGATGTATTTGCTCTTCAGATAGCAAGTACCTCATTAACACTATTCTGTGAGACTTGCCTTAAAAACAGTTTGGTTTATTTCCCCAACCCCCTTTTCATGGATGCTTCTCATTCTATTACTTGGTTTACAGCTTTCCGAAAACAAAGCAAAGACCCTACGGATCTAATACAACTGGGCACTGATCTTCTTCCAAAGAAATTTGGCTGCAGGCAAATATGTACTGCAAGTGTACAGCACCACATGTGGTAACATCTGCAGGATCAGGGAATGTATTTAACAGAACTCAAATTCTGTGCCGTAATTAAAGGAAACAAATAGTTCTGTTGTGTAACATCAACAAGAAAACTCTAGACAAAATCCATCTGTGCAAACTGGAGCTTAGAGAAAAAAAGAAAAAAAAAACAATGCTTGGAGGATGAGGCTTCCATCTAAAGAATAAAAATAATTTAGAAGCCCCCATAAAGATGAAGCCCTCGCAGTATCAGCCTCACTTCTCTTTAAATAGAGCCAATAGTTCCCTTTCACCCAAAATGGTTCACTAACACTTTTCCGGTTCTCATTATCATCTTTGCACTCAGTGACACATATACAGGCGATAGAGAGGGAAAGATTTTTTCTTTAAAACCAAACAGAAATTATGTTTTCTTTCTATTTCCACAAGAGCCATGCATCTAGTTTTTGAGGAATCAGCTCCTATATACTTACTTCTTCTGAATGCTAGTCTTGACCTCGAGTAATTCACAGGAGTTTGACTCGACTAATTATGGGAAATACAATACTGTCTGGAAGAGTATTTCTTTTTATCGATTCACACAAGAGGGTCTTGTGTTACAGCATGAGCTCAGTAGTCAGGAAACCAATTTACATTTCCACTTTTCCATTAATTGCTGTCAGGACTTTGTTCAACTTTTAAATTTCACATGTGTGCAGTGCTGTCTTGGTGTACAGAATAATACATTATATACAGGAAAAAAAAAACATCTTTTTGCTGGTTTTAATAATAACTGCTAGTGCTTACTGAATTTAAATTGCTCCTCAAACTCTTGCTGTTTCTTTTCTCTCTGCTCCTGAAGTCTTTCGTACAGCGAACGTGGGTCATATGCCTCCTCTGGGCATTCTGAAAGAAAGGAAGAAATCAGGAAATTGGACTATTCGTTAGACACACTAAGTCACCAAAACTTCTTAAGTTCTTTGTTTTTTTTTGAACTTATAAGACACACGGTATTATCATCCTTCTACTTCTATTTTCCATGAGTGAAATATTCTCAGCTCTCTTCCTTAAAATCATTAAAATATATCCATACCTACTGGGTCTTCAGGTTTTCGGACCTTTTCCCATTCCTCCTGCCTCCTCTTCCGCCGCTCCTCTAGCTCCGCTTCAGACACAAACCGCTTGTTGATCACAAGGTCAGCAGTCCCATCGCCCCCATCCATTGTGGGACAGCCTGTCAGAAACACAACACGAAAGACACCAGAGACTTGACTTCCCTCATCACTACCAGCCCTCCTGGAAAGCAGACCTGATGAATGAGTACAGCGAGATATAAAGGAGATGTTACATTCTCATACTACAGCCCAAAGACACAGAAAAATACCTTTTGTACCAGTAAAATTAGCCATTACACTGGGGGGATGAATAACTTCAACTATTCAGACCAGCAAGCACTCACTGAGACACCCAATGGCTGCAAAACTGGTAAGATTAATAGCAGTGCTTAATACTCCTTCTCTACTGCTTTTCAAAATTATGTCTTGCTCTTAGTTGTCTGCCTCTGGATGCTTTTCTAAAAGTGATATTTCAATGCAATGCCTCTCACTTCAGCTTGGATTTACCTTGGCAAATGAAAAAAAAAAAACAGGAAAGAAAAAGATAAAAAGAAAGAAAAGCTTCTCACATACTTCTCTTTCAGTTGCTATACCTCTCTGGTCCCAAGAAAGGACATGAAACTCAGCCTCCATTTTATATACACTTTGCCCATCCCTGAAGGCTGGCAGAAGCTTCCCTACATTCCGTGCTTTCGGAAATCATCACGTAACTCTCCAGCTACCTAAAGCCTTTTGAATTGCTCTGTATCAAGACTACACGTGTGCCTCATCATCAGAGAGCAATTTGGCTTGGCCTAGCCCAAACCTACAGTCCCCAGGAGAACATCAGCAGTAATAATTAACTAATTAATGCTGATTTTTCTTTTTCTAGCATCAAGCCTGCATACCCAAGTACAACAGAAACACAGGATAAGAGATGCTCATTTAAAGGTCCTGCTAACACCTCGCATCCCTGGTTTCTCCCCATTCCCTTGGCATAATTTCAGCCTCAAGGACCACAGGTAACTGCCATGCACTGCTAAGTAGCATTCATTTAGGATCTAGCTCTGCCTGCCTTTCCACACTGGGACAAGCCATGGGTCCTATAGCCTCCTCGGGAAGGGGCAGGAACTCAAAACAACCCCTACAAGGAGCCAGGCCCTGAAATAGCAGAACGAGAAAAATCAAGATTCTACAGGCAGAGAAATGAAGCGCTGTCAATTTCCCAGCGCCCGAGAAAGAGCGGGCCAAAGGCCTCGCTTCAAGCGGCGGCTCCACCACGGAGCCGCTGAGCCTGAGGGGAACGGAGGCGCCCTGCCCAGCGGCCCGGGCCTTGACGAGCCCCGCGCGTGAAGCACCCCGAGGAGCGACCCGGTGAGCGGCCCCTGCGCTCGCCCCCGCGTTCACCCGCCCGGGCCGGGGCCCGGCCCCTGCGCTCGCCCCCGCGCTCACCCGCCTGGGCCCAGCCCCTGCACTCGCTCCCGCGCTCGCTCGGGCCCGGCCCCGCACGTTACCGCGGCCCGGTACGGCGAGACGCGCAGCCTAGAGCGCCGCCATGGAGCCCTCTGCTCCCCGCTCCGCTCACCACCGCCCCCACCCCTTCCGCCCGCCAGAGCCAATGGTGGCTGCTCTTCCCCAGGAACCCCCCGCCCCTCTCCCCGCGCTAGCCAATCGTAGCCACCCTTACGGGAAGGAGCGCAGGAGGCCGGGCGATGCCGGTGGGAGAGAGGGCGCCGGCGATTGGCTGCGACGCGACGTCAGGGCGGGGCGGGGCCGGCATTGGGCGAGGCCCGCGCGGCGCGGCCGGGCCGGGTCGCCCGGGAGACGGGGGCGTGGCCGGGCGGGGCGGGGCGGGGCCGGGCCGTGCGCGGCCTCCATCTTCCCGCCGCGGCGGCACAAAGGAGGCGGCGGCGGCGCCGGTGCCGGCCCGGGGGCGCTCGAGGTTCCGGTGCGTAGCCGCGGGGCACGGGGAGGGTCTGGGCCGTTGGCACCGGGGCGGTTCGGCGCCGCCTGACAGGGAAGCGGGAGCCGCGCGCGTGTGGCTGTCGCTGCGCGCCCGGGAAGGCGCCTCTGGGCTGGGGGGCAGCCGCAGCGCTTGGCCCCAGGAAGAGAAGGGAGCCGAGAACGGCGGGGCGAAGCCGCGTGCCGGGTCGGTGCCTCTCCCAGCCCTTGCTTCGCGCCGAGGCCCCGAGCCGAATGGCCGGGGCTCGAGGGACCCCCCGCTTCGAAAATGCCGCCGCTCGGCGCGGCCCTCCCGTCCGTCCCCGGGCCCCTCGCGGCCCGCGGGCGGGAGCCCCCGCGGCGGCGCCCGGGCCCCGGCTCTGGGGTGCGGAAAAATCTTGCTGGATTTCTCGATGGTCCCTCGGGAGAGCCGGGAGTGTTTTATTAGCCCGGGGGATACTTTTTTTATTGTTATTATTTTTTTCGCTGTGGGAAGGTCTGTGTCCTGCAAACTTTGTTTACCACCTTTTTTTTTTTTTTTTTAAGCCATTTCTACAGAGCGACTTTTCTGTCTTGCAGAGGAAACGTGAAGCTGCTGAGCAGACCACGAGCCCTGGTTATTTATCCACTCAGGAAATAGATTAAGCAGCAGCCCCTTTCCTGCCCCTGCAGCAACCCCTCGGGCTGCTTTATCCCCTTAGTGTGGTGGTTACAGAGCAGGTCTCTTCATTCTCTATCCATATCCAAGGTGTGTTTGCTTCTAATTCTGTGATTCTGCCCTGCTGGCTGCTGTTTCCATCACCCACAACTATTTTTTTTATTGCTAATCCCTCTGCTATAATTTTCCACATATCCATCTTGCTCGGTGCCTTGAGGGTGCTGTCACATACAGTCCTAAAGGTGTTTGTTGTCTTCCTGCCTGCTGGAACCTCTTCACTTTTCTCTTCTTGGTATAAGAATCTTTGCGCTTACCTTGCTAAACTAAGTGAAGTTGTTTTTGGTGGGTATTCGCATCACCCCCAAGCAGTCTGAAAAGCACTATCATCTGCTCATCTCCCGTGGCTGCTGTTTTGGGCTGGATTTGGATTTATTTTTTGTTTCCAGAGGACCATGCATTCTCCAAGCTTACCCTATCATTTTAGGAGTTGAGGCTGCTGTTAGTGCATTTATTTTTCTCCCGGATTTGTCCACCTGCAAAGAATTGTTCTGTTCTTTGCTCCAAATCTGGCCTGTAGTTTTGGGAGTGCTCCTGCCTGTGCCTTTGTTCTGCTCTGCCCAAGCCTGGGCAGCAAAAAGGCCTCTGTAGTCTTGGCACCGGGTGCTGTTTGGCTTCCGTTAGGTCATTACTGTTATTGCTCTGTGCTCCATTCACTGCTATTTGTTCTCATTTGTACATCAGGTTGAATAGGCTGTGTGTTGCCCCGACTGTATTTCTCCCAAGCGCTTGCAGCGCAGCTGGGGATGTGTGACTGCTTCTTGCTGCTTCTCCCCTTTTCAGTCAAGCACTTGCGGTTGCTGCTAATTCTGGTGGTTTTTAGCATCTGCTTCCCGCACTTGTATAGGAGGCTGCTGCATGATGTCGGGTTTTGTGTCGTATACAACTCCTGTAGTTGCTATTGCTTATTCTTTGTTGGCTTAGTCACAGTTCGTTATCTACTCTTAGATTGGTGGGACCTCTGGTTCAGATGATCTCCTCCTCCTTCAAATACAATATCTGTGTGTGTTTAAGGGAGAAGAGGGTTATTGGCTTCTGTAAGTCTTTCTTTTTTGTTTGGGTTCAATGTAGGCTGTTCAATTGCAGCACTTCACCTGTTAACCACTTCAGTATCCTGCTCTCTGGTCTCCTCTTTCAGTGACTGCTAAGTGGCTCTCATCATCCCCCTTTATTTTTCTCCTCAGTTTTTGCTTTTTCCTTTACAAGGGATCTGCTGGTTTCTGCACCACCATGCCAGACTACAGAGTATTTTAACATCACATGTCTTGGCTCTCAGCATATTGAGCCTCATGGATGACCATGCTAATTGCAGTCTGAATAAATTACTTGTCATCTTTTGATTTCTATCTATAAGTTATGGCAACTCTCGTTTTCTGCCTGTTGGGTGATATCCCAAAAGCTTCCCTTAGGCTTTTTTCCTTAAAGTTTAAGGAGGAATAATATGGAAGATAGTACAGCAATAAATATGGTGATTTGTTACAGAACACTTATCATTCTGCTACTTCAGGCTTTTGTGTTCATGTCTCCTTCCATGTTAAAAATCTCCTGTAGCTGCTAACACTTTGTATTTTGAAATATCTCCCGTTGTTCCCTTTAGGTCGTGTACTACGTGTTGGTTGATATCCTCACAGAATGGAGCGGAGCTCTGCACCCACCTGTGACAGGTCCCCCTCAGCCTCGACGTAGCAAGTTGAAACTCTCACCTTGTGAGCTGCAGTGCTGAGGTTTGTCCCGCTCTGCTCCCCAGGCAGTGTGTTGTGTTCAGCATTTTCAATTTTATGCTCTTCTTTTCTCCTGAAATAGTGATTGCTCAGTAGGTTTTGAATTCCTTTCCCTCTTTAAAGAGGCACAGGCAGATATAGTCCTCTTGGGTTCATCATCTCTCAAGTGTCTTATTAGGATTCTGTCTTGTCATTTTTATGCTTTGCATTTCCTTGCGTCCTGATGGCTTGTTTTGTTTTTCCTTCCTGATTTGTATGCAGTGACTGTGAACTTGCTAATGTAGTGGCAGCAGTTGTGCCAGGCTGATCTTTATTTCCTTTGCTATTCCTCATTGCATCCTTGGGGTCCCGTGTCAATCCAGTGTTCAAGGATGGCTCCTAGATTATGTGACAGACCAGTAGATTGTGATCTCTCTTTGACGGTGCTTGTGGTTATTTGGTGCTATTTTCCACCATTATGGTGGCCAAGCTTGAGTTTTAGAGGTTTTTGGCAACTCTGCTGTGGCAACTTTGTGTATGGATAGCCCATTTTGGGGTACTCAAGGGTACCCCATTTTGTTTGTTCATATGTGTTTCTGAATGCCTGGGTGTTTTTCTGGACACGGGGAGAACTGGATTTGGGGTCATTCTGAACTGTGTAGGGTCCAGTATTGATGTGGCCTCTTGGATTGCTTGTTTAAGTGCACGTGTTCTAACTGGTATTAATAGTCTTTGAGTCATGTAGTTCACATAGGCTGCCCCCTAACCTCTTTCAAAAGACTGTACTGTTTGCGTGTATTTTTTATGCGACTACAGGCATATCTAAATATAATTGTCCAAAAAAAAAAAGCTTAAATTGTAATCCTTTTGAAATTCCTCAAGAAGCTATTTAGGAAAAGTCCTAAATTACAGTGACTCATGTCCCTGATAGCATCATTATTTTTGAAAGCTTCTCAAATGATTTTTGGGCCTTCTGCCTTTTTTTGGACACGAATCCATAATGAACTAAAACGGGCCCAGGCTTTTCTTGGAGCCGTTTGGAGGCTGCCTCTTGCGGAGCTTTGCTGCCCACCTTGGGTCCGTTCCTGAGCCCTTCACGTCGTCCCTTCTCTCGGGGGCTGCCCCTGGCTCTCCGTGGCTTCTCCAGAGGTTCTTCCTGCAAGCCCAGGCCTCAGAGACGCTGCGTTGCTGTGAGCGTTGTGGAGCGGGGAAAGAAGTGCTGGGCAGAGGAATCTATCCCTGTTAATCCTCCCACCCACATCTTTATTTTCAAGCGTGAGTGTTATTTCTGACTTGAGGTTAAAAAAATAAATAAATAAATAAAATCCACATGGCGGCTCTATCTGAGGAGACAGGATGTGTGAAATCTGGTGTCACTGGTTTTGCTGCTTGCAGCAATGCCCCTATTTTATGTAACCATCTTCCCAGCGTCAGGGTCTCTTTTGGAGTGTACTTTCCTGGCAGACCTAGGATGGAGCAGAGAGCAGCAGGTCCTAAATGGACAAATGGGGAGAAATGATGCCGAGTTCTTCGCTCTTACGGGTGAGCTAAGGAGGTGGAGTCACCTGTCCAAGTTGTGGATGAAGTTCCGTAGGGTGCAGGCCCAGCGCCCTGGGGCAGGGGTCACGCTGCCTCCAAGGCCACTTTGCTAACCCAGTGACCTACGTGTTGCACTTGGCTCCAGGAACTGTCTTTTGAGCAGCATTTATCGTGTCTCTTCCCGTCTGGAAGAGGATATCTCCCACTTTCTCTGCACAGTCCTGAACTTAAGAGCAAACAAGTGTCTTCTGTGACTTGCAAGGAAGGCTGCAAAACTGTCTTTCAGGTACAGTCACTGAAAGCTTGGGCCGTCCTCTGGTGCTACTTGAATTTGAGAAGTGGCAAGTTCTTTGGCCTGCTTCCTTCCACCAGGGTTATTTTTTTTGTGTGTTTGAAATAATAGCCAATGTCACAACTTGACAAATTTGATGAGAACAGGAGCTTCTAGGCGTTGTTTCCTCTGTGATTTGCTGTCTTGGGCAGTTGTCTGACGACTGACGGTGTGAGCTTCCAACTGAGACATCGCTGAATTTTTCAGCAACGTTATCAAAATCCTTCACACATCCAAAACGTTTCAGTGTATTTTCTGCATTCATAATAGCTTAGTCATCCAGTTTAGCTGCACTCACTTCTGTGGTCTAGACAAGGAAACTGTTGTGCCTTTTGCAGAGTTGTGTGGCTAATCTTTCTTTGGAAACAAGCCATGGCATTGAACACAGATCTAGGAGTAGCAAAAGGCAGGAAGCTCTGAGGTTCATTTATGGACAAGAAATAGCCAAACCCTGGGATTTCACGTAGCAGCTCAGTTGCAGAAGGCTGACTGAAAAAAATAATACAGGGAAAATGCTAATCTTTCTGGAATGGGCTATTCCTAAACTTTCTTGGAAAAAAAAAAATTATTGTTCACTTGACACTATGTTGTTGTTGTTGTCACACCGTTCTGTACCTCTGTTTGGTGTCCTGGAGCAGGTGCCAAGGCAAGCAGAGCTCTGCAACACCATCCTGCTGAAGGCAGGACTGTCCTTAAACTCCTCTGCTAGTTTTAGGTCCTGCTCTATTTTTGTCTCAAAAGAAGTATTTGTCACAACACTTTAGAATCTCTCCTTGTAGCTTTTTCTTTGCAAAGATGACCCTCTAAACAGTTGAGGGATATTGAATTTGCAAGTCTAGTTCTGGTTTATTGAATCTGGTGTTGAATAGGTGTCTGAGACTTGCTAATTATCAAACACAAAGCTAAGCTTTTTTTTTTTTTTTTTTTTTTTTTAAGGTCAGGGTACAAAGGACAGTTCCATCTAAACAAACATAAGAAGTGAAATTATGAGTTCAGAGGGAGGAAGCTGGGAGGTGGTGAATACTCTAATTTCTATTTCAGAAAGTCCCTGGTGTTTGAAGAGCCCTGGGGACTGATCTCTCCTTAACTACAGATAAAGTGAAGCCTGGGCAGCAGTGAGAGAGCGAGACTTTCTGTAGCTACTGTGTTTACCAGCCCTGTTCTGGACACTGGCTTAGATAAGAAAGTGAAGGTCACTTAAATCCACATATCTGATGTTAGCATTCTCTGACAAGTTCAAAAGCAGATCCTACATTAGACCAGTCCTTCAACTGCTGCCTATTTTGTGACTGAACTAGGATTACTTATGAGAGAAGCTTGCAGGATTAAAGCACAAACTGTTGGATGACTCTGTGCAAATATGGGTGTTTCCATTGCCAAGTGCTTGGGTCAAAGCTGGGTACTTTGATCCGTCTCTTCTCTGGGAAACAGGCACAGGTCAGTGCCACAGAATTCATGGTATTCTATAGTTGCATTATTACATACAGAAGAATCAGCACAGAGTCAGCATCTAGTTACTCATCCTGAAGCTTGTAGTTCCCCTTCTTGCATGTGCTGCTTGGCAACCCCAAGGGGAGATAAGTGGCTGTTTTTCTTTAGTGGCAGAAGTTTTTTCACCTGGGAGGTTTTATTCTGTCCTCAGTGTGATCTTCTGAGAAAGTCTTTAACTTCAGTAAGTAATTCTATTTATTTGCTGGAAGTTCTTGCTTTTTCTTCCCCTACCTTTTCTTTCCCCTTCGCTTAAAACTGAGGCCGCCTCCATATTATGAAAGCCTACATTTGCAAACAGCTGTTTTTTCCCTTCTCACTCCTATAGCTAAGGTGATTAGCTTTGAGCAATTCATAGCTGTATTTCCCTCTCTCGATAGTTTGAACTTTCCATCTGACTGGCATCACGGTATTACAATGCACCAGAAAAGGGAGAGATTGATTATTTGGGAAAGGTGCTTAGATAATATGTCTAATTTTTTAGCTCTTAGTATGAAATGGCTGTCCAAAACTCTTCCAGCTTTGCATCTGAAAAGCTATCAGCTTTGCTGTCATCTATAGACTGAACCACTGTGTTATCCTGCTCTTGAGACAGGAAATACTAGTCTTACTTTTGCAGTAGCAATAGGCACTGGACGAGTGGTTTCAGCAGCTGAAACTTTTATTCATTTATGTATACAGGATCCTTGTTTGCTTGGCAGTGTGCTCTCCTTCATGGGAAGGAGAGGCTTTTTCCATCGCGAAGCTGTATTATGGTTGGCTGTAACCAAATATTTGAGGGGATGAATCACTGATTCCTGGACTGTGTCTTGCAGAGAAAATGAGGCTAGTGCCATTTTCAGCTGCCTCCGTCGTTGCCGCACGCTGGCTGGTGATGGAGACGTGGCTGCCGCCAGGCAAGGCGGGTATGGATGCTGCTGGACACCTCTAAATGCACTTGGATAGTGCCCGTGTCCACGGCCGGAGCGTTTTCCCCTTAGCCTTCCAGCAGTGGCAGCTCGGTCAGCTTGCAGCTCCTTTATGTAGCTGCACGTTTCTGTCTCCCACGAGACCGCTGCGGTCTGGCAAGTGGCTTCCTCTGCTACAGTGCATCTATGTAGGGGTTTATGTTCTTAGTGAAGGCAAGTTTCTGCTCGGAGCCACCAGGAGGGCCTCAGCAGCTGCTGCTCTCCCAGTTAACCGAGTTCTCAGCTCAGAAGACATGAGGTTTATGTGGTTTCTGCAGGGCAGAATGTCCTCGTACCCCCTCTCCCCACTGGTAGATGCTTGGCCAGGGGGTTCCTGCAGCAGGTACTTTCTGTTGCAAAAGTGAAAGCATCAGACTGCTACTGTCCCCCAGTCTAGCACTAGCTGTTTAGAGTAAGATTTGAAAGGACAGATATTAGGGTTTGTTTTGTGGGTGTTTTTTAGTAAGAACTTATACTCAGATCATGTGTTTGGCAACTTCTTAGTCTAGCATCCCAACATAGCATTAGATGGTCAAAATCCAGAGTAAATGAATGACCTGGCCTGTAGAAAAGCACATACTGGACTTTACCTTTTTTTTTTTTAATACTTAAAAACTTGTGAACCATCTTTTAAAATACCGTTAAAATTAAAGCATCAGACCTTTTTTAAGTGTGGCTGCTTTTGTAACTTGGTTTTATAGTCTCGTTACCACTTTCTGATTTTGCCTAAGGGTGTTCTTTGGGCAAATGTGAAAACTATCTCTGGCTGCTATTTCCCCTTGCAGTTGTTTCACAGTAACATCTTTTGTTTCTGCTTTGACTTGTGCAAATTATCACAGAAAATGGTGTTCCTGGGAAGTCTGCATAGTCCTGACAAGGAGTGATGGGTTTGGGGTCTTCCAGCGCCCTTCCAGAGAAGCTTGTTCTTATTCCTGCTTTGATGTTGGCTCTTAATTCTTAGCATGGTTTTGTTAATATTGCATGGTAATATCACATCAGTCTCTAAAAACAGTATCATCAGGATATTTGGTATCATTTGTGGCTTTTACCTTTCATGTTTTAAGAAAACTAGTGTGCTTTGGTTAACATTCGTGACATTATAAAGAAACTCAACCAAATTTTAAAAGCAATTGCAGAGACTTGTAACTATGTGGATGCTGAAAGAAGATAAAGGTTTAAGAAAGATTAATTCTCTGCATTAGCTATTTGTTTAGCAGTCATTGACTTCTTAGAGTGTCTGCTGTCAGGTAATCTGGTAAGCCTACCTAGACCTAACCCACTGTTGTTCTGATATTCTGCATTTGTTTTTCCTTCTCTTGTCCCCTTCTTTTAGACAATTTAAGTCTTTTCTAGAGGTACTCATTTCTCATTTGAAAATGTAGTTTGTGTTGTGGAAGACATACTTTGGCTAAAAGGGTTGCCCTATTAGGTGACTGTCATTACTTAAACACAGTTGAGTTTGGTGTGGAAAGAAATATTCAGTCCTTCCTTCCTCACTGAGGGCAGAGAGAGGCTGTGTTTACCTGGTTAAATTTTGTATTTCCACCTTCAAACCTGTAGTTGGCCCTGAGCTAAAATAGGATGAACAAAACTTGGTCCTCTCTCTTTTCAGCAGAGAGTGATGGAGCTAGGGCTCATACTGGCAACCTAATGCTAAGGCCTTATTCTGTTATAATGTTGTAAAACTGTGTATACTGTAGCACCTAAAATACCATCTAGTGCATTAGTAGATGGGAAAGAAGAGTTAAAATTCCTCTTTTTTTTCTTTTCTTTCTAGCGTGCAGGGCATATCTACAGCAAGCTCTTTCTGTAGCTCATATTCCCAAGTGTTTAATCTCTCAGCTTTAGTTCAAGGTTTGAAAATGAACTCTTCTGGCTACTGCTGACCGTGATGCACAAATGACCGTGAGCTGGTGCAGCTGTTTTACTGAATAAAGGGACTTTATCCTGTTGTTTTTCTTCTTTTTGTCTAATCCACTTGCATACTGTACTTTTATGTTCTGCTGTCACTCCTTGGGGGTGAGCTGGAACTGTTATTACTGTTTCCTTCTTTCTTCCTGTAAGTAGTAATTTGAGGGGAGGAATTGGTCACTGCTCTGCACTTTCTTTAGTGTCTGAAATAGCAAGGTTGTAAATTTGGTTTGGGTATTGCGGAGCTGTGTGTAATCCTAAAACTAGTAGGTGGCAAGTTGCTTTTGGAAGCATTGGCAGAGCTTTCCCCAAGTAAAGGCTGAAGACCGAGCGCGACGCAGTGTTGTTGCAGGTGTCCAAGAGGCAGTTTCCAAATGAACTATTTTTTTTCTTCCGTCTTCAGGGACTCTACAGTGCTGCTGCTGGAAGTGAAAGCAGAGTGGAGCAGAATGATTCAGCACCCAAGATAAAGGCTCATCTGGTGCTGCTGTTCCGGCTCCCTACGCCCTAAGGAAGTGCAGCCCGGTGACACTGCGGTGCTTTCTGAGCAAGTCCAGCTCTTCCTGAGCCAACTTACGGGTGAGTTGGGCGAAGTCGCTTGTTTTTATAAGGCTTTAAGTCATGAACCACAAAGCCTTTGTTTCTGTAATTGGTTTTAATCTCGACTTAGCTCTGTTTCGTTTCCCTAAAGATTTTTATAATAAGCTACAGAACGGGTCAACTGACTTCAGATTCTTAATGTTTCACACAATAATTCACTTTTTATCAACATAATACTAAAATGTAAATAGCTGAGTGATCTGGATTAGTATACATCTTTTTCCTCAAGAAGACATATTTTATATTTAAACTGGGAGTATGTGTCATGGGTTCTTTTTTTTTTTTTTTTTTTTTTTTTTTTTTTTTTTTTTGTGGGTTTCTTTGGTATTTTTTAAGGTCACTTGGGCCGGGCTGGTTCTAATCCTACGTAACTTCCTTTAAGACCTGTAGAATTTGCATGACACCCTGACATTTACATTTTACTGACTAGGAAGGTAACCAATACAGAAATATCTATATTGGTTCAGACAGAAGGACTACTGAGCCTGGAGTCCCACACCTTCTTGTGGTCCAACTGCTTAGAGCAGAAGCCCAGCATATTGTGATACTAAAAAAACCCTTTTAGCAATCTGCGGTTTAGAGTTTCATGAACTGAAAATCAAGACCTTAATTTTTTTTTTTTTTTGCATTTAATATCCCCTAAGGGATTTTTTTGCTGGTTTAACCTTCAGTTAATTTTTAAATCCTAACCTCTTCATTGTACTAAAGAAGAGAATATACTTTGAAGCCACAGAAGAGCCTAAGGGCTTGTTTGAGGTGCTTTCCCAGTGACAGCTCTACACTCAGAAACTTGATGTTGTGCTTGCTCATAGGACCAGTCTGTTGCTTCCCAACTAATGTTGTTCTAGTCTTGTCCGAATGCAGCCAACTATTGCAGCCAGTTGCCTCAGGAGGGGATCGTGATGGGATGCTCCTCAATTTTTATCTTCAATGTTAATTTTAGATTCTCAAAAGAACAATGCATGTAGTCTTAAAAGTTGATTGTTCATTTTGACATGCTGGAAGTGAGAATAGGGACATGCTGTCTTTTGGAGGGACTTTTCCTGCTTTTATTTGAAGCTTTTATATGAAAGTTCTGTGGAAATGTATCCTGACTATGCCTTGGAAAAAAGACCTTGTTAATGACATTGGGTTTTTAATCCTTTTGTTATTGCTGGTTTTCTTCATTCAGTGATAAGTAGAGATTGTCCTGCAATTCCAGTACTAGTGGGCCCTGTACTTGATCCAGGTTATCCTTGCTAAGAAGGAAAAATGACTGAATTAGTCTTGGTTCCCAGAAGGGAACATGCTAGATCCAGAGACATGCAACCCACCCTCAACATCCCGACAGATTTGTAGGTATTAAAATGACATCTGCAATTGCTGCTTATTTCAGGGTTAGTATTTAGTGCATCTTTGGGTGAGATTCCAGTTGATGTAGACGCATTCCAGAAAAATCCTATTTATGCACAGATGGACTAAACAGCCGGTTCACTGTTAAGTCTATTGTTTGCTGAGATAACCATGGGCTGTATAGGAGCAGTCTCATAGTTGTGGACTGTTTTGCAGAGCCTGTAAGGGACACTGACTGTTCCTGATGTGAAAGGAGAACCTTTAAATGTTCAGCCTTCTAGATGGATAGCCTGAGCACTATCTCTCAATACAGGATAAAGAAAAAAATCAAGCTGTGGTTTGTGTTGTATGTAGCAATACTTGAAGGATGGCAGAGTGCTAGATTTAAGGGGGAAGGTATTTTTTGCATGCAAAAATCTTGGAAAAACTGAGAAATAATAATGTTAGTGTTGATGGGAACTGTGTGTGTACATCTTGGGGGCATCTACCTGCCCAATGAACTTCCTAATCCTCCCTCCACCTCAAGAGACTTTAGATGCACACCTGATTTCCTAGGTGTTATATGCACCAAAACTGACTCTGTTTACTAAAATATTTATTATTATTTGGTAAAAGAAGTAACACTGACTCTTGTTTTGGGTTTGCTTTTTCAGACTTGCTTCTGGATGACCAATGTGTATTTTAGCTGATAATGTCGGCTGCTAAGTCTCCAACTTCCCATTCATTCCAGCTGGTAGCAACGCATATAATGCAAAAACCACAATTCAGGATCATACAAATATTACTGTTAAAACTTTCTAGATGATTGTAGTTGCTTTGGTTGTGTTCTATGCTAGCAGAAGCCTTCTCCGAGGTTTACTGCTCGCCCTAGAGCACCACGTTCCCCACTTACTGGGAACCTTGGGGGCTGGAAATATGGGAAACTCCTGTGTTTGCCGAGATGACAGCGGAGCCGAAGACAGCGCGGAATCCCGGAGTCGGCAAGCGGAGCACAGCAGAGCACACGTACCTGAAGCAAGGAGCCACCCCAGGGACCCTGTCCGGCCCCCCAGGCGGGGGCGAGGGCCTCATGAGCCCAGAAGGAAAAAGCAGAACGTGGACGGGCTGGTGCTTGACACGCTGGCTGTAATTCGGACGTTGGTAGATAAGTAAGTACCTCCTCAAGGAGTAGCTCCACATGAGTGAAAATGCCATGTACTTTCCTGCTCTCAAACTGTGACTCCATCCTCTCACCAATCTACACCTGACCCTCCCTGAAGCAGCAGTGTGTTTACTCGTGGAGGCTCAGGAGAGAAGCACCTTTCCTAGGTAACACAAGTACCTCCAGAGCACCCCCGTGCAGACTCCTCCAGGAGCTGAGGAGCAGTTCCCATATGGGCCTACACCCACATGGCATGAGGACTGTGCTCAGTATTTATTACCTGGCGTGGATGCGCAGTGTAGGAAGCAGCAAACGTACCAGAGCTTGGGAGCTTCTGTCCTACAAATGAGCTCTTCTGGTAGAGCTTTGCTTTCAGGCTGCATTTAGTTCTCTGGAAATGGCTAAGCAAAGCTGAGAGCTTTGATCTCTGTTTGTAGAATCAGACAGAAGTTTTATTTCCAGTTATAAGTCTGACAACTTTTTGAAAGCTGCATGTTTCAACTACTCAGTTTGTGATCCAGTAGCGCATTCCTTGCATGCTCAGAGCATCCCTGGAAGGTGTGTGGGATATTTATGGATTAACCTTTCTTTTTTCTTTTTTTTTCTTTTTTCTTTTTTTTTTTTTGGCATTACTTTCTACAGAGCTTTGAAAGGAGCTCAAAAGGGATGGGAAAAGTTAGCTCATCTTTGGGATTCAATGCAGGTTAGGAATTAGGCAGACCAAGGCAGGAGAAAAAGGCACTACTGGATCTTCACAGCTGGGTTTTCAGTTTGAGGTGGGTAGGTGGGTTTGAGTTTGAGACTCAGGATAGATGAGCCTTCCTTCATATACCTGCATGATGCATCTGAAATGTGCCTGCAGGAAGAGTTTGCCTTGCTTTTGTAAAATGCTTTAAATGGTTTTTGTCAGGTCAGTTGTTTTGTCTGAAAATGTAAATCCAATATGTTATTTTGGGTTTGACTTTGTTTTCAGTCAGGGTTTCATATTTCTTAATTAAAATAATCTCAGATCTTTTTTGCAAATCTCCCTGTTATCTTGTGTGCTCAGTTCATCTATTGAAGCCATTTCACAGGGTATAGCTGACCCTGTTCCTGTAGGTTTTGCAATCAGTTTTGTAATCTGGTAAGTATTTTCTTGTGCTACCAAGTGATAATAAGCAGAATTATTCCACTGATTCTGGCACCTTATTTGTCACAAATTTCTGAGGCTACTGCATTTTTCTTTTTTAAAGACACTTAATTACTTCCTTAGAATTGGAGAATCGCATGGGCAGAATCATGAAGGTACCTGTATGATAGGCCTAGTTAGGGCGGAATCCTCACATCTTTGTCCAGTTACGTGTTGGAGTATCTTCAAAGAATGGAGATTCCCTATGTCTCTAGTTTCCTGTTGCAGTGTTTGACCATCCTCAGAGTTTAAAAATAAGTTATATATATTAAAAATATATTTATTTACTTACTTATACTTTCTTATATATGTATGGAGCTGGAATTTCTGATGTCCCAGCTCACCCCGATTGCCTCTTGTGCAGTCACTGTGCACTTCTGAGAAGCATTTGGCTCTCTCTGGCTGAGTTGCAAGCAATTGAATTAAGCCAAAGGCCTATAACCACAAATAAGAGCAGATCTGCTTGTGAAAATTACCTCAGTGCATCTGAGGGAAAAAAAGGATGTGATCTGCTAGACTTCAGTCCCTTTTCAGATTAATAGGGATGCTTGCTTGAAAAAACATCTGGGGATTGGAAACACTGGTGTTCAGTGAGAGATGGCTGGCATAGGGCTGTTCTGTTACCATCATTTTTACCTTTTGAAAATGCCAAAACTGAGCAAAACAATGGGGCAAGCCTTTTTTTTTGTTGTTTTGTTTTTGTTTTCCTTCCCTTTTCTGTTGAAGTAGGCCAGAATAAAGTAGAAATGCAAATGAAAGAGCCAGCTGGAAATACGGACCTCAGTTTGGTAGTAAATCCCTGAAGGGCAAAAGAACAGTGCAAGAACAGAGTGCAAGAAAAAAAGGGTTCCTGATGAAACTGGAAAAATTACTTCTAGGGTTTTTGTTGTTGTTTGTCTACCCCCTCAAAAAGAAAAAAGGGAGGAAGATTGTGATATTCGGCTATTAAGCGGCTAAAATGGTAAATCAGTGATAAAGGGCTCTCCTCTGCTCAGTTCTGGTACTGTGAGTGCCCCCTCCTTGGGAGGGAATCAGGAAATCCTGTGGGTCTGAGCTGTCTTCTTTCGTTTTCTTAGCCTGTGTTTGTAATTTTGGTACTTGTGTTATGAGACTTTCCACCCTTTCCGTTGAGGTAACTGCTTGCCTCGCTGTTGTGCTTTTGCCTGCTCCTCAGCTTAGCTGCCACAGGAAATGCAAAGAGATTCTCAGCAGGGCCAAAAAAATATTTCAGATATTACAACAATGAGAAAATGTGGAACCATTTAATGGGAAGTGTCTTTTTATGTATGCGAGAGAAGCATGTATTTTTATCATGAATTTTTAGTCAAAATTGAGTTTATAATTAGAGTAGGTGGATTTTTTTTAGCTGCAGGCTTGATATATTTTGAGATTTCCAGTTTGATTTCATGTGGAATTATAGAAATTGGTTGTGGAAGGAAGGTACAAACACCTGCATAGCACTAAGTAAAGCATTTAAGGCATGCTGAATTTGAAGGGCATCTGCATGTGCAAGCATCTTTTTCTGGTCCTGAAAATGCTTACTGAAGAGGATTGAGACCCTGCTCAAACTTTCTGAAGCAGCTCTTGTTCATGTGCTTCAAGTCTGGGATGGGTGGCTTGCCCTTCAGTTACATCTTATATACAAAACCTATGTGTTTTTGCAGAGGATTTCTGGCGGGGGGAGAGAGAAGAAAATGATGTTTAAGGTATTCCAATGAGCTCTTCCTTGTGTGCTGCTCTTGGTTCACTTCATTACCTCTGAAATACAGTGTCTAATGAAGAGCACTAAGCCAAAGCCTTTTGTTTGGCTTTTAGGTATGCAGATATGGACCGAGCCACTTCTCAGCTATTGCAGATATTTTGATGTTAGGATATGATCCATTTTGTGGCTCAGAGTCATCAGCTTTCCAGGTCTAAAAAGGGTATGAGTAGACTGCAGCCTAAGTATCGCTCTTCTGTTAAATGCATACTGGATTCATATTTGTCTATGCATTATCATTTTATTCAGTGTATTCTGTTGATAGTTGTACATCAATTTTGACCTGTGTAATATCTCTTTCAGTGACCAGGAGCCTCCTTATTCAATGATCACGTTGCATGAAATGGCAGAAACAGGTATCAAAGCAATGTGCTGGGCATTTCAATTGTGATTGCAAAGTGCAAAATAAAAAACAAAACCAAAAAAAAACCACTTTTTTTTTTTTGGCTAAGAAATACATGGCAGCGTACATTGGGTGTCCCTGTAGCTGTAGATTTGGGATATGAAATGCCATTCTGAACTGCAGAAGCTTCACGTTGCTTATTGCACTTGTGTATTTTGATTTGAACTCCCTCAATTCCCACATGAGCTCTCCAGAAGTGGCCAGCCAATGGCCACAAGCACCTTGCAATGATGTTGAATCCCAAGCCACAAAGAATATCAGTTTGGGGTAGGGCAGAACTGACCCATATGCGTAGGCATGGCTTAAACCCCTGTGATTTGAATAGTCATGGCACCTTGTACACACCTTCTGTCTTGGTTTTACTGTTCTTAGACCTCTCCCCATTCATACTGGCTAGTATTTTGCTGGTCCTGTCCTTAAATTCTCCTTGAAGGTGTGCTGTTTTTTTGTACAAGGGGTGTTTTATCGCTATTACAGTAGGAGAAAATCTCCCTGCTCAAGACCATCAAATTCATGGTTGAGGGGAATTTTCATCTTTCTAAGTAGAATTTGTCCCAGAACATATATTTCTGTATAAATTAACCTGATTTGATATTACAGCTAGTCAATAAAATGTTTTTTCAGAGCAATGTGCTTAGAAAACTCAAATGTCAATGTGTTTCCCTGTTCATCTGTTACTGTCAAAGGCAGCACTGTCCCTCACTTGCCTGTATGAAGACACAGACTCAGATCTTGAAGACAGCAACTTGATGAGCACCCAAATCTGCTTACGTTATTAGTAGTTTATTATTAACATATATAAATCTTTGAATAACTGCAAGGAAAAACTTTGTGTAATCACAAAATGGTGAGAAGCTTTGCTTATGAAAACAAGTTTTGAGTAGACGAGGATGCCCAGGCCTGGGCAAGACCATTCTCAAAAAAAAAAAAAAAAAAAAAGTGTTATCCAAGTTGTTGTATACTTAACTTTCTTTCTTCTTGAAATTAAGCTTCCAAGCTACTACAAGCTAAAACATTGATATAAAACAAACTGTATTTTTAATTCTCTAGTGTCTGTAAGATAGCTGGGTTACTGTGATGATTGAAAGTTTAAACTTTTATTTACCAGTGTATTATGAACCCTTCAGAATTGTGGTGCTATATTGAGTGCTATTTCTGTTTTGTGGTTAACAGATGAAGGCTGGTTGGAGGTTGTTCAGTCTTTAATTAGAGTTATTCCATTAGAAGATCCCTTGGGACCAGCTGTTATAACGTTACTACTTGATGAATGTCCGCTGCCAACAAAAGTAAGTCTTTGTAATTTGTATTTCTCTGCAGATGGCTTATGGTCATTGGTGGTTGTCAGTCCCATGGTAGCTTCTTGTTGGTTTTCAGCAATGATGGAAATAAGATTTGGTGTCAGATGGTCAGAAAAGGGGTGTAACTTGTAAGCTGGAGTAATTTATAGTGCCTTGATACCCAATTGCTAGTTATCGATAGAAACACTGTAGAAAAAAAGTGGAAAAATAATCTGGATTTTTTGAGAGGAACTTGGGCCTTTGGCCTCTTCACTGCTCTTCTCTCTTGCTGTCAGGTATATGTGATACATAACAAGTGTGTACTACAGAAAGCAGGCCAAGCTTCAAAGTGTTGTAAAGGTGCAACTTTGGGAAGTTCAGGAAGGAAACCACAATTATTTCCCTGTGTATAAGACATGCAACCCAAGTGCATGTATTAAATGCAACAAATGACATTTCTATATACATAGCTTGTAGTTTGGCAAATTTGAGCACTTTTTTTTTCCTGATGACTGGGTCATCTCCCCACCCCAAAAAAGACTAAAGCCTTCATATGTCAGCATGTACATTTTAATGGGGGCCTCAAGTGCCTCAGTGTTCTTGAATCACTTAGACACAAGGGCTGGAGAGAAGAAAAACAGCATCACAAGTTGTCTGTCTTCAAGCTTTTCACTATCTTGTTTCATCCGATGGTAAGGATGGCAGAAATGCCATCCTTTCTGAACCTATTATGCTGCCACTCTTCGTTCTGCAGTGCCATGGATGTAAGAAAAGAAATGGGTAGTTTTTACCTCGCGTAACTGGTGAGCGGCTGGAGAGATGGCAAACTCTGTAACTAAAGCATTTTATTTCTCTAGGCCATTAATTAAAGTTCGCTGAGACTTTTGACCAAGTTAAATGTTGTTTGGCTGCCATGTAGACTATGCAAACATCCTAAAAACAAACCCACCACTAGAAATAGGAATAATTTTGCCCATTTTGAAGAAACCAGGAATTGGAAAGCGCTATTAATGCCTCATGCTAAGAGTGATGCTATAATTTTTGTTCAGCTATACAGTGTACTCGGTAAGCAAAAGTTTCTCTTTTAAAGCTGCATCATACTTGTTTAGGTGCCTTAATTTTAAGGAACAAGTTTCAAAATGGTTAACAAGATCGGACTAAGATACCTGTTTTGGAAGGCTGCATGTAGGCTTGTCTTCCCTCCTGATTTCTATAGGGTACGGTGAGAGGCAAGGAGTTACAGCCTTGGGATCCGCAGGTCACTCTTTTGCTGCTGTTGGGTCTTTACTTATTCAGAATAAACTGAAATTTTCCTTCATTGGGTTTTAAGTCAGTGCCAAACTTGTGCCACAGCTGGCAAGCAGTAGCAGGCCGTGTTCTGTTTTCTGCTATGGTAGGCCATAGTCCATGAAGTGCAAATGGCTGTGTGGTAAACTCTGTTTATTCTCTAAAGTCTTTATTTAACTCAAAATACTTAATCTTTGACAGCCCTATTATTGGCTAAAGGCAGAATCAGGGCACGTTGTGGGCCTAATTTCCATTAGGCATTTCCATCCCACATCTCTGGCTCAGTCGGCCTTCTTTCCTTCGTCCTTTCTACTTTGTCAGACCTGCCCATCAGTTTTGCTTTTGTGGCTTTGCTTTGGGGAGCATAACTGTTTTCCTCCATCCTCTCAGGATAAACCCCTGCCTTCTTTTTTCCCTCCACTATGTCTCTCTCCCCCATGGGGGCAACTTGCTCTGGCTCTAGATTAACTGTGGTAAAACTATCCAAAACCTGATGGTTATATTTTGGATGTATCCTAAAATTTTAATATGGAATATGTTGGGTTTTTTTTCTATTTTTTCCCCTCATGGAAAATCATGGATTTCCAAGTCTAAACTCCTTTTTGGAGAGGGAGTGAGTCTTCTGACACTTAAACCAGTGTCAGAAATAAGGTGCCAGTAGTGCCATTGATGCGGGTCTGCTATTCAGGTTCTTAGTATAAATAGTTCATTTGTGCATGGCCAGAAATGTAATCAGATTTTTTGGCCATAAATATGGCATGGTGGTAACTTAAGTTACAGCCACTTGGTACATTGAACATCTTTCCATATTATCTTCTTGCCTTAGAAGATAACCATCCTGTGATACCTGCAATATATATGATGCTGCTTTTTCGTAATAGGGTATAAAAAAGCATATCTTGAAGTATATTGAATTAGGAGGGGAAAAAATGTGTCCTTTAGTGATGTTAGAGATTTTTAATATTTCTTCTTTTTTTTTTTTTTTTTTAGGATGCATTGCAAAAGTTAACAGAAATATTAAATTTAAGTGGAGCTGCTGCTTGCCAGGATGCTTGTCACCCTGCCAAACACCGGAATACAACTGCAGTATTGGGCTGTTTAGCAGAGAAATTAGCAGGTGAGTGGAGGGAGCCTCCTGAAATCTTGCATTTGACTCCCTGAAATACCTCCTACTTTAGCACCCACTGTGCAGACTGAGATCAGAAATGTCTTCTGAGGACTGAGTAATGTTTTGCATCAAGGAGAGACTTTGGTGTGAGCAGGTCTACTGCTCAATTAAAAGGTTAAAAGATTTGGTCATCAAGGACTTGCTTTGGTCTGAATTGGCTAATTTACAATTCCAAATACTTAATATCAAATTGTTTTGATGCGTGTTTGTCAAGTTGAAATGTAACCATTTGTGGAGCAGTGCTTATGCCTACAATATATGGCCTAACACTTAATGAGACCTTAATCCATCTTTCCTATGTAGCTGCATACTCCATTTTCAAGTGACTTTATATATATATAGATAGATCTTTTTATCCCCTATTATTTCTAGTACCCTGCTGGAAATTTAAGATTAAGCTTCATTCCTGCTGATGCTCTTGAATGCATCTAGATTTTTGCTCCCTTTCCTGAAAGCAATTGGAAAAAGGGAATGAGGCCAAAGTGAATGTCTGCTGTCACTCTATGCCTGTTAAAAGCATAATTTCAATTTCTCTCACCAAAAAAAAAGGAAGGACAAGGGAAGGAAGCAATTTTGTACTGTAATGCTTCTGCCTTCTTGTTGTAGCAGGTCTAAAATGACTTCTTGTGTCTGCTTTGCTCTTAGTGCCGCAGGAGCAGATCTTCTTGTACAAGCTCAGGCAAGCAGATCTGTTAATGTTGTCTTGGGATTTACTAAAATTTGTTCAGTGTTTCTAGATATCAGTCTGATTCCCTTGTGTATCTCTATTGATAACACAGGCAGTATTTGGGAGCATTTTTCTAATTGGCTGTGTGCCATAGTGCAAGATTAGCTGTGAATGGTGCAAATACTTGCTTCAAAACGTCTGAAATGTGGCTAGAAGTGTTTATGCATTTATGAATAAATTGAAAATATTTGTAATTTGACAGTAACTGGGTAATTATTTGTGTAGCAAATACTGGAGCAACGATTGCTCTTCTTTTTAAGAGCTTGGTGGTATTGCGAAGTCAGTGTGCTTAGCTCTTCTTTAATCTATTGCCTTCTGAATAAAAGTTCTGTGCAAGGCTGAGAGTATGATCATTCCTACGCCCAGATTTTAATTTTTAATGTTTTTTGCAGGTCCTGCAAGCATAGGCTTACTCAGCAGAGGCATATTAGAATACCTACTTCATAGCTTGGTAAGTGCCTTAGTTCTTTTTGTACTTATTCATGCATGACAAATACTCCCATTTTCTTGGAAAAATAGTTTGAATTCCTTAGAAAGAAGGATTACTTGTGTCATATTGCAGGTCTAGCTTTGATGTCTGTCTTTGAGTAAAGAATCTTTCAATCTCGTTCAATCAGGGACTATTTTTGTTTTAAGGGAAGCAAGTAACACAAATTGGTTTTGGGCTATTGTGAAAAATTAGGATCATATTTGTTAAATACTGGTAATGTAGTAGAAAATTGACATTTTATTAAATACTCCCCCAAAATATATTTGTGACCTTGCTGTCTTTAAAAGAGCTGTTATTTCTTGCATATCCTAACACGACAGACTGTCTATTGCCACTTATATTTTTTTCTCATCCAATTAGGATGTTGCTTGATAATTTCATACTTCATTTAAACATTAGTAGGAAAGTTGATCAAATTGTATCTAAGCTTAAACAGAAGGATAATTTCCCCCTGACACTGAATGCGCTTGAGAGAAAGGGTAAAAAGGCTTTAGCTGGATATACTCAGGGAGTATTCTGTTGTTTCTGCACTGGGTAAAAGAGCAAATATTTTGTTTCCTGAAAAGGATTTGAAAATTCATCGGATAGAACCAACCTCCCTACCAATTTTTATATGCCACTTTTTTGCAAGTGCTATTTACTGTTAGGACAAACTGAAATCTGCATAAGTGGTCTAGGAAACTTCAAAATTATATATATTTTAAAAAAAAGGGGCACCTCAAATATATAACCCTTAGTCGCTAATTCTCTATTCTCTGAAAGTTGAGAGTTCTTTGCTCTTTGGTTTTGGGGGGGAAAAAACAGGCTTTTATTAGGTGCTCTCGAGTTAGTGCTCGGGGCTATTGACTTAAAAACCGATTCTGATTTCACTTGTTAGGTCAGGAGCATCTCAAATGAAATAAACGCAGTTGTGTAGGTCTGAGACTGGTGTGAGATGAAAACATGGGCATTTTGAGGAGCCAGTCTCATGTGCCTGGTTGGTTGACTAACTTATTTGCTATGAGCTCTTGGGAGGAGTGGGGGCATCCCGGTTGAGTTGATGTGTACTTGGTCTGTTAGTTCGTCTTTAGATTAACATAAGGCTATTTTTTGTGAGTGTGTTCATCCTCTTACCCTTTGGCTCCCCTTTCCTCATGCCCTCCCACTATCTGTGTTGCCAGGCTATGTCAATGCCCCATTCTTGGATGGATAGCTTTGAGAGTCTACAGTGCTATGGAATGAGAAACTATTTTGTTAGCTTGGCTGGGCAAATCGGGTTTATTTAGCCTGGAGAGAAACAGTGGTTACAGGAAGATCTTATTGCTATTTACAGCTGCCTAGTGGGAGGGCATGGAAAAGGCCCTTGAAGGTGCACGTTCAGAGGATAAGTGGTAAAAAGCACAAGCTGTAAATGGAAAATTCAGTAGATAAAAGGGGGAAAATAATCATGAAGGGCAGTCAAGTATTAAACCCCAATTCCTAAGAAGCTGTGGGATCTCCACCTTTCATACATCATAGCAACCAGTATGTTTGTGCTTATTCAGCTAACATGTCATTAAAATAAGATGCTCACATGGACAAGGCCCTGAGCAGCCTCATTTACGTGAACCAGCTCTCAACAGGAGGATGGACTAGGGGACCTTCAGAGATCCCTGCCAACCTAAAACATTGTGACAGACTAACTGCTTTTCCTACATGTCTGTGTCATGTATTCATTAAACATTCTTGCTGCCCATGTCTAGAATTTCCAGTCCCATCCGACAGTGATGCTTTTTGCACTAATAGCCCTGGAGAAGTTTGCACAAACAAGTAAGTATCAACCTTAACCATTAAGAGTTGTGGTATGGCTGCTTTTGAGTGACTGCCATTTGCTTCATCTCCTCATGTTTGTTATGAGAACGGGAAGGATTGGATTAATGGGAATGCAGACGTAAGAAACAATGTTTGTGGATTTATAGGCAGAGGAAATACTCCTTCCCCCTCCCAACAGCGAAACAAACCGAACAACCAACTTTGAAGGTTGTTTTTGCTGAAACCTCACTCCTCCACAGCTAGAAATTGCCACATAAAGGCTTATGAGACCTTTGTCGTTGAAAAATCTAAAGAGTTGGAGAACAGCCAAGATCAGGCGTTTATAGGCATGAAGAAATAGTGGTTGCTTTAGTGGCATCCCTGCCCCCCCAAACCCACAAGAGATTTGCTGCAACTCACTGCAGCCCTCCTCAGCTTGGAGATGCTACGTAAAGGTTTATGATATGAGACCTTTGTCACTGAAAGAGATGGAGAGCAGCTGTGGCTTAGGTGTTCTGGATGTGGCTGCATAGCATGAGGTGGGATGTCTGAGTTTTAAGTGATTTCATATGCTTGCTTGTGAGAAGAATTTCATGCTATTTGTAAAGTTAAGGTTTAAAAAAATTCTATTGCATTTATACAATGTTGTTCTTAACTAAACTAATCCCTGGTTTATAGCACTTATTCTTTTTTTGCTGTTAAATTACAGGTGAAAATAAAATGACAGTTTCTGAATCGTGCATTAGTGACCAGCTGATCTTGCTAGAGAAATGGACTGATAATCCGGATTATTTAAAACGCCAGGTTGGATTCTGTGCCCAGTGGAGTTTAGACAATCTGTGTAGGTATAGCAAAGGGATGGGTTCATTTAATATTAAGCAGCTCCTCAAAGAGATAGAGCATGGCTGGTGTTCTGCTTTGCCTGAGCAGTTGCTCATAAATAAATAAACCCAGCTTGCATTTGTAATTGCTCTCAGAAAGAAAAGCCTCTCTAAATCCACATGTAACTGCCTGCCTCCTTTTTGGGGAAGGGCGAGGTTTGCATGCTGCATTCCTGCTGCACTGAAAAGTCTTTGCTTTGTGTCTCCAGCTGTTGACACTGGCCTGTGCCTGTGGTGCACAGTGACAAAGAGTTATTAAACACTTCATAAAGTGTTTAATAAAAGGTAAATTCTAGACTGAGAGTGAAGAGTGGGATTGATGGGCACTCCACTGTATTTATCCTTTATGATGATGGACAATCCCCTGGTTCACTCGCCTAGTTGTAATTTGCAGGGTCCACTAACTGTATTTAAGGGATGGGTAGTTGCCAATGTCTTCACTCTACATTGGGGTCAATAAACCCTGTTTGGCTTGATGTGGGTCTGGCATCTTATGGCAGACCCATGTCAGTAGTGCTTAGTCAACATCCCCAACTTTCACAGGTTTGATAAGATCTCAGGTTTGTAAGTTAACCTACTTATGTCAATAACTGGACACCTGGGTAGATTAATGCTTTTGGTCCTTCCCTGTGGAAGGCAGAAGAGAGAAATGGCTTCTGTCATTCACTTCAAGTTCATCTCTTTCTTGGAACATGTGAGGGTCGCAAGGTTTGAAACCTTGTTTTTCTCTTGGCAGGTAGGGGAAGGAGGCAATGACAAGTCTTTTTTTGCATGTAATGGAGCAGGAAAACTCTACCCAACTAAATATATAAATATGATGGTAAATCCTGCAAAAAAATAAGTCATTTGAGTCAGAACTTGGATGCCCCATTTGCTTCTGGGTTTCAGGAAAGCAGTAATTAATCTTTAGAAGTGCTAATTAGAAGTATAGACTGTGCCCTAATGCTCAGAAGCTTTTTAGCATAAAGTGTTATTGTAAGCAGTGCTGATTTTGTGCAGTCAAAATGTTGATGTTTCATTAGACTATGCTGAAAATTACCTGTATCCTGGAAGGACTGATAGTCACCAAATGAAATGCTTAATTAAAACTTAAGTTTTGCTGCAGCAGTAATTCAAAGCAACTTTGTTCTGCAGTTCTGAAAGAAGGCAGACAGCTTACGTACGAGAAGGTTGACCTGACCAACATTAGGGCTATGCTGAACAGTAACGATGTCAGTGAATACCTTAAGATCTCCCCGCATGGATTAGAGGTAGGATGGCATTTCATTGTAATAACCTTTTTTAAAAAAAGGCGACGACGTGATTTAACTATTTCTGGCTGCTATGTGTTCCTGTATTTCCTTAGAATTAATCAAAGCTTTTTTGCCAGCTTTGTGTGGGAAGTTGGCTTTGTCTGAAGGTTGTAGCACCACTCTACTAATCTCAGTTCTAAAATTGTTCACAATGAAGTAATATCTGTGTCTGCACCCCGTAATTTCAAAAAAAAAAAAAAAAAAAAAAAGGATGCGTAAGAGTTACCTGGTGCTTGCTCCTTTTGACTAGGATTATTCACAAAATATACTTGCTATTGCATCCCCTTTCTCCCCTTGAAATTCTACAACAGTAGATATCTATTTTTTTACCCTTCTCTTCCCCTTCAAGGTTACTCTTTTTTTCCCAACTCTTTGTCCCACTATTTCTAGATGCATTTGGATTATTACATTGAAATCCTTTCCCTCCTTTATATCTACCAGGAGTCTGTCATCTTGGTTGTCTTAGTCTTTAAATCTCTAACTTGATTCCCTCAGCTCTCCATTCTTTTGTATGGTTTAACGCTGAACATCTTCAGTCTTGCCTACTTAATGAACGCCAGCTTGTTAGATGTGACTATTTGGGCTATAAAGAGAGGTGATTTTTTTTTTTTTTTTAATTATTTACCTCCAGAATTGCACTGGTGTATTCCTAGAGGCAAGAAACGTGATGCAGGGGAGGAAGGGGCTTGTTTCCATGCTGGTTTGTAGCAATGTAACTTTTTGCTCTGGTCGTGGTAGGCTCGATGCGATGCGTCGTCCTTTGAAAGTGTCCGGTGTACGTTCTGCGTCGATTCCGGAGTCTGGTACTACGAAGTCACAGTAATCACTTCAGGAGTGATGCAGATAGGATGGGCTACCAAAGACAGCAAGTTTCTCAACCATGTGAGTACATGTAATGGAACTGCACTATTCTACTTGTTGCAGCTAGTTTAAGTACTGTCATTCTGTGGCAAAAACTGAGCCTCATTTTTTTTCCTGCACCCTGGAGAGGTTTGTGGGTGTGTGTTTTGTTTTGGGGGGGTTTTGTTAATTCAGTGGTACAGAGAAAGAACTGGATTGTCATTGCTATAGACAGGCATCGTTCACTAAACAATTGCCTAGACACTGGCAGTGACAGCTTTTGTTATATATATGCCACTGTCTGTTTAGGAAGCTACAGGGAAATATGTGACTTATTTCCCATGGCCTGCTCTTTGGAAACTCTTTAGACTGTAGATAAGGGCAGTGGTTCCTGTCTGTGTTTTTAGTGAGCACTTGTTTCCTTCACAAAAACTGTTGGGTTATCGCATAGTCACTCTCCTCTCTGTTCTGATAATACTGATAGTACTGATTCTGATAGTACTTCTGTCTGTCTTTGCAGCTTGCTTTGCTCCCACTCTCATGCAGTTTGTACCTTATTTTTGATTTCAACTACTCTTCCTACAAGTTTATTCTTCAAATTATGTATCTATCAGCAATAAAGCATCAAGTGCCATGCGGACACAAGCTATAGCTACAGTCAAAAAATAATCTCTTGTATTATCTGAGATGTCATTATGGCTCTTCGTTTTCTGCCTGGATATGTCATGGCAAAGTGTACTCATATGAGGTGATAAACCATTAAGACCTGTGATTCTCTGTTGCTAGTTAGGGTTGATTTGCACATAAGGAGCCAAGATTTCAGTGTCCACTAAGTTGATGTGAGTGGAAATGTAAGTCTGAGTGTTTTTTTTATTGTTTTTACATTGCTCAATACTCCAGTGCAAAGGCCAGCAAATACCACAAAGCAGGGGACAGTGAAGACTGAATTTCAGTTTCAAAAATACGTGTGCAGAAATAAAACAATGTTTGGCATAGTGTCTCTTACACGTACACACAAACTTTTAAAGATTTATAGCTGAACCTCTGCATGTGTGTGCCTGGGGTTTGGCTTAGAAAGGGCTTTCCATATCAGCAGCCTTCCAAGCTCAGCCAGCCTGAAGTTCAGGACTGTAGAGGGTGGCAAAGGGCATGTATGGCCTAAGCCTATATTTCCAAATGGAAATATAGAGCTGGGATTTTAGGTTGATGTTTTAGCTGGCTGAGCTGTAGGAAGAAATCCACTTTGAGCTGTTGGGGAATTTCATGTTGCTGCTTACAGCTTAATACAGAAGCAAGATTATCCCCCCTTCTTCCTTTAAATGTAGAGAAAAGCAGTTACAGCTGCTTGTTTCGGATTGATAGAGAAAATAATTCTACAGCTTGCTCAAATGCAGAACCAAGGGTGAAGATAGGCCAGTTACTGGCATAAAGTAAGTATATGTGATGGTGGGGGGTTCAAGAGAAAAATGCTAGGGAGAGGAGGAAGCATCAGTCACAAGAAATGAGAGCAGAATGGGAGAGCAGACTTCCTTGCATCTAACTCGTGTCCTGCGAGTCCTTAAATCTTCCTTCTTGCTCAGTTACTTCCCTACACTCATGTAAATGGCATCCTCTGCTGGTGTGTAACACGTGCAGCTCCCTGTATCATTTCTGAAGTCGCATCTCTACCATGAAATTACAAATACAACTTCAAAAAAGAACACAAAAGCCTAGAGATGTGCCCCAAACACAGGCATTGCTCATGCTGGCTGTTGCAGAGACTGCTTGAAATAAGTGGCAGTTGTGTCTGCTGTTACACTCTAAGAGGTTTAAAAGATTTTTGCCACTTAATGTTAAGGCACATATGTTTGTGCTTCCCATACGTGGTAGGAAAATGGGAGATGTCACATCTGAGCCGTGTGATTCCCGTGTTCCTGCAGTGTTTCTCTAGGTGGGTAGGTACTGCTGGTATCTCTGTTCCTAAGGTTTCCACTAGAAATAGCAGGTGGCCTTTGCCACTCGATGTGGCATTCATCAGAGTAATTGTCTTTTTGCAACATGTGCAACAAAAAGACAATAGTTACAAGTATAACACTGTACACTCATTAGCTGGACTCAGTTTTAATTTAGGACATCCAAGCATGGTCTGACCCTGATTAGTGTTTGTGCTACAAACCAACCATAATGAGCACAGGGAAGCATCTTAATGCTCTAGGGCTCCCCTGCATGATGGGAGTTCTTCCACTCTGAAATTTTGAATTTTGTGGTTTTGTTTGTTTTTGTTTGAGACCTTTGGACCACTGCTTGGAACCCTCTTACAAACTGAGGGACTCATGCACAAATTTAGTGAGGAGCCTGTGGGGCTATTTCCTGCTTGCGTGCTGTGTGTTTTGGTGACACTTAGATAACTTGGAGGGAAAAGATACTGCAAGCTTGCTGCTGGGACTTCAAGATAAGAGAGTAGTTACACTTCCTCTGTTGTCTTTAAGCTTCAAAACATTAACACTGCTATTTAGGTACAAGAGTTGAGATTAAGTGTAGGATCGAATTTAGTAGAGGGAAGTGATTAGCTCTTGCAGAAAATGAAAACCACTTTGGAGATGACATTCCCTTTTCCCCTTCTCGCTCCCACCGTGTTTTCACTTGAAAATGAAATGAAGCCTAGTTTGAAAAAGAACCTTAAAGAGCAGAGGAAAATGCTGCCTGCTCTTGGATGGATGATTTAGTTGAATAAAAATAGCCTTTAGCCTTCCTGTGTGGCTGCAGACTGAAATGCTTCACCCTTTTCTCCTCCTAAAGGAAGGTTATGGCATCGGGGATGACGAATACTCCTGTGCGTACGATGGCTGCCGGCAGCTCATCTGGTATAATGCCAGAAGTAAACCACATTCCCACCCTTGTTGGAAAGAAGGTAATTTGGTCCATTTCTAGCGCTTGTTTTCTGCACTGCATTTTCCTCTTGCTGGCATCCAGAACACTTAGTTTGTTGGTAGGTGCAGACCTACAGACATCTGAAAAACTGTGTTGAGATGTTCCATGCTGGGTCTGCCTTAAGCTGAAATAGCTATTTTAGGAGAGGAGAAAAACTCGTCTAGTTTACAGGTCACAGTTGAAGGCAGTGGCACTGCGTGTCTTGCTTTAAAATCTTGGATAAGTAGTTGGACTTGATGTCAGGTTTGAAATCTTGGTGGGAGTATATGGGTATGCAGTGCTTGTGTGACCTGTACCACCTTCCCTTCTAATAAAAACCTCTCCAAGTGTAGCTAAACTAACATTTTTTAAGAGCGGTGGAGACATTATGTACAAGGATGTTAGAAACTTCTTAAACTTTAGAAAATGCATGTTGTGAAGATACCTGCAATAGGTGTGAAATAAGGAGGGAGGCAAAGGGAGAAAGTTGTCTCTGGCTTTGGATAGTGCTCTGCAGTACATTCATGTGTATGTGGTATTCATGTTGTGGCAACCTAAAATATTTTTTTGATTATTTTTCCTGACTTTTTTTTTCCTAATTACTACCTTTCCCACTGCTTTTCTATGCTTTTTCAAAAAGTTCCTTCTTAGTGAGACAACTCATAGTGAGATACGCAGCTCCTTATAAATAGCTGAAAGTTGTGCTTTTTCTAACACTGCTGAAATCTTTAAATTACCTTTTGTTTTGCACATAAGGAGACACGATAGGATTTCTCCTAGACTTGCAAGAAAAGCAAATGATCTTCTATTTAAATGGAAACCAGCTTCCTGCTGAGAAACAAGTATTCTCATCTGCTGTGTAAGTATGTGCTCATTTGTACCCTGTCTGGCTAATAGCTCTATTGTATGGAAATGTTTGCTTGCCATAAATACTGTCACTAAACAGCCTTCCTGTTCACAGTTGCCTAGAAATGGGCAATTAGGATGTCATTTTGTGAGCAGATTTCAGGGCCCAGGGAGCTTCCAGAGGTAAATTCAAAAGGTGCTTCCTAGCACCAGAGCAGGACTCCACCAAAACAGACTGAGGTTGAAGCAGAGATGAACAAATTCTTAGTGCTTGAGGATAACTAGCATTACGGTGCTGATAGCTTCGTTCACGTTTTTGAGATTTTACAATTACATTTACATGCCTAACAGATTCCGTTACCCCATGGGTACTTAACTCTGCATATTCTGCAGCTTGGCTCTTCCCTAAGTAACACGGAAAGAGAAGTGTCCGTATGGCTGGGAAGGAGGCAGCTGCCGTGAGCTAATCCCCTCCGAGCACCGGGAAGCAGATGGCCCCTGTCCGAACAGAGCTCCCAGGCCTCACGTCATCTCGTGCCGGTTGCCCACAACACGTGTGCTCCAGATTTGCGGCACGTTCCCCAAATTTGTGCCCAGTCAAATGAAAGAGCAGGAGCACTGGGCATGTAAGTGTTCCTAGGAGTTGACAGTGCTCCTCAAAACTCCATTAAACAGCAATTATTTGGAAGAAAGACTTTATTTTTGTTCAATTCCCGTGCTGAAGGAGAGAGCTGAGCTGATCACTGTAAGGAGGATCCGTTTGTGGGCTCTTCAGATGTATGTATTTGCTGTTAGGGTACATGTGACTAATCCTAGTTGTAGAGAGTGTAAACTTTCAGTGATTGATTCAGGAGTAAATTCAGATAATTTCTGATAGTAAATTCAGAAGTTGAGCACTAAACAAAGAATGGATGTACGACTGAAACTGGAGGTGTTGGTGCTTTTCTCCCAGTTACCTAAAAGAAGGTTGTCCTTCTGTTTCAGGGCATATTTTGATCTGCTAATGGAAGTGCTATGTCTGAAAAAGCTCTCTTACTGCTTTAAGTTACCTTAAAATGTTTGGTTTATTTTCTTCATCGTGCAGATCTGGCTTCTTCGCTGCAGCTAGTTTCATGTCCTATCAACAATGTGAGTTCAACTTTGGGTCAAAACCTTTCAAGTACCCACCACCAATCAAATTTAGCACCTTTAATGATTACGCCTTTCTGACAGCAGAAGAGAAAATCATTTTGCCCAGGTAATCCTTCTGTGTGCTCTGAGTGTGTTGGCTTGTTAGAGGAGCAGTGCACTTTGTTTACTGGCTGTGTAGTCTTTGAGTTGTACTTGGCAGAGTTACTGTTGATGGCATCGTTCCTCCATGTTCAGAAAAGGATTGGACCATAGACCCTGGTACCACATAACCGGGTAGGACAGGAGATAGAGGGCTAAACTCCATTAAACCAAAATTATTGCCTGCAATGTTAAAAATAAATTGACTAGTGTTGTGACAGTAAAAATGCTTGTAATAAGCCTTGTAAGAATATTAAGTTGGTCAAGGAGGAATCATTTTAATTAAATAGTGTCTGTGTTTAAAGTTGGCCTAATTCGTCATGCAGTTTTGATGCTGGCAAAGCAGAGGCACAGAGTGATTGTAAAACTCGAAACTTTTCTAAAACTGCTCGTGGGTCTACTGGATTGCACATTGGCAGAGCTTGAGGTGTATGATGCTGAACATAATACAACATGAAAAATCAAATCCAACACACAGGCAGTTCTGCAGTTCTTTATAAGTACGGGGATTTACATCTGCTTGTAACTGAAGGTGCTATGAGTGAGGGCTTTTCTTTGCACTGAAAACCTCACTTAACTAGCTCATCATCTTAAAGGATTATCATCTTTGGTCAACCCGTTGCTCAAAGTGTTCTTCTGTCTTAGTTTCAGGCTGCTGAGGAGCTGAGGGGTCTTTAGCCATGTGCTAAAAGAGCTGATCAGATGTGATTGGTATTGATCTCCCTCTGGCCCTAAACTTCCTGCATTTAAGCAGTAGCTGTGAGAGCTCCTCTCTGTACCAAAAGCTGCAGAGAAACCTGAAAAAATTGGCTTCCTGCTGATGACTGACTAGAGGAATTTTGTCCTCCTGGGTTGGAGTCTATGTAATATGCAATAACCCTGAAAGAGTCCATTCAAAGCAGGATACTGTTGCTCTATGGGTATGCAAAGATTACCCCTGCCCGTTCAATCCAAACTGAAACTAGAAACTAAATTAAAAGAAAAATGGATCTTAATTACCCATTGCAAGAGGTACTATAGGTTTCTGTAGAGTGGTGCTGAATATAACATGGTTAGTGTCAAGACACTGCCTGGCCTAGACCATTCAACCCACCACTGAACATTTTAGCATATTTGTTTCATATTTGAAAGATGATATTGCTATGACTTTTACCTGTTTACTCTCCTGTTACATATCACATGGTCCATTTCTTCCTTGGAACTCATTTGACTAAAAACAATATTCTTCATGATACAAACTATTATCAACCAGGAAATCAAAGATGGTTCTGAACATCTTTGCATGTTTTAAGCTTTATTATTATTTTTGAGATATTTTTAATTGATGTTTACCAATGCTCGTGCTGACTGGCAGAAATGAGTGCTGCGCTGGTCTAATGCAGTGCTCTACAGATGTGCAAATCTCTAGTTTTGAGTGTGATGTAAAAGTAGGGGTGGTCTCCTTGTTTCTCTTCAGACACCGACGCCTGGCTTTGCTCAAGCAAGTGAGTATCCGAGAGAACTGCTGCACACTTTGCTGTGATGAGATAGCAGACACAGAACTCAGGCCGTGTGGACACAGGTAAGCTTAAAATAAATGATAATAAAAATAGAGACAGAATATGCTTATTTAAGCATGGACCTGAAGCAAGATCAGATATAGCCCTTGCTTATTTTGAGTGACTGTAGCCTATGGAAAATGCTCCATCCTTTTAAGGATGTGAAAAGTACAGGCTAGATGTAGTAGTTCCATCATTCCCCCCACATCACCCTGAGCAGATTTTAAGCTCTAGGCATGTTTCAGTGTTTGGGGGACAGGAGATATGGAGAGGAAAGAGTATTGTAGCAAAGTACACGTGCTGTCCCTGGGCTTCTGGGACTAATTCCTTGGTCTCCAAGGTGTTGCTGGTGAATGCTGACTTGGTAGTTGTGCTGTAAAATCCAGAACACGTGAGAACAACAACAAAAAAATTCAAATGATATTCAATAAATGGGTTTTCTCAAGATTTCTCTGAGAAGCAGGAAGCTGACACCAACAGAAGTGCTATCATGGTACACCTCTCTGCACCGAAGCAGCCTACTAGGAAATTAAGTCAATTCCAGTAGTGTTTTTAATAGTGCTAACAGAAGCAGGCTGAATAAATTGCTTAGTGCTTGCACTTTTTAATTTAATCTCTATTTTAAGATCAGGCTTTAACTGTGCTTTTTCTCCCTTCTCATTCAGTGACCTGTGCATGGGGTGTGCCTTGCAGCTGGAGACTTGCCCGTTGTGCCGACAGGAAATACAAACCAGAGTCAGACAGATCTCGCACATTTCATGACACACGTGGAGAAGTACCATGGACTTATTTTTAACAAACTCCATCTAATACTGAAGGGGGAAAAGCATCTCTTAACCAATCTTTACGCACATAGAACCATAGCCACGGCCAGGTTCCATGCTAAAGTGTAGTCTGTTTATCTTAAATTAAATCTTAATAGGCAATTTCAAGTTGCCAGCAAGAGGAGTTGGTTTCGACGGTAACAACAGCTGGTAGTTCAGCGACTTATGGCTGTTGGTTATCTCCAAGCAAGACCACGAGAGAGTGTCTCTTCCCCCTTTCCTTCTCGCCTGTCGCAAGTGCTGAAAAGAATTTGCACTGGAAGTACGCATACAAAAAAGAAAAGAAATATGTGCTAGAACAGGGCCATGCTGTCTTGTACTGGATAGTCTCTATTTTTGGCAGAAGTCGGTATACTAGAAAAGAAAGCCCATGTTTCTTGTTTTATGTAGCCTCCTGCTGGTCAGAGACTCTGTATTTTCAGACAGTGGGTCTTAAACTGCTCGACTACTTCATCTTACACAGACTGTTTTGAAAAGACAGTGTGGAGACTGGAGAAATTCACTTTTTTTTTTAAATTGTTGATTCCAAAGAATGTTTTGATTTGTTTCTAAATGTTTAAAGATCGACGTTATTTTCAAGTGCATAATGTTTCTGATGCTTTTAACTTCAGTACCCACATTATTTTTCAGTGAGGATATAATTTTCAGGAGGTATTCTTAACCAATTGGAATGCTGGACTGGAATTAATTTGATATTCTGGGTCTTTTTTTAAGGTATCATCAATCATCCTTTTTTTAATCAGTATTGTTTTTGAAAGTTATGTTCACTTTGAAAATATTGAGCTATCTTAAAAGAGTAAAGAATTCTCATCCAGTTTATTTAAAATGAGAGGGGAGGGGGGAAAAAGTTACTGGATAGCAATTTCAGGCCTCTCCTGTAACTCCTAAAATAGGCACCTTGCTTGCCATATGTCTGTCCTGCTCTGAGCAGGTTTGGGGCCACAGTTTGTGTTTTTGGTAAGGATCACTTAGTGGGAATCTCTGGTCCACTCTAATGAGACATTTGTGACATTTGTATGTTAAGGATGTGTTCAGCAGGCAGCTTTTTACTGTTTCACTAGGTTTCTACAAGGAATCAGGTTCACATCTGGTGTCAATTATAGAAGTAGTGTGAAAGTCAGTGGAGTGATGTTTGTTTTGCACCAACTGAGGATATGATTTGGTCTCTTCCAAGATTCGTACAGGTTTTTTGTTTTGTTTTTTAAAGTATCTGGTACATAGTAGATCTCTGCTACTTCACACACAGTGTGCACCAAAAACGTCCCACCTCTTTGCTGTTGAATCACTGCTGAGACCAACGTAGTGAATTCCCATGTTGTGACTTTTTTTTTTATTGTCTTTATTGTACTGGTAAAGTATCTCTTTAACCAAGGAAAGCTGAGAGCAGACTGTTCCCCCTGACTGACGGGGGTGTGAAGAGCACTGTGCCCAGGTCCTAGGATCGAGCCCCTCAGCAGCCATTTTCCAGTCTTGCCTTTGCTAACTGACAGGTGCTTAATTTTGTCAAGAATAAAATAAATCCCCAGGGAACCTCTGAAGGAACCTGTGTGAACTAGGGAAGTTCTGTAAATCATTTTCATGGTGACTTTTTTTTCCAAACACAGACTGAATCAAAAATGGTGTTGTGTTTTAGTTTTTTAGCTCAATTTAGAATTCTCCTTCTGCTTGGGTGCCTGCCCTGAGTAAAGGCTGGCCCAATCCATGCCCCTAAGGCTTTAATTTCCACCTTGACTCTGTTTTATTGTATTTTTGGTTTATCTTCCTTAGACCCCTTTGCCAAGGTGCTGCATTTTGGATTCCTTTAAAACCAACTTTTTAATGCTACTGCAGGCCCTAGTAGCTTTTATCCCCAAGCAGCAAAAGCGGCAAAGACACCAGCCAGTCACTAGGGAAGAAGTGTAATGGAGCAATTTGGGAATCTGCCTTAAAACTAATTACTTCAGGGCTTGCTCCTTCCCTTGGCCAAGACTGAGGTAAAAATTCCCTGCAGTGCCAGAGGCTCCTAGTTCCTGTAACCTGTCGGATAAGGTTAAGCTTCCCCCGGACCCTGGCGGGCAGGAGCCTCTGCCCTCCCTCGGGGCCGACACTCAGTTCCTGCCGAGCTCGCCTGAGGCGAAGCCGCTAATGGCGGGGGGGCGCTTTTGCCGTGCGTCCGGAGGAACCACACGCTGTGTCTGTACAAACGTATGCATTTATTTTCATATGTTTATTTTTATGTCTCTCTTTATTGCCCTTTCTCCTCGGGCACTCTCTGCTGCGCCCTCCTCCCTGCCGAGCCGCGCGCTGCCGCCTCACGGCCCGCCCTGCCGCCCGCCTCGCTCGGCCGCTCTCCCATTGGCCCTTCCCACCGGGGGGGCGGGCCCTCTGCCACGGCCTCCGCCCTGCGGTTGGCTGTGGCCGGGCCGGAAGGAAGCGTTTCCCGGGTGACGGCCGCGGGCGGAGGGGGGTAGCGCACGCGGCGCGGGGGGCGCCGCTGGCGGCGGGGCCGGCGGTAGGTGCGGGAATGGGGCCGGAGCCCTGGGCCCCTTTTCGAGGGAGGGGAGCGAGGGAGTGAAACGCACCGCACGTCTGGCTCCCTTCGAAGGAGAAGGATGGGGGGATGGCACCCGGGCGCCTGGGGCCCTGTTATTCGAGGGAGGTGGGAGCGAAGGCCGGGCGCGTGGGCCCTTCTTGGGGAAGGGAACGATACGGCCCTATTGCTTGGATGGCAGAGAGGTGTTGGGGACGGGCTGGAGGGAGGCCCGGTGCTCGAGTCCTCTGGGGAGCGGGCACGAGCAGCCCCGGACCCGAGGTTGGGAGGGAGGAGGGGATGGTCTCCATCTTCCCGTGCTGGGTTGCGCTGCTGAAGTGCCCCCCCCCCCCCCCCCCCCCCCGGTCGGGTGCTCCAAAGGCGGCGTTTTAAATATATATGGTTACAAGGCTATTGCCCCGAGGCCGTCTCACTAGCACCATGAAGCCACCAGGGTGACTTCTTCCTCCTGTGTTGTTCTTTAGTATTTTGCCTTAATGTAATGTTTTTTCTCTTCTCTAGTCCATTAGGTTATGCAGTAAAAATGGAGGCTTCAGAGGAGGAGAACTTTGATGTCACCGTGTAAGTAGATTTTACCCTGTGTCAGGCTTTCAATAACTATTTCCTGGTGAAAATGTCTTATTGGGAATGTAATTACAAGAGTGGAGGTAGACCACACTGATTAATAGATACTGCTTCTGCGGAGAACCAGGACCCAGAACAAAGACCCGGGAGGGAGTAACTTCAGCTCAGAGTCTAGATGAAGTGAAGCTAAATAGAGCTGTAACACACATAGCACCACATAGCCCTTGCTAAATTCAAGAATTCTTTCTCCTTGCTGACACATTATAGATTTTAAGGTGAGAATAGCTTTGTGGGCTTGAACATGCTCCTTCTGCACATGAGTTGTTTTACAGGTGGTCTCCAACCACTTTTTTTTTTTTTCTCTAAGACACTGCTTTCCCCCTCAGAGGCCAAATATTTGCTCTCTTTTCTGGCCTGCCCTTTTAAAGCTTGTGGCCAAGGTGGCAGAGGGAGTGTGAGCCTGCGCATCTGTCCCTGCAGCTCTCGGGTAGTTTCTTGTGCCCTGTGGGCTGAAAGGCCACATGTGCCCTGGAGGTGCTTCTGCAGCCCAGGTTGCAGTGGCCTAGACCTGGTGAGGCAGCAAATGCCTTAAACTACCATGGAATTTGCCAGAGCCTGTTTGCACAGGTGTGTGTTGTACAGAGAGATGGGGTTGCTGCTATTTTAAAGCAATTATAGTTCTCTGTTTTGCAAGCTTTAACGCTGCAAGCTTTAACTATTGCTGTTAGAATAAGCTATAAAAACAAGAAGAATTTCTCCAATTTCTTGTTTTCAGTTGCTTGGTGGTGACTCTTATTAAAAATAAACAAAAAGCAGAAATTATCCAAGGCAAAATCTCCTGTCTTTGTATGCAAATAGCAAGTGATAAGCCCTGTTGCCTGAGGCATAAATATGATGCTCAGGATATGGGATGCTTCAGCTGTCGTGCGCGAGCTCCTTTTCTTGTGGCGTTCTGCCCTCTGGTGGGGTGGCCTTTCCTTTCACTGGTGTCGTCAATGCTCGCCCTCCTAGGCTTAACAAAAGTTGTTAGAGCAGCACTTGACCCTCAAACACCTGCAGTAACCAGATGCCTTCACCTTTTTTCCTGTCAAAATTAGTGCCATGCCCAAGCATCTGTTGCTCGTTTAAGTTCACTGGACTGTTGTTTAAGAGCAAAATATTTTTTCTATTTTTTTCAACTAGAATTGAATTTAAATGGCGCTTTCATGAACTGAAGCTAACTTTTTTTTTTCTAAGACAAATGTCCTATAAAGTTTGTATCCCTAATGCATAAGAAAAGCCTCTGCTTCATGTGCTGGGATATGTAGGAGAAAGGGTTTAAGGGCAATAAGTGGTTCTGCAGGACCAAATATTTCCAAATACTCTCTCGAGTGCCATAAAAAGGTCCATGTTCTCCGTGTAGAGTTGTGCAGGGTATGGAAGAAAAGGAAGCTCATTGTAGGTTTGTAAAGTTGTAGTTTTGTAATATGGAAAGCACTTATTTTCAGCTGTAATGACACTCTTCATGTCACCTCAGCCCCAGCTCTGGAGTTACCTTTAGTGCCAGTAAAACACCACTTCTTCTGCATTACCTATCAGTACCTAATACAGCAGAGCCCTGATGAGAATCCTTGTTGAACAGTCTTATTTTCAGTTATATTTTCTGTGTTGTGGGCTATTTTGTAGGCTGAAGCTGGAAAATCATTCACTTACCTTGCAATGACTTGACTTATTTTACTTTAGGCTTTTCACCCCATTTTCTAATTTTTATTTCTCTCTTACTGAAGTGTACATGGACCTGGTAATGTCTTTCTTTGCTTTCAGCTCCTCCCCTTCTGATGCCGAGTTTGATGCAGTCATTGGGTATCTAGAGGATATTATAATGGGTAAGCTCTGCAAGGAGTTATAGATGGCAAGTGCTAAAAGCAATCCAAGCTGCTCTTCTAGTTGCTGAATGTACAGAGCCAAAAAAACCTTTTCTGTTTCATAGCAGCTTTCCTTCCTTCATTCTCATGATTCCTGACCTGATACTGTAGTAAAACTATGCATTAAAGTTTCCTGTGCTCTATTCTCCTATCAGCATGGTTATGAGCTCCCAGAATGTGTCCTTGCACCGCTGCAGTCCACTGTTAGGATTTAGAAAGCTTGGGATGGCATATTTTAACAGTGTGCATATGTAAATTTTATGTTTATACTTGTTTTGTTGAACTTAGCAATGAATTTTATAGATACCTTGTTGCTTGTCATTTTTCTTTCCTGCCACAAGCAGAAAAAATTCTTCAGCAAATTAAATCAAATTTGAGTGTGTTATAAATAGCATTATTAATAGAATGTGAAAGAGGAAGACCTTGTTGTTAATATTGAGCACAAGTTAAACTTTTGGATAATGTCCGTGGCCCTCTGTTAGGCTTTTCACAGCGCTTTAAATGTTTTGCAAGTGCCTCCTCTCCTATTCTGAATATGCAGCAGCCTGGTGAGCTACTACCTTGTTGATTCAGCTCCCTTAAGCAACTCAGAGCTTGGGCTTGTGGTGTGCTTGATTCCGTGTCCTGTCTTCTCCCAGATGGGTCAGAAATTACAGCTCAGCAACAGTCACTGTCCTGTTACGACTGACACAACACCTTTATGGGGCTCCATCACTGTGACAATGAGGCAGAGCTCTAGTGAATGTAGTTTCTGTGTTGCCATAAGAATGACTGGTCTCATAACGAAATGATGTGTTTTTGTTGTGGCCCAGATGATGATTTCCAGCTAATACAGAGGAGTTTTATGGAGAAGCACTACCAGGAATTTGATGACTCAGAAGAAAACAAGCTCATCTATACTTCTATTTTTAACGAATACGTAAGATATTTTTCTTGTTCTTCACGTGTATTGCTTTGTTATTTTTATTTTTGTTCCGTGTGCCCTCATTTATAAAATTACTGATTTACGTGGAGTGAAACTAATGTGCTTGATGCATAGTCATGATCTGTGAGCGATGAAGAGATTTTCTCAACCTCTGGGTTCCTCTTATATTTGTTCCACTTGAAAACTTTTACAGATGTTTTGAATCTTGTATAATTCTACTGAAGAGAATTCTAATCTGATTTTGTAGCAAGTAACATACGTGATGACTGCAACAGAGATCATTCTATTACAGCCATATTATTTAGCACTTAGTGAGGTTCTTTGTACAAGGCAGCTTCCTCCTTACCTTGAACATCTTTCACAGTCCTCTTTGCACAATTATGAAGCCATATCAGCCTGCCGGTCAATACTATAAAGTGAATTTTAAATCATTTGTAACTGGAGCTAAAGAGATTTGTTTTCATGCCTAGTACTAGGGAAAATGTCCAGCTGCAGCTTGTCAGTGTGATGTGAATATTTGAACTATCATTGCCTAGCTCAGGAGTCTGCAGGGTTATCTAGTGAAGATAATACTATGGAAGATAAGACATCAGTGTAAGGAAATTCCAGTGCCTTGATACCTGCAACATTAAGTTTATTGTGATACTGTGTTTTTTTCTTTTTAGATCTGTTTAGTAGAGAAATACATTGAAGAAAAGCTGCTTGATCGGATTCCGGGTTTTAATATGACTGCGTTCACGATGTCATTGCAGTAAGTTGACATCTTTGGTTTTTAAAGGGGGAGGAATGGGGAGGAATGTGGTGTGCTTTTCTCAATTCATTTGTGTGACTTAAAATAAAATTTAGGTTTCAAGGTCCCTCCTGGAGAAGGAGGTTCCCATTTAATAGTAATAATTTAAAAAATGCTGCTGCCTGAGTTTCTCACCTTCCTCATGTCGTGCTACTCTAAATTTCTGAACTGCTGTGCTGAAATACACTGGGTTGTAATAAACACAAAAATCACAATGGGAACGTTGTTTTATCATTATTGTTGTTGTTGTTATTCCCCCTTTTCTTATCACTTTTGAAGCCAGGCCCATGAGTAAAAAGCTGGGTCTCATTAAGCAATTTTTCTCTTTCAGGCTCTGTGTTGGATATTAAGTATCCTGGGAATCTTTCAGGAATTGTGAATAAATGCCTTTTATTACAATTTTTGTAAAGCATTTAGAGAAAAGCTTGGTGTGTCCTAGATTTTTACGTTTGGTCATCTTTACCTTAACTGACTTCATGCAGAATTCAGTTTTAAAAGATGATTTTTCTACTTTAATATGAATATCAAGTTTAATTGGGAAACAAATCTCTTAAAATATTTTAATCAATTTTATTCTTTCAAATAAAACACTGGAAAATTACTGTGAAATCATAGTACTGTATTTAGAAGATACACTGTTTAAGGTAAACGTCCTTTTGATAGGAACTAAATAAATAAATGAAAACAAAATTGACTGGCAGGAAAGATTAAACGTGTTGCTGAAATATGCCAGTGTGGCGTGTTGAGGAACATGGAGTTACTTATTCTAAATTTTTTTTTAACCAAAGTCCTATATCATGCTGTGCCCTTTCCCAAGCTCTGAAGCTTGGGTCTTCCCCTGAGCTGTTTCAGTTCTCAAGGCACAGAAGTGAATCTCGAATCTTCTAGCCCCATCTCTAAGAGGGAAAATCCATTTACTTTATACTCTTTAACGTGTAGCTCTTTGGTTGCTCCATTCCCTTTTCCTTAGGTGATGCACAGTTTTATTGTAAACATTGTGTAAGCTGGAGTGTATGTTTTAAGGTTGTAAAGAGCTAGCAAAGCAGTTTAATGGTGTGTGTGTATGTATGTGTGTATCCTGAAATACGCGGTTTCCCATTTCAGCATGGTACTCGATGCTTTAGATATCCAGATGGAAGTGTTTACTCAGTAGGAACAATTTATCCATCTTGCATCTTAACTACTAAGCCTGAAAATAGGAAGTTGTTAAATAGCAAGGTTGCCTTTGTTGTCCCAGAGCACTGTGCAGCTTGTCAAAGTGAGCAGATGTACGAAGTAGCAAAGCTGGAGGTTCCTTAATAAAGTCTCCTAGATTCAAGGCTGCTGTAGTTGCATGTTGGAAATATCCTACCCATACAAATGTACATCTGTTCGACTTGAAGCATCCTCCACACTTCTCTCCAGTTTTCTTATTTCAGAGCTAATGTGCCAACATACACAGCAGTTCTCATTCAATTAAATGTTATCACCCTTCCCATCTATCTTGATTTGGGGTCTGGTGTGAGCTGAGAATTTTCGAAGACTGCTGATCTGCTCTGGTAGAGTTAAAAAAAAACAGTAGCAACCTGAATTCCCTTTTTATTTTTTTCTCCTCAAAACTTGAAAACCAGACATTTACTTCATCCTTTTGTATTTTTATTACACCACTATAAATTTGTGGTCTATACCTATCTCTTTAACCTTACCAGGAGAGCTCTAGTATATATATTCTAATCCCAGGGATTAGGAGCAAACAAACCTTTTATTACCACTTTATTTCACCCCTCAGCTGCAGGGTTTTTTTTTTTTGCCTTATATGTACAGGTATGGAGTATCTACTTGAAATCTGATTGAATAGCTTTATTAATAGCAGTTCTTGAAGCTATCAAAGAACTTGAGGTAATTTTTATTATTTCCATACTTTGGGATAACTAAAAGGCTAGTTGAGTTTTCCTTCTGTGGACTTGCAGGTCACATTCTTTGGTTTTCAAGGATTGATGCAAAACTCTTACATCTTGGGTTTAAAATGACAAAATCACATAAAAACAAGAGTCAGTATAGTATTAATGTACTCAAATTACAGATACTGCAAGGTAATATTCATAATTTTGCTTTATGCTAGGCTTTTAATAACATTATTGTTTTAATCTTGATTTTGTTCAACTTGTCCTCAGGTTTTGACCTCAAACCATTCTAAAATGAGTTTGCTGGCTTCACAGTTTTCTAATGCTCAAACTTCTCTTTGTAGACAGCACAAAGATGAAATGGCAGGTGATATATTTGATATGCTTCTCACGTTTACTGATTTCCTGGCTTTTAAAGAAATGTTCTTGGATTACAGAGCTGTAAGTATATAATATTGTTTTGTTTCCATCACATAATGGTGGCTGTCTTTATACAGCTCTGCATGAGAGTACCAAAGGCTATGTTATTCCTCTTGCCTTCGTCCTGCAGTGGTAATGGTGTTTATTAAAGAGTTATATTAGACGAACAGGTTGAGCTAAATTAGATGAAATTTTTGTCAAACCATCTTTTTAAACTTTATCTGCTTGTATTTTTTCTCTCTGTCCACCTGGAGCAACAAAATAAAAATTGGAGCAGGTTTTTGGATTGGCTTTTTCCTAAGGAAATGAAATAGATATGAAAGTTTAAAAGTCCCTCCCTTTAAGTCTTGTGACAACAGGAGGCAAGTAGGGGAGGACACAGCTCATATCTTAGCAGCAGGAACAATTTCATTTGGCGTTTGCACCTGTGGAGTTACCAATTGTATCAGTTTTGATGGGAAAGCCCATAGAAACCAGATTCTGTTAGTTCCTTGGGCACAGGAGGTAAGGGATTGCTGCATGCCCTCTTTGTGCATCTCCTTGTACTTCATGTTTGGGTGGGCCTGTTAGCTGGGCTTTCTTGTCCACGTGTAAGCAGGTGACACTGAAGTGACCTGGATTTGTAGATGGCACAGCATCAGCAGAGATAAAGTATCTCCAAGTTTTTCCACACAATCTCTTTTGGATGTCTGGATTCATCTATTCATCTTCACACTGAACAGGAGAAAACAAATGCTCTGCTAGGGATTTTTTCATGCCTCAGAGCAACTTGTGTGTAGATAGATGCTCAGTGCAATGCGTAGGGTTTTTTTAGTCTGATTTAATAAGTATAATGTCAATTGCCTGTTTTTGATCTTCTGAACTTCTGAGTCTGCTTATTCCAAAATAGTGCTTAAATCAAGGATTTCTTTTATTTTTCGGATTTTTTTTTTTCTAGGAAAAAGAAGGTCGGAGTCTGGATTTAAGCAGTGGGTTAGTGGTGACGTCCTTAAACAAATCATCGATATCTTCCTCCTAGAGGGGTTTGTGCACTAGCTTCCCTCTCCACATGAGTGTTCTCACTTCCATTTGGACGTTAAAACACTAAAGGTCATGAGAATCAAGGTGCTTTCACGTGATGAAAACTGACTCCTTTCCCAGACTATGCCTTCAAAGGCCTAATCCTAGAAACCTCTGTTTATGAATTCCAGATGGTATTCGCTGACTACAGAAGAAGAAAAATTCAGCTCTACCAGAGTAACAATTTTTAATAAATACATTCCACCTATACACCAGCCAAAGTGTTATGCCTGCTGAGAAACCCAGCGTGTTCAGAAGGAGGTAAATAGGACTAATGTATTAGTTTTTTGGGTTGTCATTGTAGCCATCTCTAAAGTGCAGTGTCTTTCCAGAATCAAGGAAGGAGTAAAAAGAGCATGTCCATCCTGCTCTGGGAAGGACGGGTACAAACACAAGACCTCTGAGTCTCTCTCTCTCTCTCGTCCCTTTTGTTTATTTATGTTTTATTTTATGCTTTTCACAGTAATGTGATCTGAAATCGTTCGGCTTTCTGAAGGAAGGCTATGTTTTAACATGGAGATGTTCTAGCATGAGACTGCCACTCAGTTCTTTGGTGATTGATATGTTAGTGTGTAATTCTGTTTGCCTTTTGCCCTTTTTAAGTGCCATCTTTAATGCACAAAGTTCTCCCAATTATTTTTTTTTCAGGCTCCAGCTAATAAAAATGGCAAAAATAGCCATAATGAACCTAAATCTTGCCCCTAGTATGCGTTTTCTTACTTCCTTTTCTGCAGTGGTGTATCTGCATCATTTATAGTAACAGAGATGGACAGTAAATCTGGCACGAGCATGTTTACTGCATGCCCATGCAATGCTCTAATTCACACACTAATTAAAATGCAAGTGTTCGTTAAATTAATGATTAAACTGCTGGCAACCTTAGTGCTGCAATGCCTTTTTCAACATCCGTGGAGAAATAGCTAAATTACTTGCTGGTAGAGCTGTAGCCATAAGCTTTTGACTGGCACAAAACCCCAGGTACGGCTCTGTCGACAGTTGGAATTACAGTTCATTTGGAGATGGAATTACAGCATATTTGGAGCTGCAGCGACCCTCGGTTCTTAGGCTCTTCAGATACTTAATTGGCTGCTTAACGACGTGCTCAAGCAACGTGAGGGCGTCCTCAGAAGCGTAAGAGCAGCTTGAAACGTGCTCCAGATCCTGGAGGAAGGCTTGTGCGCAGAACCCTTCTGCCCTGTTCCGCCCAGGGTTTATGCAGCCGTTTGGGGAAGATGCCCTTTGGCAGCGACACAGCCAGTGATCAGCAGCTGTCACCCACCAAGAACCCAGCCCGGAGAGAGCAAAATTACAGCCAGGCTGTTGTGGATTTGTATTTGTGCTGTGGACTCATTTACTGGGGTAAATGAGATGCAATCCTATTTGTGATTACTTCTGTCACTGGTTCCCAAAGCGCTATGATTCTGTGCTGCAACTGGAATAGGGTGGGGTTTTTTCATGCTAGCAAAGACTTCTAGCCATGCAAAAATAAGCAATAAATATGGCAAAATAAGCCATATTTACTACCATATTAGATGAAGTTACAGACTTGTAGTGAGAGGATAATGAGTTGTAGAGACAGACTTACAGTGCTAAGGAAAGCGTAATAACCTGGTATTTTGACCATCTCTGTACAAAAGTTATGAATGCAGCAGTAATTAACCCCACTAGGTCTCTAGTGTGTTTTGCTGCTACAGGTTTCTGGCTGGAATTGTTTTAGTGTGTTGAAATCTTCCTGATTTGTACACATATATATCATCCTCTTAAGGAAAATATCGACACCTTACGAAGAGCTAGGTGTTTTTACTTAGAAATCCTTGTGAATGTGTTTTGATCAAAAGCAGTTCTGTATGTCTCACCAGGATTCACAGGCTTTTACACAGGTTTTCACAGGTTTTGCAATAAATAGCATTTCCCTGGAGTGCAGATGGCCACATGCTTGTCAGTTCATGTCCTTAACAAGCAGAAAAAATATTCTGAATTATCTATACCCAGGAGAACAAAATTATGAGAACACTGGGTCACATCTTTAATACAGGCTGACTGCGATAGAAATGAATACCTTGATCTGTTATTTTCAGAAAGAAATTCTTTTGTATTCACTGTCACTCCTAGTTTCAGAGCCTGTGAGGCACAGTTTGGAATGAATCCCCGTTTTGAAGGAGAATAACTTTGAGGTGTTTGCTCTAATACCAAAGTTTTCACTGTTTTACAAATTTGTGGTGCTTCATTTCTTGCTTTTGATATGCCTCTGCTGTGAGCTTTGCTTTCCTACCTCTCCCAGTTCACTATTCAGCTTTGTCAGGTTAATTTATTGCATAAAATAATGTTAAGTAATGTGTTAAAGTAGTTCTATGTTTAGTTGCAAGAAGATGATGTAAATTCATGGGTTTGAACAACCTTCACACAGACACACAGTCAGGTGAGCGACGATGCCTGTTCGTGCAGAAACGCTTTTTGGGGAGGAAATTCCTTTTCCACTGCAATTTTAGGTCAGTCTTTTCACTACTAGAATTTGCAACCGAGCTCCGCTGGCTTGGGGAGCAATTCCCACCGAATCCTTCCTGTTCCTGCACCGCGCTCGCGACCGCTCGGCCCCTTGTAGTTGTGCATTTGCTGTGGTCTGAGGTTCAGCACTTCTATAACTAGGTTTTCTGCCTTGATACCTTTTTCCATCTGCTATAGAGGGTCTTTTTTAATAAATTAAATTTCTATATATTGTGGAACCTGGGTGTGCAAGTCTGATTTCACTTTCTAGAGCTTTATTTTTGTCACAAAAATACACAGAGGCTTATTTCCTTACTGTTATAGAAATATAGGAATACTAATTTTTATATTTCTTAAAATGTTACTCTTCATTTACCTGACTTTCTTCCAAAGTAAATAAAGCTAAATCTGCCTGGGTCTAATGCAGTTTGTGCATTCCCTTAAAAAGTTAAATGAAGATGAGTTTCCGGAGCCTCTCTCTCTAGACAAATTTTCAGAGTTTTTCCAGTGCAGTGTTTGATACAACTTTGGACTCTGTTAACTTTTCTGTGTAGAAAGATCTGTAAATAGGTTAAATGTATTTAATGTATAACCTATGCCTAATAGATGCAACTTGATAAAGCAAATGCTAAAAGGGAAATTGTGGCCATGTGAACTCGGTGGCTTTGAGGGCTTTGAGAGCCTGTGGGGCTACACAAGGGAGCACGTCAAATCCTTTGTCCATCTCTCTATGTGTGTGTATCTGTAAAGCAGAGCAATATGGACCCTGTGGACTCGGTACCTTCTCCCCTGGGGCCAGATTGTAATGCCCTTATGCAGGGGGAAGGGGTAGTTTCTTTGGCCAGGGAAATCTCTGCCCACCCCTTGGCTTTGTGACTCACTTTACACACAGTCGGGGCTCTGATAGGATGCAAGATTTTACGGAAACACTTGAGTCTGTCCAGAAAAAGTTTGAATTTTGGAAGATTTTTATTTAAAACATAAAGTGCTTCCATTCTTTTCTAGAAATCACTACACTAGCAGTTTAGACTTGTTCCACTTAGCCTTTGTCCTCCAGCTCCGCCTCGGTTTGCCTCGAGTTAGTGCCGGTGTTTACACCATAGCTGTTAATGACCAGAGACAGGCGCTGGGGTTTAGCAAATTCTAGTGTTGGTGATAGGTGCTGGATTAAGTCTTCTCAGCTGAGCTCCTTTAGCAAGGGTGGGGCTCCCTGGGGAGTTGGGAGGAGGAGAGGGAGTGTAAAAGACGAGCAGGAGTTCTGGTCTCCAGCCCATCCTCAGTCCGGTGCCAGCCCTGGTCGTGGTGGGTTCGTGCTGCGGACACATCAACGGGGAGCATCATCTGAGACAGCAGAGCAGCTTCCCACCCCTGCTGGCCCACGGGCCGGGGACGACTGTCACTACAGGCTGATTTCAGTAAGAGACCGAGTGTGGTGAGAGGGGCCGTCGCCCGCTGCGGAGCCTCGGAGGCAGCTTCTCCTGCCCCATGGCTTGGAGCGGTCCACGTGCGCGACCCCCTTGCTGCTCCTTTAGGCATGGTTAGTCACTTGGCTGGTGGCAGCATTGGTGCCGCCGAGTCCCCTCCAGGCACAGAAGCTGAAGAAGGTGCTGGCCCCGTAGGCAACCATCACCAGGCAGGCGAAGAACTGGAAGAGAGGAGCACGGTGTGAGCACGGCGGCCGCCCCGGCCCTCGCGCGCGCTGCCGATACTTACGGATGCCGCAGCTCTTCTGTTGTAATCCCACTGGCGCGACGACGTCGGCTTGACGGCCGCGGAGCACGTCACGAAAGCGGTGATGTACAGAACGGTGGCCGTCGCGTTGAAGATCACTAGCTGGGGAAGGCAAGGAAAAGACTATGAGGCCCCAGCTCCATGGAGTATCGATGTCGTGCAAAAAATAAGGCCAGCGTTGTTGGCATCCCCATCTGTCAAGTTTCTAAGCAACTAAGGGGCAGAATGAAACAAGGTCACGGGCAGAGCACAGAGGACTCTCTTGCATCCATTTTGAGAGGAGTGAGTCCTAAGACCTGGTCTCCTCAAGGCATTTCCCACAGGACTGTCTCCTAGCTGAGATTCCCCCACTTTTTTTCTCCTGTAGAGTGCTTACCACGAGGGACCAGGGGATGATGTGGAATTTCAAGTGAAGCTGCAGCAGGTAGATCACTAAGAAAATGACCGTCGTTATCCAGAAGAAGATGGCCACGAACATGACCCAGCCATAGGCTGCATGGAGGTAGTACGTCGTGTCAGCGATAAGAGCCCACACCAATAAGCCAAGCAGCTGCAGGGTAGAAAGGGGAAAGTGTTCAGGACTGTGGTTGCCAGAAATGAAAAAAAATGAAAAAAACGTGCCTTTCCTGACATGCTTCGGTTAGGTCTGGTTTGTCCCGGCTGGGTTTAAACATCCCATATAAAGGGCGTTAAGGGCTTGTCTTTCACAACTAAGCAAGTTTAATTACATAGCAACTGGGCGTTAACATGCCTGCAAGCTACCTCCAGAGGAACCAGGAAAAATGAAGGAGACAAGTCCCTTATTTCCAGCACACAATGAAAAGAAGTTATCAGAGAAACAATTCCTACCCTTGTTCAAGTGTCATTAAAAAAAAAAAGAAGAGAGATTTTTGGAGTATCTCTATGGGGTGAAAGATGCAGCTGTTCCTTCACAGTGCCATGACCATCCCCTGTCCCCTGGCACCCTTGGGTGCTGCGCACTGGCCCTGCAGCTGCCCTCCTGGTGCATCACCGCAGAGAAGCAGCACCCCAAACCTGGACCTCAACCTCTTCCAGCACAGGATCCTCTCCTTAATTCCTGTGTTCCCTCTCTTTCAGGAAGGTGGAAACATGACTGATTAACACGTCCTCCGAGGGCTGCGTGTGCCCTTGATGCGTGGACTCTGGACAGGCCCTTGGCAAACAGGGCGCTGCCTGGGCTGCGGGCGCCTGCTTTGCAGCTCGTCCTGGAAGGTGGCGCAGGCGACACAAGGGACTTTGTGTGACGCCACGGTGCCCGGTGGCCGCCGCCGCCGCACTCCGGACAATGCCGCCTTTTCTTCCCTCACATCCATCGCGAACGCTTGTTTGCAACGTTGGGAGAAACGGGGATGGAGGAGAAAAAAACCCAAACCTAACAAGGGTGCTGGTGAGCAGCCCTGCTACTGGCCCTGCCACCTGCTCGGGAGGGAGTGGGGACGGTGCAAAGACATCACCGGCTGCATGGACAGTGTTGTCTCCGTCACCATTTCCTGACGCATCCAAGACATCCCTGCATTGCAATCGCCTTCCCTGAGCCTCGAGCAGGGACCCTGCACTTCTCGCCTTCCCCAGGGGGTGGGTTGCACCTGTCGCTAATGAATGACTCCCCTCATCCTTACACCCCCTCGCGCCCCCGGGGTCGCGGTACTCACGGCTTCGGCGACCATGAGGCCGCCGAGGGGCGAGAGCAGGAAGGCGCCGTCGAGGGAGAGGGCGGCGGCGCCCGCGGAGCCGCTCTCCGTGTTCCCGCCGCCCGCCATGCCGCGGCCACGAGCGCTCCGCGCCGCCGGGGAGCGGCCCCGGGGCGGGGACCCGGAGCGCGGCCCCTGGGCGGGCCGGGGCGGGCAGGCCCGAGGGCGCCGCTGGCCCCGGTGCCCTCCCCGTCCCGCAGCAGCCGGGCGGGCGCTCGCGGGGCCGCCCCCTCGGGGCGCGCGCCAAGGCCGCTGCGGGCGGGGTGCGGCGCAGCGAGTCAGGATGGCCGAGCGGTCTAAGGCGCTGCGTTCAGGTCGCAGTCTCCCCTGGAGGCGTGGGTTCGAATCCCACTTCTGACAGCTCCTTTTTTTTTTTTTTTTCCTCTCCTTCCCGCGGCCGGAGCCAGATTTTTATCCCGAGGGGACGAAATTGGCTGCCGGGGGGCGGGGGAAATAAAGAAAAAGGAGATTCAAAAGAGTTGGCTCTTGTCAGAAGTGGGATTCGAACCCACGCCTCCAGGGGAGACTGCGACCTGAACGCAGCGCCTTAGACCGCTCGGCCATCCTGACAACGCTGAAAAAACCGTCCCGCCCCGCCGCACACAACGGGCAGCCGCGCCCTCTGCGCACGCGCGCGGCGGCCCCGCTCCCTTCCCGCGCCGGCGCTGAGGGAGGCGCGAGCGGCCGCGCGGGGAGCGGGACACGGAGCCGCTCGGACCCCCTCGGGACACGGATGAAAAGGAGGGGGCACGAGGCGGTGCTGCTCTGCCGGCGCATGGCGCTGGTGACAAACCACAGGAAGCTCCAGCAATCATGTCTTGCTACTTGCAGGTGCGGGATGCCCGCAAAAGGCACAAATCTGTTTTGCTGTGGTAAAAAATAGGCAACTTTCCCTCTGCTTCAGGCTCACGTGGCAAAGGGCATGTGTGTAAGTCTTAGAAACGCTTTGCTCCAGCAGAAGCCGCTTCCAAAGCCCCTCGTGGTGACCAGGTGCTCCCGGCGGAACAAGGAGCCTGTTTGGACTAAGGGGTGTGCATGGATCTGCCCTGGCCACTTCCATCTGCCAGGCAAAAATATCCCGTGGAAAATCCTGCCCGGTCTGGGGAAATTCCCGGTGCCTGTGCCGTGTCCCTGGGCATGTGACTAAATCAGAGTTTGGCCAATCACTGCTCTCTGGGCCTAGGGAAAAGAAGGGGAAAGAAAGTGAAAATGAGAATGCGCTCCACAGCACACGAAGGCTGGTACCCAAAAACCAGTAGTCTAGGGTTTCTGGAGGGCGGCAGAAGTAGTAGATTCACCCTAAAACATTGGAAGAGCCACTATCCTGCCAGGCTTGGCCAGCTCTGCTCTTCCACAAGCAAATGGTTAGATGCTTGGGTGTATTTTTTTCTGTGTTGTCACTAAATAATGGGAGTTTTCTCAGTGCTCCCTGAAGACTGCTGAAGTCTGGTAATGTGAGGTCTTGGTTGCAAACCCCCTTCGAGAGCTGTTCCTGCAAACTAGTACCTTGAAACACTTCAGGCCACTGTGATTGAGCCCCCAGGGGGACCCAAGACCCAGTTTTGGTGGCCAGAACTATGGTCCCTTCATCTGCTTAATATGAGAGACATCCATGGCCTCAATCGGAGCTGCAGCTGCATCTACCTTCCCTTCCCAGGGCATTGAACCTTTGGGAGCAGCCCTTCCCTGGAAATGCATTTACTTTAAAATACTTTAGCTTTCAATGTGGGGCAAAAAAAAAAAAAAAATCCCTACTGAGCTTGCCTGTCCAGAAGGTCACAAAAACCACCAGAAAAAGGTACTTTTTGAAGTTGTACTGCAGTGAAACACAGCAGCCTCACACCCTTCTGCCAGTGCCAAGGCAGGATGTTTATCCCCATCCACGTGCTGTGCTTCTGGAGACAGGAAATGCTACAATAGCACTGAAATCATCGCGGCTGCCCGGCCCCCGCACCGCTCCGGCGCTGGGACAAGCTGGAGAGAGGCTCCAAGGGGAATCCCAGCCGTGCGGGGCCCAGCAACACATCCCGGTCCCTTTTCAGTGTCACAGCGCTTGGGACGAGGGACGGCTCCTCATTCTCTAGCCATGGGAAGGAAGCAGGGGCTGCGTCTCTGTATTTAGCATGGAAACGTTTGCCGAGGAAATGGCAGGAGCTGCAGCGCGGCATTGCTTGCTGCGGCAAGAAGCGGTGGCCCGCGGGCAAGTCGGCTCTTGCATCAGATGCTCAGCTTCATTTTGAGACATGGGTTCCGGGTGCCCAACAGTGGGTTTTGTTGCTGAGCTGTGGACTCTGGTAGGGAAAATGAGGCCTGTGCTGAAGTTTGTGGTTGTGCTTTAGGTTTAGGATTTGGGAATCGTGGGAGGGGATCCAGCTGGCTCACCCGGCCCTCAGCTTCTCTCCATGATTTTAGATGAGCCCACGGTGACCAGGACACTGCAGCTCTTGTTCTGCAAACCCTCAAGCTCAGTCTAGTCCCAGGCTTTTTCTGAGCATCTTGGAGCTGCTTTCCTAGGTGAGACCTAACCCTCGGGCGAGGAGACGGCTGAGTTTTAGAAGCAGAGCCCTGCAGAAAGTTGCTGAATATCTTTCAATCCCAGGTAAATGCTCGCTTGGACCAGCCCACTCTGGATGTAGACACATGTAGGATGCACAGGACTGGGCTGCAGAGTCTCCGTTCAGGCCGGTGGAGGGGCCCTGGGAGAACTAGATCCAAACAGATTTTCTCCCCAGTATCCCAAGTAAGCGGCTGTTGGAGCTGCAGCTCCACTGCAGGAGCAGAGCTGCGACTCCTGCTCCCCCTCTTCTGCCGGTGGCCGCAGTGATCCTTGTTGGATCGCTTGCCTTGCAGGCACCGATGGATCGCGGCATCGGGACATCTCTCCAGGCCACACGCACTTAGTAAGAGAGCTCAGGCCCCAGCTGGAGCCCAGCCCTGCTCCTTTGCCTTCGCTGGGAAGCAGCCCTCAATGTCACCCATGTCCTGCGTCCCGCGAGGAGCCTTCCGTACCTCCTGCTGCGGGACAGAGCTCCGTGCACTGGACACTGCCCCTTGAGCCCAAATGGGCTCTACTTTGCAGGAAAGGAGGAAAAACATCATGCCCAGAGAAGTGAAAGCTTGTGCGGCCTCCCCCACTGTTTTTATACACAGCGTTTTCCAACTCAAGCAGTTTTGCAAAACCACGAGGTGCTTCCAAGTAGTATTTGCTTCATCCCTGGAGGAGCTGCTGAATACGGACAATCCCAAACAGCTGCTCCTCATTTCCTGCCTTTTCCTTTAACGTGAGAAAACGCTACCAAAAAGATCTTCTGGATTCCCTGGCTTTTACTGTATTCATGGCTTAATGTACAGCATAGGGTGAGGGAGTTTCCAAAATGAGAGGTCACCTTTGACTCCAACAAGGGCTCTCCTGAGGCCGATGCTTGTGGCCTTGTGTGGGACAGCTGAGGTGGTTGGATCAGGAGCCTGGGGAGTCTCTCAGCTCTGGGCATGGGTGTCCTGCAAGGCCAGTGGTGGTAGCTGCAGGACAGCAGAATGGCAAACAAGAAGGGCCAAGGAACGTGCATTTCTAACATGGAAGCACCCTGAAAAAGGACCTGATCTTAGGGTCATTTGCTGCTTCGGACACAACTCTTCTTCTCCTTGCATATTGCTTTTGAACCAAGTTCAAGGTGCTTTCTACCTGGGTGGCTCAAGTCTCAGAGTCCTTTTCCAAGTGTCGCGGTTCGAGTCCGGGGTTGGTTATCCAGCCCCGAGCGTGACGGTGCTCAGCGCCTTAGGCGTGAGCTGTCTGCCCAGACGCCGTCAAGGCTGTCGCGGGCTGTGCACTGGGCAAACATCAATTCCAATGGCCTGTGCCCTGTTGCTTCTCCTTCTCCGTTTTCACCTTCGTAATAACCAAGAGGAGTCTCCTCTGGATTCAAGTCTTCCTACACGGGCTCCCTGGCGTTGAGCTTTTCAGGGCTGTGAACGACCTGAGGGAAGTGTGGGGAGATGATGCGGCTGGTGTGGCGGAGGGACGTGTGTGCCATGAGCTGGGAGGGTGGGCCTGGAGCTACGATGCCAGTTGTAGCTGTCACCGCTTGCTGGAGCTGCCCAGTCCTAGCTGAGCTGCTTGCCATGCCTCTGTGGCTGCGGCTTGGTGGCATCTGTAGGGCTTGGTGGCCTGGAGCCGTTGGCCGCCGATGCTTTGCTGTGCCCCATGGAGTCCCCACGCGGCAGCTCTCCAGGCAGTGCCCTGCACCTCTACACGCTGCCATTTCCCTTTGCAGGTGCTGCCTCCAAATGCAGCTCCCGAGCTTGCTGGGAAGAGCTTCGGCTGCCGGGAGGCAGATGTCCTGGAGCCACAAAGGCCCCGAGCAGCACAGAGCAGCAGCAGCAGCGCCCTGAGCGCAGGGAAGGAGCTGCCAGAGCGCTGTGTGCACTTCAACCCGCGCAACCCGCCCTGGCGCACGCCTCTCCTAATAACACCCACCTGACCACCTCATGCCATGCCTTAGGTATTTATTTCTTCAGTCTTATCTGTTTGCAGAAGGCGGATAACCTTTTTTTTTTTTTTTTAGGTGAAATGTGAGCTTCGCTTTATGCTGTTGAGACAAGCAGCCAGGGTGTGCAGCCTCAGGCAACACCATTTTCCGGAATAAAAACTTCCTGCAAAGCTGCGCTGAGCCTGAAGTCCTTTAGGGCTCCCGTTTAGGGAAGCGGGGTAGCAAAGTGTCTGCATGGGTATGGCATTTTCTATTCTGACTGGATCAAACAGACTAGTGCAAGTTGTTTAAACATTTTAAAGACTTTTTAAATGTCTTCGAAAAGGGGGCTTTGCTATCTAGAACAATAGGCTGAATAGACAAAGGCAGAATCAGCAGCCAGGAGTATTGTCTTTAGAAAATTGATCTCATAGGAATTGTGAGGGTTTTGCTCTGTTTGGTAAAAATAAAAAATAAATTAAAACAAACAAACAAAGAAACAGAAATCCATCACTAGAATCGTTGAAATTTCCCATGACTCAGAGAAGCCAAATTTCCACCAGAGAGAACAGGAAATATTTTCTCGCCTAAGAAATCTCTGGGGAAAGGAAAAAAAAAACACAGAAATTTCAGGGAGAGTCACATTGTCTCAAACTTGATCTTATCTGTGTCTTTCAGTGGCAGGAGATGACAAGGGAATTTTTTCATGGATTCAGCTAAGACCTGGGACATACAGGAGAAAGGGTGCAGGATGTGATTTCATACATCCACTTCACATCTGACTTTTTGCAGATACCGGGCTTCCCCTAAACAGATCCTGTTGATTCCAGCACCTGGGACCTGTTACCCTGCAGGAACTTAGTGCCTAATACCTTGTCTGATAGCAGAGGTGAGGGCTGAATTAGCAGATGCCCAAGAAACAAGAAGACGGCTGAGGTCAAACCAAAGACGAGCTCGTAGCTGCATCTGTTTAAGGGTGACCAAGCGGGCATGGGGCTCTCAGGTGTCCCTGGAGAGCTCCTCACATCCCGTTATCCCCACAGCCTTATCCCTGCGGTTGTGGCTTGGGGAGGCCACCGAGTCTCTCAGCTCACAGCTTCATTCCAGCTTGCGACGCTGATGAGCAAATGGTACCTGGTGCTTCTGTTCTTAGAGGGCTTCCAAAAAGAGCTGCTTTTGTGTAAATCAGGGTAAATCAGAGGTGGTGTCAGGGAATCGTGAGTTGGAGTTAGGGGAAACCCTTTTGAGTCTAAGGAAAACAATGGCTGTTTGGGTGAGAGACACCCTAGGAAGATGGAGCAGCTGGTCCCTAAAATTTCCTTCCAGGCTTTCAGTGATTTGGGTGCTATAAAAAGCTCGTGTAGTTTTGCTGGGGAATTCCAGGAGTTGTTTAGCTCCTGAATACAAGAACTTTTCCCTCCCCGTCCCCGCTTTCCCCCCGCCTCCTGTCGTCACTGAGAGATGCGTGAGGGGGAGCTAAGTAACACTTGGGATTGCAGGCAGCATTATAAAGCCTCGGTATGAGCCGCAGCGTCCGGATTGCTGCGGAGGCAAGAATTAACCGGGAAAACTAACTGGGAAAACTAACTGGGAAAACTAACCTTCTCCGGGCAGCCTTCCTTCCCGCAGATCGCAGAACATGAGGGCGGTTTCCCTGCAGGTCCTCCTTGCGCTGAAGCTCCTGGGGACCCTGACTGAAGGTAACTCCGCTTTGAGCGCTCGGTGCTGCGCGGGAGAGCGGTGATGTTTGTACAGCGGGTGGTGGAGCACGCGGGGCGGGGAAGCCTCCTGCTGAGACAGCTCAGAGGTGTAAGGAACAACGTCCCTTCGCTGGCCGGGGGGACCCTTTTCCAGGAACAGGTTGTGTATTTTAGGAAGTGGAAGAGGGAGGCTTCAACAATATTCCTCGCGGTACAGCAGGCTGTGCAGCCCCTTGTTAACTGTTTGTGCCGAGTATAGGTGGGAGGGTCGTTGCAGAGACTTTCTCAGGGTCACTAATAGAAGAGAAGCATAAAGTGCCCCTGCCCAGGGGGGCACAAGCGCAAATGCCACAAGCGCTGCCAGGTGTCCGTCTGCAGGGGCAGCAGGGCTGGCGGCGCCGGCGCCCCGGCCTGGGGATGTCCCCCGCAGCTGTGGCCGCTGCGGATGCTCTCCCGGTGCACGTGCATCGCCCGGTCCCCTTGCGGGGGCAGCCTGCAGGACAGCAGCGGGATGCGTTTCTCCCAGGCTGATCTCAGCTTAAGGGCTCTGGATCAGGGATTGCCCCACGACAGCAGCAATTAAGCAGGGCTGAGAGCCAAGATAGCAGCTGACTTCTCAGCAACACGGGCAAAACTGGACTTTGCCTCCAATGAGGGGACAGTGTGGGAAGGGAAAGAGGCAGAAAGCCCTTAAGATCTGCCCTGTTCCCCTACTGCCACCAGATGAGAGGAGTGGGGACAGCCCAAAGGAGAGCTGGGGATGGAGATCCCTCCTCTCCTCACACCTCCATCCCGGTACCTCTGCATCCCTGGCCTTTGTTGAATGCAGCCCTTTGGATAGAGCTCGGAGGTGTGGGGCTGCCTGTCCTGGGAGGACAGAGGACACCAGGACTGGTCCTGCTCTCCCTGGGACCGTTTGTGTTCCGTAAGCTCTGGGGACTTCCTCATAGCTGTGGCTCTGCAACTCTGCCCCCCTTGGAAGGTGTTTTCCAAGCTCCTCCACTCTGGAGTTGGGTTTGGGAGACGTAGGGATTGAAATGTTCTCCTGCATGTTTGGGTTTCATGGGATTTGACAGGGACTTCTTTGCAGCCACCGCTTTCCCCAGTAAATGGAGCCAAAGACGCTGGCCAGACCCCCCAAGCTCCAAGTGTGTTGCTGGACTGATGCTCACTCTTGTACCCAACAGCTGGATCATTCCCAACCAAACTTACCCAAATTCACCCGGGAATGGGAGATGGTGTTTAGTAGAAGCAACATGATTTAAACCAACCTCCAGCTCTTTCCTTCACAGTGGACTCTGGCAAAGTCAGGACTTGTTTTTCTAAGTTTGTCCCCCTGGGCCATAAGAGATAAATTGCCACGCTGTGTTGCCTAACTACTCTGTGAGGCAGAAACACTACGGGGCTGCCATGAATTCTTCCCAAGGTGGGACTGGCTGTTTGCTTTTGCTGAATCAAGTGGGATTTTATTTTTATCCTTTGCAAAGTGCAAACTAGGTTTGCTAGTGGAGTGGACAATGTAAGTCTGGTGAGAAATCGTGCTGTGGCTTTGGAGCTGCACTCTGGAGATATCCCTGTTTACATAAAAGCTATGAAAGCGACATATCCTTCCCCTAAAGATCCTTTCTTTGTGCCTTTTCTCCAAGTCCAAGTGTCCAAGTAACTGTTTAACAACCAGGCTCAACAGAAGTAAAATGTCTGCTTGAGGAGGAGGACCAACAAGGGGAAGAAATGGAGCTGATGGAGAAATAGATCCACCCTCTGATCTGCTCTGCCTGCCTCAGCAGAGCTGGTTGCTGACACCTGTAGTAGGTCTTTGGGGGTAAAGAAATCAGTCTTGTGGGAGCTGTGCTAAGACTGGCCGTCCTGTCTCGCAGCTAACCTGTGTGGAGGGCTACCAGAGAGAAACATGGAGGAGAAATGGCATTTCTAGGGCAACTACTGCTCCCAAGTTTCCCCAGCAGTCCCTGCATGTCCTTTCTAAGGCAAACTGTGTGTCATGACCCCAACAGTTTTCACTTCGTATTTTTAGGTCATCTGGCTTGTTTGGATGATTCCAATAATCATAGCCTTGACAGGATTTGTGTTCATTTATTTCCCTGCTCATTTTAGCAGAGATTGCAAACTTCCACGGCAAGGTTTGGACTCCTACATGGAGAATAAGGGGGAAAAAAAAAAAAGTGTTGATTTTTATTGTGTCTAATGACAGACCAATGCTTAATATGTTCAAATTTTTATTTCAGGACAACCTAAAGCATCTCTGAAGTGTTCAAAGGAGTGCCGTCATTTTACATCCGCAATTCCCGAGAGGAGGATAAAAAGCTACCGCAGGACTGAACCACAGTGCTTCAAGCAGGGCGTCATGTAAGTGCCATCCTATGCCCCAGTCCCCCTGCGACACCCACTGCTAACGCAGATAACCTGTCAGCCAAAAACTCTTTTTTTTTGTTTAAACAAGGAGCATTCTGGAAACAGAGTAAAGGCTGGTATTTATTTGGAAGATGTTTTATTTTTCTTTATTTCCCTATTTAAAAACTTACAGCCCCTGAGTGAGATTGGGGCCCAAACTGCACTGGTTTCTGTCCACACACACAGTGAGACTGTCACTGTCAGGAGTGATAAATACGCGAGGAAAAGAACTGATGAAAGTACACATTGGTGGAATGGGGGTAGTGCAAGCACACAGAGAGAGTTAGAGTTCACATGTTACTGTGAAAGTAGGCATTTTTGGTGGAAAAAGATTCAGAGCCAGTTGCTTTTCTGGATAAAACAAATAAAGAAACAAAAAACGCTACCTTTTTTCCCCAGAATAATTGTCTTCTTTCACTTACCCTGAGAGTGAGGCACCATCAGGATGACTTTATTTCAGCTCAAGAGGTTGCTCCAAAGTGAGCCTGCTCAGAAAATGCCTCTATCTCTCACGAAAATATAAGCATTTTGTTTTCTTGCGTTCATACCCAAGTGCCTGCCAAGCTTCTTGGTTCGTAGTGATGAAAACAAACACATCTGAGCAATGGAAGAATGATTTTGAAAGAGAAAGTCTGTGCAGAGGAAGCCTCTCATGTTCAACGGCTCATGACTGACTTAGATATCTAATTAAGGCATTTGCCCTGCCCATAAATAACCCATCCCACCCAGGTAGTTTAACTATGGTAGAAGGTTCACAGTGTCCATGTTTACCAGCATATCTGGGTGCTTTTTGTGCCACAGCGATAGACTAAGTCAGTGTTTTCTGCATCTAGTAAGTGGGTACTTCTAGTAAGTGGATACCTTTTTATTTTCACTTCAGATTTACTACTCAGAAGAACATAGAGGTGTGTGCAAATCCAGGAGAGGACTGGGTGAAGAAGACCATAAAGAAATTGGACCAGAAAAAGGCCTCTGTGGCATCGCCACTTCCACATGCTGCCACTTCAGCAGCCTTGCCAGAAGATCCTGGCATTTTCCACAAGCAGGTTGGTCTGAGGATAACAGCTCCATCTCAAGTCACTGCTCCAACCAGTACTTCTCAAGGGGTGGGCACGCCACTTTTGGACGATATAAATGCTCCTACTCTCAAGACAGAAGTGTCCAACAAACCCACACAAGGCACACTCACTACGCAGGTTCCCGCAGCATTATCCCCTGGGATATGGGATATTGGTGCCGACTCTGAAATGAGCTCAGAAGTAAACAGCAATTCCACAAAAGCTGCTGCACCTTCAACAACCTTTGCAAGAGGCACAGGCCCAAACCAATCCCTGGCTCCTGTGCAGGGCTTTGAGAACTCGGTAGGATCTGTAGAACACGCAGGATACACCACAAACGCTACAGCTCAGGTTCCAGACATGACTTCTCCTATTTTGAATTCAGACCCTGTGTCCATTACCAAAGCACCAGACCATTCTGTAGGTTCCACGGATGGATCCCTTGGCCCTACAAGTGCAAGAGCTAACACGTCAGACTCTGCTTCCACGCGTTTTCATTCAGATCTTCCCTCCATCCTAGGTAATACTGACATTATCACAACGCCGACAACACCTTTTCCAGAAGCTACTTCAGTTTCTTCTTTAAACTCCACAGCTGTCAAAAACGAAGGTCATTCTGACCCCCCCAACAAGGTTTTCCATTCCTGGACAGATGCGTTTGATACTAGAACCCCTGAACATTCATCAGGAAAGCAGGCTGTTCCAGATACACCAACTTTTACCAGTCAAGCGTTCTCAGGCCAAGCTAGAGCATGGTTGACCACAGAAAAAACAAATGCTCGACCTTTTCCCAGCCTCCTGCCGAGATCCCAAATGCCCTTTGTCATCTCAGCTTGCCTGGCAGGTGGTATGATTGCTTGCAGCACTGCTGCTGTGTGGCTGTATAAAAAGTTTGGACCCAAGAAAGCAGCAGTGCCAATGGAAATGGTACAGGGCTTGCTGTACTGTCAGGAGAGATCTCAAGCCAGCATCTATCCAGTGTAAGTGACCTGATGGCTTCCTGGCATGGACGGGTGTTGTAGAGCTCCTTCGCGCTGTGCAGGAAAGCTACGTGCAAGCTGGTCTGATGACAAGTGCAAAGCAAAGCAGGGAATGCAAATACCAGTGGTTTTGTGGTTTGAGTTTTTTTTTTCTTTTCAGAGCAGAGTGCCTAAAAGAAAAAACCTCTAAGTTGCCATTAACCAAACCACTTGGGGTTTATGGGGAATAAATGATAAGCTCTTTTCTTTCTGGTACTGGTTATGTATGAAGTACACTGCTGTTCTAGAGCTGCTTGGATGGTTTTTGCCAGCTGATGAGTCATGGCGAGTTTCCACACTGGTGCTGGGAATTTTTCTGTCTTTCCTCACAACCCAGGTGAGGAACCACTCGCCCACCCCAGCAGCCTCGGGCAGAGCGCTCTGCCACACTGAGCAATCTTAATGACAAAACACGGATTTTTGCACTTTGGGTCACTTCTGTGTCAGACCACGATGGAGGTTGTCAGTCGGGGGGTGCTGGCTCTCCAGGCCTGACTAAATACCCCACTCACTCCTGCTGGAGCCCAACTTTTCAGGCGAAGGAGATTGAAACTGAATCTAATTTGCCTACATAGATAGGGAGCTGAAGATTGAAGCTAGAGGTTTTAGTCTCAGAGATGCTGGCAGCGCACAGGTTATCTCCTGCTCAAAACTAGACTTCTGGTCCCCAGAATGGCTGGGGGCAGCTGCATTTATGGATGTAGATGACACCTGGTTTTGGTGAATCCGGGCACCTGCTTCTCCCAGCAGAGGTACCCCCTGGCCAGCCGTGCCCGGCACCAGGCAGGTAACGAGGGTGAGCTGAATAACCCCATGTGGAAGCAGAACTGTTGTAAACCAGAGAACTCTGCAGAGAAATCCGAGGAGCCCCAATAACTTTGCTACTGCTGGAGGGTTTTTTGCTGTTTTGCTGTTTAGCAAGCACAAAAGTCAGGAAATACATTACTGGAGTTGCGAAATGCAGTTCTGGATTAGCAATGCAGGAATTATCCCACTGCAGCACTTATCTTCCTTTCCGTGCCATATTCTGTCTCTGGAAATGGGCACTTTTCCTGATCCAAAAGAAGGCATAAAAAGTCTGTTCGTGGTCCTACACTTTGGTCTCATTTTAGCTTTTTTTGCAGAGCATCGATCATGGGGCTATTAAAACACTGAAACACGAACAGTGCTATTTTTAAACCTGGTTTGTTTCTAATTTTCACACATCTAGACACAGCTGTAAGCCCCATCTTCTACCTGGGGCCAGTGCCTGGAGGCCCTTATGTAACATTCAGTCCTGATTACCACACTACGAATTTTGCCTCAGCATGTAAAGAGGGGATCTCATCCTGCAGTGATTGACTTCAGCTGATCACATCTCAGAGTGTAAATATTCATGTAGAACAAGAAAGCTATATAGATAGGACAGCTTTATATATACATATGTATATATATAAAATCAACAAGATGCTCAAGGCAAAGAACCAGCTGTAAAGCATAGCTAGGGAAAGGTTTGGGTCCGGCAGATACCACCTTCAGGGAATCCTCCCAGTTCTCAGCGTGGAAACGACGGACTGCAACAGCGCTTGGTCTCCGATTACTCCCCCAGCTGGGAAGTTGTGGCCTTGCAGTTTAGGGAACATTGCTATAGCATTATTTTTGTATTAAATATGAGAAATGTTATTTTTGTAGCAAAGTTTGGCAGTGATGCAGGCAGCATCCTCTTCTGACGAGTGGGGACAGGTAAAACTATGGTCCCTCTGGATAGCATAGCAAAGGGAACGGACAGTGGTTTTCCAGGGGTTTTCTTCCATCAAAGCAAAACAGATGTGAGCAAAGGCCCCAGCGGTGGTGCAGCAATGAAGCTGCCCCGCTACAGAGTGGCTGTAGGATGGAGATTCCAGCTGCTACGGGCCCGCTGGCACCCAGTGCAGGGGGCACTGTGCTGTGCACTGGACATTGGAAAAGCACACGGTGAATGTAGCTGTTTGCTGCTTGTAGGCAACAGGCTCAGAAACTCGGAGCCTGTAAATACTATCAATTCACAGCATTTAAGCTTTAATCTGCTCCAGAGAGCAGTGGATGTTATGAGCTCTGATACATTTGTGTGTTGAGTGCATTATGTATTTTCTGTATTGCGTTTTTAAGTACAAGGTAATAAAATTCTTCTGTTAAAAGTGCTGTGTCCAGGCTGGATAACTAGGTCTAGGGCCCACAGAGTTACAGAGAAGGCTGTGTGAGATCGAGTGAGACGAGGGGACTTCCAGCACTGCTAGATGGCAGAGCCAGCAGCAGCGACACAGCCAAGTGATTGCTCCATCTCTTTAACGTTTATGGCCTCCAGGCTTGCCAAGAATCTTTTCTCACAGAGGAGCATTTCTAATCCTGCCAAGGCAAAGCAGCCAGCATCCCGCGGGAAAAAGCTTTGCTCCAGCTCGCTCCTGTAAGGAGGAATCAAAAAGCCAAGGACCGTGCCAGGACGCTCTCCACCCCCAGCCAGGCCCTGGGCTACGCTCACCTCTGACGCTGAGGAGAAGTGGCAAAGGTGATGACGTGGGGGCATCCCGGCGCTGCTGGCAGAAGTGGTTTGGGAGGAATTAGGGCTTTCCTTGCTGAAGTGAGGCGCCCTGCGGACATATCCTCAGCAGACATGGACTGCGACTCCAGCTCCTCTCCAGCGGACGCGCTCCTGGGCAAATCCAGGACGGGAGGTTCCGCAAGGAGGTGGCCAGGTCAAAATAACTTCCTGTGAATGATTCAGCAGACCTGAAAGGCCATTTTTATAAGAGGCTTTGTGGAAAGATCAGCTTGCTTTTTTCTCCTTCTTTCTGCGCTGTCAGGAATGAGAGCAGACAAGGCAGGGGGAAGCTTTGTAAACATGGCAGTCTGTAACCCCGTGGTGATAAATAACTCCAATATGAGAAGTCAGTGTAAGTACCTTGGGTACCAGAGTACAGGGATGTCACTAGGGCATGTAGAGAAGAACTTAGAAAGGCGGAAGCTTGTCTGGAACTCAGTCTGGCTGTTGTTGTAAAAGAGAACAAAAAACATTTCTACAAAGGCATTAACAAGAAAAGGAGGGCCAAGGAGAATCTCCAGCCTTTATTGGATGCGATGGGGAACATTGTCACCAAGGATGAGGATAAAGCCGAGGTGCTTAATGCCATCTTTGCATCAATCTTTAACCCCCCCCAGCCCCATGCGCATGGAGGGCACAGGTTGCTGCACGAAGGACTCTAGGGACCCCCAGCCCTGAGGGCACAGAGGCCCCGGGGGGGGGCCACAGCGAGGACCACCCGGCACCACACACATGGAGACCTGTAGGGCCCCCCAAGCCTGTGCGAGCGGAGGCCCCAGCGGGCCGTACCGAAGCCTATAGGGCCCCCCAGCCCCGTGCTGGGGTGGTCCCTGGAGGTGGCACGAAGGCCAATAGGGCCCCTCCAGCCCCATGCGCACAGAGGAGGCGAGAGGGCCGTATAAAGTCCCGGAGCGCTGACCCGTCCCCGTTTGCATGGAGGTCCTGTGGGGCCGCACTGAGGCCCATAGTGCCACCCCGGGCTCATGCCCATGGAGGCCACGGGAGGCTGCACAGAGGCCAGGAGGGTCTCCCCGTCCCAGTGCGCAGAGTCCCCGGGGGGCCCCACTTAGGCCCATAGGACATCCCTGCCCCATGCGCATGCAGAACCCAGGGGATGCACAAAAGCCCATAGGGACCACCTGGCCCCATGCCCAAGGAGACGCTGATGGGTCGCACTGAGGCTGGGAGGGACCCACATCCCCGTGCGAAGGGAGGACCCGGGGAGGGTGCACAAAGGCCCCCAGGGCCCATGTGCACGGAGGCCCCAGGGGGTCGGTACGTCCTGCGCGATCTCAGGCGCATGGAGGCACGGAGGGGGGGACTCACAAAGGGCTGTAGGGCCCCCCCTGCGCACGGAGGCCCCATGGGGCCATGTAAAGGCCAGCAGGGCTCCCCGGGAGGCATGGACAAGGAGGCCCTGGCGGGATGCATGAAAGCCCATGGGGCCCCACAGCCCCATGCGCAGAAAGACTCCAGGGGGCCGAACAGGCCCCCCCCACCCCAGTGCACATGGAGGCCCTTGAGGGCTGCACGTAAGCCCGACAGGGCCCCCACCCTGTGCGCACGGAGGCCACAGCGGGTGGCATGGAGGCCAGCATGTGTTTTCATTCCTACTCTCTGCTTTCCAGTTTCCTATTGGAAACAAACAGCAGCGCATGCATTAAACATCTTCCCCAATCTCTCTCTCTTTCTTTTCACTTACGTACCTAAGGATGCCTCTCCATTTTTCTCCTTTAAATGTTCCTTGGGAACCCTAGCATAGTTGTTCCAGTGCTCAGGAATGAACCGTTCTGGTTGGGCTGTCTCCAACTCAAAGGGCAGCACTAAGAACGAACCAGGCAGACTTTCTGGGTTATATTTTGTTTCTTTGTTTTTCAGAATTTGAGCATGACGAGGCTCTACTCCCGATGTGTTGCAGTGCTTCAGGAAGCTGAGCTGCAAGTGAAGAAGCAGCGGGGCTACACACGATGCAGCATTAGGCACTCTTTGAATGACTCTGGCTGCAGCTGAGAAGAAAGCTCTGGGAGTGCAGGAGGGAGAATATGATGCAGATCATACCAGAAAATAAAAAAGAAAAAAAGGGGAAAAAAAAGAAAAAAAATCCTACTGTCCATTTGGAGCTTTTATCCTCCCCTCTCTTCCCTGCCAATAGGGCGGGCCTCCTCATCAAATGAGGAAGATCCTGTGGTTCCACAAACCCATCTAGCTTCTTGTTAGCCCCCTGCTGATCAAGGAACGAAGGGCCCGGGTGCCGAAGAAGCGCGTTCTCCAAGTGTCTCATCATCCACCTGGGAAACAAGAGTGATCTCAGGTGAGACATGCTCTGTCAACCTCCTCTTGGGCTAAAAACCCAGACTCAAAGCTGAAAATTAGACGCTGGTCCACGGCTCTCATTGTCACACTACCTCTGGTCAGAATGTCTCCTCATTTCGGCTTTTGCCAGCCCCAGAGAGCACGTACGTAACAAGGCACACAAGAAGACTCGTCCTCTTCAGGCAGGGGAAGGAGAAGGCCGAGCAATGAAAGACAGTAAACGCATGCCATGGGGAATTCTGGACTGGGCAGAACTGAATTCTACCAGTCACTCTTTCCTCCTAGGATAGAAAAAACAGGCACATGAGAGGAGAAGATGAGAAGTTTCCGTAGCGCACAAAGCAAAGGTGCCATGAACCTCTCTAAGTATTTGCTCTTACCTGACATAAAAAAGTAAATCCGCCTGCTGTCTGGGAACGGTTTTCATGTTCCTCAGCTTCTCCGAGACATCATTCATCTCATACCACGCTCTGTTACTGGCCTGCAAATAAAGGCTGCCATGCCTCTAGCGCAACTGCATGCTTGGGACAGGAAAACCAGGACAGAACAGAACCACAAGTCAAAGGAGACCTGTGACGAGCACTTTCCCCTGACGAACAGTGCTTGCCAGTCACGTGCTGGGGCAAGCTTCCCTTCCCCAGCACAGATTCTGCCCTGCAAGCGATGCTACCTTGGTGAAGCAGAAATAGTGTCCTGCGCGACCGCCGGCACCGCTGTGCACCAGGATACGCGCTGTGCGCTCGCATACACGAGTAGAGGACGGGTTCTCCAACTGGCTGAGACATTTATGCTCAAGGGTCCAAATACTCGGGATAGCTCACATCCTGAAGACAGAGCAGAAAGAAGCAAAAGTCATCCAGAAATGCTTTAGGAAAGAGATGGAGAAAAACACTTCTAAGAACACCGGGCTGGAAGCTTGGACAGACATTTCTGCTTCTTCTGACGTCGCCCTTCCCAGAGGCAACATTTCACCACTTCCATTGCAGAATCAGTGCAAAATTAACAGGCTGGGAAGGCAAGGTGGAGGAGGTAGCCTTTGCGTGAGAGAGTAACTGGAACATATGGAGCTCAACACAGGGGAGGATGAAGCACGAGTCGGGAGCCTGGGGGTGAGGATTAAAGGGCGGGCCAGCAGGGGCAAGGGCTGTGGGTGTTTACTAGAGGCCTCCCGACCAGGGGGATGAAGCGGATGAGGCCTTCTGCAGGCAGCTGCAGGAAGCCTCACGAGCACAGGCCCTGCTCCTTCTGAGCGCCTCCATCCCCGCTGCTGCCTGCTGGGATGAGCACAAGGCTCGGGACAGACAGCCCAGGAGGTTCCTGCAGAACACTGCAGATACCTTCTTGATGCGGGTGGTAGATGAGCCGAGAGGGGAGCTGCTAGACGTGATCCTAACAAACAGAGCTCATCTAGCTGGATGTGTGCAGGCTGGGGGGAGTCTTGGCTGCAGGGCTCCCCTGGCCTCATGCACAGGGAGGCCTGGATAAAGGCTCGTAGGGCCCTCCCGCTCCCACTGCGCGCGGAGGCCCCAGGAGGCCACACGAGAGCCCGTAGGGCTCCCACCGGCCTAGTGTGAATGGGAGGGCCACATGAAAGCCCATTGGCCACCCAGCCCAGTGCGCACGGAGGCCCCGGAATGCCATACCAACGCCCGAAGGTCCCCGACATCCCTGTGCGCACGCAGGCCCCAGGAGGCCTCACAAAAGCCCATAGGGCCCTCCCAGGCCCAGCGCACACTCAGGCCCCGGCAGGCCACACAAAAGCCCATACGCTGCACCCGGCCCAGCCCGCACAGAAGCCCGTAGGGCCTGCAGGCCTGGTTCGCATGGAAGCCCTGGGAGGCCACACAAAAACCCATAGGGTCCCCCGGCCACATGCGCACGTAGGCCCTGGGAGGGCACACGAAAGCCTGTAGGGCTGCACGAATTCCCATAGGGCTGCCCCGCCCAGCGCTCAGAGAGGAGGCCGCACGAAAACGCGTCGGGCCCGCCCGGCCCTGTGCGCACGGATACCCCAGGACATACGAAATCCCGTAGGGTGCCCCCGGCCTGTGCGCAGGGAGCCCCGACAGGCCACAGAAAAGCCCGTAGGGCACGTCCAGCGCAACGCGCCCAGAGACTTTTGGAGGCTGCACAAAAGCCCGAACGCTGCACCCAGCCCAGCGTACAGAGAGGCCCTTGGAGGCTCTACGAAAGCCCATAGGGCCCCCCCTGCCCAAGGTGCACAGAAACCCTTAAAGGCTGCACAAAATCCCATAGGGGCCCAGTGCTCACGGAGGCACTTGCAGGCCGCATGAAAGCCTGTTGAAACGGAGGCCCCGTGAGACTGCACAAAAACCCATAGGGCCCCTCCGGCCCAGTGTGCACGGAGGCCCTTGGAGGCCGCACAGAAGGCCGTAAGGCCCACCAGGCCAGGTGCACACGGATGCCCCAGGAGCCACTACAAAAGCTTGTAGGGCCCCCCCAGCCCACTAGGCAGGGAGGCCCTGGTAGGCCGCACGAAGCCTGTAAAGGATCTCCAGCCCAGTGTGCATGGTGGCCCCAGGAGGCTGCACAAAAGCCTGTAGGGCCCCCATGGCCTAGTGCATACAGAGGCCCTTGAAGGCCGCACAAATTCCCGTAGGGCTGCCCTGCGCAGTGCTCACAGAGGCTCTGGGAAGCTGCACTAAAGCCTGTAAGGCGTCCCCGGCCCAGAGCGCATAGAGGCTCTTGGAGGCCCTACGAAAGCTCATAGGAACCCCCGTCCAGTGTGCACAGAAACCCTTAGAGGCTGCATGAAACCCCATGGGGGCCCCCAGGCCCAGTACGCACAGAGGCCCTTGGAGGCTGCACGAAAGCCCATAGGGCCCCACTGCCCAGTGCGCATGGAGGCCCCAGGAAGCCGAACGAAAGCCCGTAGGAATCCCCCCGGCACAGTGTGCACGGAGGCTTTTGGAGGCTGCACAAAAGCCTATAGGGCCCCCCTGGGCCACTGCACACAGAGGCCTTTGGAGGACATACGAAAGCCTGTGGGGCCTCCTTGACCCAGTGCGCACAGAGGACCGCAGCCTGTCCCTCTGCTTGCAGCTCATCAACCCCATGGGACATTAATTGCTCTTCCACCCTACAGAGGAGCAGGTTCAGTTGTTCCTTGCTGGTATGGGACTGGCAGTAATGAATCCCTCACTAAGTTAATTACCCAAATCGCATGTTGAACCTGTAAGGAGCAGGGAACCAAAGCCCACCCCAGGGCCGCGGTTATGGCTGTGGGCCCAGTTTGGCTTTCACGTGTCCCAGCTCGCAGGATCCTGTGCCGGGCGGGACCATCTCGCCTCCACCCGGGGCTTGTGCTGCCCCCTGCAGGCTGCTCCGGGACTGGCGGGGCTTTGACGTGTTTTCCCCCCAAAATGGGGGAAGTTGATTTGGAGAAGGGGCCCGGTACAGCCCTTGGGGTTTATGTCTCAAGTCTTCATGTGGACACCTAAGAGCCGAGACATGGGGCGCCGTGCGGCTCTGACGCATCCCCTGGGAGAACCGGAGTGGCTGCTTTTCTCCTTTGCCCCACGCTTGCCCTGGGAAACCTCCTGCCCGGTCCTGCTGGAGCGGCGCCTCTCCCAGCCGGTCCTGCTCCCCCGCTGGCGTCTCCACCAACGCAGCTCCTGCCTCCACTATGGAGCCGGCTGCTCTCTGCGAGTTAGAAACCTTCCCCCTGGAGTGTCAGCTATTCCTGCCACTCTTCAACATGGTCTGTAAACTTCTCTTTCATGAAGGCGGCCTCAGCTGCCAGCTGCCCTGCGAGGCCGGGGCTGAGTGATGGCCCTGCTCCCCTGTCCCGCGCGGCTGCCTCCTTTTGCAACGCGCAACCCTGGTGCAGCCGGGAGCTGGGGCGGGCAGAGCACCCCAGCTCTGGGGGCTGGTTCCCTGGCGCCCCATGTCTGCCGTGTGTGGCTGCTTGTGGGGTGGAAGGAAGCTATTCCAGCAGGGAAAGCAATGCAGCAGGTGCAGGGATGGCCACGCAGCCCTGCATAGCCCCCCTCTTTCCCCATTGCCTGATGTCTCTAAGCCCCATGTTAAAATAACTGTGGGGGCCAAGGGATCACTCCCTCGCAGAACACACTGCCTTCGCCCTCCCTGTCCTCTCCAGAAGGAAGGAAACCCTATCCCCTGCCCTAGATACTCTGCTTGGGTTTCTCGGGGCTATTCTTGGCACGGGGCTCCATTGCCTTAAGCATTTCCACTGCGCTCTCCATCCCTCTTATTCCCCCCCTTCCTCTCTCCGTTCTTCCTGTCGTCCCTGTGCCCTTGGCTGCCGCGGTGCCTCCGCTGGGCGCTGAGGATGGAGGCCACGGTGGGACATGGCTGGATTAGTGCAATCGCTCATCTGCATTCGCTGCCCTCCCCGTCCTGCGCTGCTCCTCCCTTCCCCAAACTGCTCCTGGCTGGGACGCGCCGCGCGGAGCCCGGCCGCCTGCCCAGGCACGGGTAGCAGTGCACCTGGGTGAGTACCGGCACGGCGGCTTCCCCGGAGCCGGGGGCTCTCCTGCCCGTCGCTGCACCCGCATCCCGATGCTTCCCGGCAGCGCTGCTCCTCCGGCGTTTATTTCCCTAACGTCGCTGCCCTTGCCATGTCCTTTGGCAGCAGCACGGGCGGCTGAGCCCGGTTGCTCGGCGGGGGATGAGATGGGAGGTGCCGGGGACACTCGTGTGTGAGCCCGGCGGTGCCGGCGGCTCCGTCCAGTGGCCGCTGCCCCGGTGCGACTCGCGGTGTCCGCGCTCCACAGCACGATGCCGGCGGAGGACGGGGCCCCGCGGGAGCAGCCGGGCGTCCCCAGTGGGGTGTCACAGAGCGCGGCGCAGCGGGGGCAGCCCCCGTCCGGCGGCGGCGGGACGGAGGTGACGCCGAGGGAGCAGGCGGCCGCGGCGTCCCGCGAGGACGCCCTCATGGGCGAGCTCTCGCGGCTGGTGCAGGCGGCGGTGAGGAGCAGCAGCTGGTGGGAGCGGCACGGCGTGGACATCTGCATCCTCGTCCTCAGCTTCCTCCTGCTGCCCGCCGGTGAGTGCTGCGGCCCGGCCACGGCGCCGGCCGCGACGGTCTGTGCTGCGCTGGGGGCGCCTGCCTTGGCGGGCGCAGCGGGCCGCGAACCAGCAGTGCTGCCCCGTGCCAGGCTGCAGGCGCCCTTGCCCTGCTGGCATCCAGCCCCCGGGCACCTTCCCAGTGCAGGGTGCCACGATGGGGCTTATGTCCTCCTGGCCAGCACCAGGTTCCCCCCAGCTTTCAGCCCAGCTTGAGCTTTTAAACCCCCGGGGCTGCTGGCATCGTGGGAGGACGGTGCTTGTCCCAGGAAACAGCCTGTCCTTCCTGTCCTGGCCGACCCTGGAAATCCATCGGGGTGAAATTGCCCCCAGGCTACATCCAGGGAGAGATCGAGCTCTTGCGAAAGCCCCGGGGCTTGTGTCAGGCACCACATCCTCCTCTTGTGCCTGTCTCGGGGTGTCTCCTGCTTTCCCCCACCAGCCAGATCCACGCAGAGCCAAAAAATTCCCATCTGGAAGCGGCCAAGCCCTGGCGCGCCCCTGGCGCGGGTGGAGGCGGTGGGCACCAGGAGCTGGGAGCGTCGGTGGGGAGGGTTGCCCAACCCGCGGCACGCTGTTTTCCCGGCTGCGCCTGGCCTTGTGCCTGTGGGAATGTGGCAGTGCCGGCACGTCCGGCTGCGCCGCGGCGTCTCCCGGCTGCCACGAGCGTGTTTGCCCCCCGGGACGCGGGGCTGCGGGGCAGAGGCCTGGCGTGGAGGCTGTCCCAGGTGCTCATCCCATCCTCCCATCGCCCTGCAGGGTTCCTGTGCCTGCGGTCAGCCCACGCTGCCCCCTTCCTGGCCGGCATCGTCATCCTCGGCGTGGTGCACCACACGCTGACCGTGAAGGGCAGCCACCTGGCCAGCCACAACGCCCTCACCGAGTCCAAGGCCTGGGGCAAAGTGTGGGCCATCTTCTTCATCGAAGTGAGCGGGCACCTGAGGCGGTCGCGCAGCAGCGACCCCGCTGCGCGTGGTGCCACGTCCCTGGGCGCTGCCTCTCCTCTCTCCCCTCCCAGCTCTGCTCGGCTTTCACGGCCGAGCAGGCCACCTACAACCACGTGAAGCTCCACCACGGCTACACCAACATCATCGGCCTGGGCGACTCCAGCACCTGGAAGCTTCCTTTCCTGAACTGCTACGTCTACATGTTCCTCGCGCCCCTCGCGGTGCCCGTCATCACCCCTCTCGTCGCGCTGGGTGCGTGTCGAGCCACGCTGGGAAGGGGCCCTAGCTCTAGTGAGGTTGTTGGGGAGGTTTCACCCTGCCGAGGAGTCACAGCTGGTCACATCTGGGTGGCTGAGGTGGGTCACAGTGCAGTGCAGAGCAGTGATGCTGCTCGCTGGTTCATCAGGATCTGCTCCAGCAAAGGTGCTTCCTCCATCTCTTCTTCACACTTCAGACCTCCCACGTCGGTCAAGCCGTGAAGGCTCCGGCAAAGGCCATCGGGAGCCCAAGTGTCCCAGACCTGCCCTGCCTTGATCCATAGCCCGGCTCTGGCCAGGCTCCCGTTTGCGCGTGGGTGCCTGGGCGCTCAGAGGGTCGCGGCGGCAGCAATCGCTGCGTGCAGGGTCAGGGCTCAAGCTGCTGCTTGGCAGAAGCTCCGTCAGACCACACGGGGACTGGAAAGGAATGGTGGTGCCAGGAGATGATCGGGGAAAACGCTTGGAAAATGCTTGGATAAGGAAGCGCAGCCCTGCTGGGCTTTGGGGCTGAGCGTGCAGTTCTGGGCAATGCCAAGGAAAGCAGAGAATGACTTGGCAAATGGAAAGAAATGGTTGATTCAGCTCGATTTTCCTACCCTGCCCCCATTGCAGAGAAGGGAGCAGGATTTGGTGCTGTTTTTGCTCTGTCCTTGACCAGATGAGCTCTGTGCCCCTCGGAGGGATGGGGCTGGCAGCATCTCCGAGCTCCAGCCCATTAAATGAGCCCTTGAGCAGCTCAGCAGGGCTTGGGTCTTCCAGCCAGCCTGGGGCTGGGGGAATGGGCCAGGAGGGCAGGATGAAGGCAGCGCAGGGCTGCACGGCAGGTTGCGTGCCATAAGCCTGGGCCTCCCTCCCACGTGCTGACTTTTCTTCCCTTTGCAGATTTGCTGAGGAGCGTCAAGTTGAAAACAGCTGTCCGGACCGTTTGTTTCATGTTTCTGGGTCTTTATTCCCACTACTGGATTCTGCTCCACGTCTCAGGCTTCCAGTCTGCCTGGTCCGCTCTGCTCTGCATGCTGGTGACCCGCTCCCTCCTTGCACATCCCTATATCCACGTGAACATCTTCCAGGTAGGAACATAGAGCTCCAGATGTCCTAACAGCCTTGGCAACGGGCCAACCACCACCCAGTCCTGATGTCGCTGGCGAGCTAAAGACGGGCAGGATTTGCTTTAATCTCCCTAGTGCTGATTCTGGAGCAGAGGAGGCTCAGGCCCAGAGTGTCAAGGAGGGGAAATGTTGATCGCAGATCTGTTGGGAGAAAGAGTAAATGCAAAAGCTGTGCTGGGATCTCCTCCCCGCCGGGGTGAATGGTGGTGACATGGATTTGTAGGGTCTTGTTGCATTTATGCTGTTGTAGATGAAGCTGGATATCCCTGGGCTGGGCAGAGGCTGTTTGCGCCGGTGTGTCTGGGGGATGGAGCCCAGGGTGCTGCATGGGGGCTCTGCGTCCGCATGCAGACGGGCCGGGCGGCGGAGGGCAGGACACGGGGCAGGTGGCCGCGAGCTGCCGTCCCCAGCGCCGCCGGCCTCCCCCGCAGCACATCGGGCTGCCCATGTTCGCGGCCGACAGGAAGCCCACGCGGATCCGGCTCATGAGCCTTGGCGTGCTCAACCTGCCCCGCAACGCACTGCTCGACTGGTCCTTCGGCCACTCGCTCATCAGCTGCCACGTGGAGCATCACCTCTTCCCCGGCCTCTCCGACAACATGTGCCTGAAGGTGAGGGCAGGGGCAGCGCGGCCTGGGCTTGCGCGGGGGCTCGGAGCCACCGGGCTGGACGCGCTCACGGACGCCGGTGCTGCCCCCGGCACATCCTGCCCGGGGTGATTCCGCCTTGGCCTTTGCAGATCAAACCCATCGTATCCCGGTACCTGCGGGAGAAGCGGCTGCCCTACAACGAGGACTCCTACGCGTCCCGGCTCCGGCTCTTCCTGCAGAAATACGAGGAGCTGATGGTCCACGCTCCCCCCATAACAGAGCTGGTCGGCATCCAGTGAGCCCGGGGCTGCGTCCCCCCAGCTGTTGCAGCAGGGACAGTGGGTTCGGCAGCATCAGGACGTCGGACGTTGCCTCCATAAAGCAGCCGCGTGCGCAGCCCGTCTCTCCGCAGTGTCTTGCTTTGGCAGAGCTAGAGCTGTGCGCCGGTGCTGGGCTCGTGCTGCCGCGTGAAGGCGTCACCCCCAGAGCCAGGACTTGGTTCTGTCCCCTGGCAGATGCCAGTGACAGAGAGGAAAATCCCTCTCTGCGGCTGTTTTCCCCCGGCCTTGTCCCCAGGGTAGGTGGGGACAGGGGCTGCCTGCCAGGCAGTGCAGCATCCCCACGGCAGGTGCCATGATGCCGGGGGCTGGTGCTGGCAGGGGACAGGGTTGTTATCAGGGAGCTGCGAGACCAAGAGCAAAGTCCATCCGGGAGGTGTTGTGGGGGCAAACGCAGCTCGTGGGCAGTGGGACCACAAGGGAGCTGCACCAGGGCCCTGCCCCTGCTCCGAGCCGTCCCCTTGCCTGAGCCGCCTCCTGCGATGGGACCGGCTTTTCCAGGAGGCCCTGTTGGCAGGGAAGAGGAGGAGGAGGAAGGCTCTGTGCGCTGCATTGCCCTGGGATGCCCCAGCGGGCTCTGTGGAGCAAAGGCTCCCTGGGGATGCGGCGCCCCAGCACTGGCCTTGGTGGGACAGACGGAAAAATGCCGATTTTAGCCTTTTGTAGCTTGTTTCTCTGCTGGGATTGAGGAAAGGGGGCTGTAGATAAGGGCACTGCAGCAGGGAATCACCACCAGAAGCAGTAGTTCCCTCCGCACGGAGTGCAGCAGGACAGGGTTGCAGCAGGGAGCACACAGGGTTTTCGCTCCTGCCACCCCTGCGTGCAGCTTCGCCGAACGTTGTGAAAGAGCCCAAGGGCAGATCCTCGCCCTTTGAGCCCGCGTTACGCCAGCTCCGGGGGCGGCAGCGCCGGGGAGCCGGGCTGGCCCGGGGACGCCGCCATCCCGCTCCGAATGGAGCGTCGTGACGAGCTCGGCTAAACGGGCCCCATCAATGGTGCTCCTGGCTCTGGCAAGAGGGCCTTTAAGCACGCGTTAACAGGGGATAATCTGGACAGCCATGGGTCCTCCCCTGTGGATTTTCCAGCCCTGCTCCATAAGGAGCACAAAATTTCGCCTCTGGTGTCGCAGCAGCCCCAGAGGGCTCCTAAGCACTGCTGGGAGCAGCAGCTCTTTCCAGCGAGGCCGCGTTCCAGCCGATAACGTTTCGTGTAGCCCCGTCTAAAGGCAAATGTTTGCAGCCGCTTTGGTCAGCAGGACATGACCTGCGTGCTGGGAAATATTTGCATTATTCCCTGTTGGAAATGGCAGTTACAGCAAAGGTTAAGTGGAGGCACTGGCTTTTCCCCAGTAAAGGAGGATTTCCAGCATTCCCTACTCAGAGGCTCCCAAATTGCAGCCTCAAGCAATTTCCCCAACTTTCAATTTGGCTCCATTTGCAGCTGATATTAATGTAGCTAGCTTGAAATTATAGTTCCAGTATGGTTTCTCTGGGTGGTGGATTGGAAACTTCTATTGGGCCAAGGAGCAGGGCCAGGGATGTAAAGCCCTCAGAAATGCTGATCCTCACTGCAAACGCCCCAAAGGAGATGGGAGACAGAGGCACAGGGCCAGCTCATGTTGTCATCGCGCTGCTGCTGACAGCCACAAACCGGTTTCGAAGACGGTGAGTGAAAGAACGTGGGTTTTATGACACTTATTAAATCATCTCTTAGCTGCAAACGCCTCTCGGTCTTAATTGCTTTTCAGAAGCTCCTTTAGTGCTCAGCTGTGTGTTTTGGCGTCTGTACAGTCTTGAAACGTCTCCTGGGCCCGTCCAACCTGCCTGGTGCTCCCAGGGGCTGGGCTCCTCCTGCACCCGCTCCCACATCTGTGTAGCTGAGTTTTGAATGAGCCAAGCGAGGGGGGAGTCAGAAAGAAGTGCAGCAGTGAGAGGTGAAGCTTTGGGGTGTGTGGGACTGTCACGGAGGCCGGGTCGGGAGCTTGGCAGGGAAGTTCATGCTCCAGCACTGACTTTTTTCCTCCTTTATGAGGAGGAAGCTGCAGGTTAAAGTCAGCATCTCCTTTCCTCTCCTCTTGGGGGAAGCTGAACTTTGGATCAGTGCTGAGCTGCTCAGTTACCCCAGAAGGCCTTTCCCATTAACCAGCTTGTAATTAAACAAGCAAATGCAATAAAAAGCCCAAATCAGGGTGCTTATTTGGTGCCCCTTCCTTGCTGCCTGGGAGCAGGAAAGCGGAGGCTGCTTCTGCAGCCCTTGCACAGCCTGTCCCCGTGGTGCCGTCTGGGCTCCGGGTGGTGAAGGGAGCATCAGGGGCTCCTTGGGGTTGGTTTGAGGCTCTTAGAACAGCCGCGTTTCTTGGGCATTTCCCTGTGGTTAAATGTCAAAATTCCCAGTGCAGCTGATAGCCCCAGAGCGCCTTGGCCTTAGGTCTCTTCTCCGTGGAGAGGGGAGCAGGGGTCTGGTTTCCCCCAGCACCTGCATGTGACACCTGAGATCCAGCTCCTCAAGCCCCCGTATCCCTGCCCTGAGCATCCCTGCAGGCCACATCTCCACCCCCTGCATCCCTGATCCAAGCACCGGGCACCCCACCCCCTGCCACTCTCATCCCGGCACTGAGCAGCCTCGCATCCCACATCCCTGCATGCTGAAACGCACATCCTGGTCCCATCTCCCCGCATCCCAATCCCGGCATCTCCCCGCATCCCAATCCCGGCATCTCCCCAACGTCCCTCCGGCCGGCCGGGTACCGCGGAGGCCTCACCATAGAGAGCGGTGGCACGAGCGGCCGCCAGACGCGGCTCCCCCTCCCACCCTTCTCTCTATGGTACTGCCAACTTCCGCCTACAGGACGCCACGCGCTGCCATTGGCTACGGGCTCGAGGGCGGGGTTATGCAAAGCAAATAGCAAACGCGAAGAGGGGCGGGACGAGTGCAGCGACGGTGGCCGGGATGGGCCAAAGCGGTTTCCCGGGCGGCGGGAACGTGGCTGGGGGAGGGGTGGGGCGCGAGGCGCGAGGGGCCCGTGTGGAGGCCGCGGCCGCCCGGGGCCTGCCCGTTGTTAGGCCGTTACCGTTGCAAAAACAGGGGTCAAGCGCGGTGCTGAGAGCTGCAGCCCACACTGCTGCTCCGGGAAACTCAGGTAACGGGTTTTCTTGGGAGGCACCTGCACTAACGTACCCGGTGTCTCCTGTCATGCAGTGAGGCAGCAGTTGCCCTCGTGGCCAAGAAGGCCAATGGAATCCTGGGGTGCATTAAGAAGAGCGTCTCCAGCAGGTCGAGGGAGGTGATCCTGCCCCTCTACTCAGCCCTGGTGAGGCCACATCTGGAGTATTGTGTCCAGTTCTGGGCTCCACAGGACAAGAGGGATGTGGAGCTGCTGGAGAGAGTCCAGCGCAGGGCTACAAGGATGATCAGGGGCCTGGAACATCTGCCCTATGAGGAGAGGCTGAGGGAGCTGGGCCTGTTCAGCCTGGAGAGGAGAAGGCTGAGAGGGGACCTGAACAGTGTCTATAAGTACCTCAGGGAGGCAGTGAGGAGGATGGTGCTGGCCTCTTTTCAGTGGTGGACACAGACAGAACTAGAGGAAACAGCCAGAAACTGAAACACCAAAAGTTCCGCTTGAACTTAAGGAAAAATTTCTTGACAGTGAGGGTGCCAGAGCACTGGAACAGGCTGCCCAGAGAGGTTGTGGAGTCTCCTTCTCTGGAGATCTTCAAAACCCGCTTGGATGCAGTCCTGTGCCACGTGCTCTAGGTGACCCTGCGTGTGCAGGGGGTTGGACTAGATGATCTCTAGAGGTCCCTTCCAACCTTAAGCATTCTGTGATTCTTAACGCGGGTTACTTCTCACAGCCAAACAAGGCGTTAGGAATCCATACAGTCTGAAAAGCCCCTGGAGAGCCGTAAGAATAAAGTTTTGTGGATAAATACTACAAATAAGAGATGCCAGCTGCCAGACTACTTCAGAGATCAATACTTTCAAAACTGCTTTTCAAATAAGATTGGATATTAAAACCTTCAGATATGCTGATCTGAATTTCACAATATAACATTCAGAAATTGCTCACCACTCCTTTATTTCCAAGCACCCCAAAGAATCATGAGCCTAATTTAAGATTCAGTGGCTCAGATTCCCATGTAGCATAGATGAGAGGTATGATGATAGAATTACTTTGAGAATACTGGTTAAAATGGCCTTTACAGATGAGAAAACATAAGCATGCATCTTGAGGGCAATATGGGGCTGTTCTACAGGAGAGTGAAAAACCCTCGCTGTCCGTAGCAGAGCGTGGGTACTTGTTGTGTCTGCTCTCTGGCATTTGGTTGCCTGTCCTTCCGCTCGTGCAACCATGTTTTGGGACTTTATACCGAACATTACGTGGTAAAGAAAAAAGCCTTTTGCATCTATATCCTCTGGTTGGCCTACTTTTTATATTGTTTAAGTGAGAATTAGGGTTTGCAGTAGAGCAGGTCAGGAGGAGTTAATTTTGGTAGTAAATCATGCAGAAGTAGCTGATTCCGGCATATTTCTGGGAATAGCCTTGTGGGCTTATGGAAATCAAGTCCCATAGTTCAGACGATCTTTTTTCCTGCCATATCAGTGCCCACAAACCTGATTTATTTTTTATTACAGCTTTTTATTTAGTAAATGTGAAGTTTGTTCATTCTTCTTTTCCATGTGCAAGTCTTCCGTTTATGTTTCTGTTTTTTCCAGAATCCAGTCTGCGTATTGCACAATGCTGGTGTAGACGCCGGGCTGCCCCGGGCGCGCGCAGCCCTCGCCCCAGCTGGTGATGCCCACCAGGTACCAGACTTCCTCGTGCTTGCAGGACAGCGGCCCTCCCGAGTCTCCCTGCGACACAGGAGGAGAAGAAAAGAGTGTCCAAGGGCTGGCACCGGTCAGGGTTATTCTCAAGGAAAAACCTTCATAAAAAGCAGCATCACTCGGTGTTTACACCACCATAACTGTCTAAGTTTCTAATACTTAACGTCTAAAGCTGATTAACACAGTGGTGAAGTAGATTTTACTTTTTTTCTGTGAATTGGCTTCTAAGTATTTTCCAGGCATTGCAATACATTTCAACTTTCCATTAATGTTCAAAGCAACAGACGAATGTACATATGTATTTATTTATTTATATATATACAGCTATCTTGATGTTAAACCCAATGAAAAAGATCATATTCAGAACCAAGAAAAATATAACATTTACCATTATGGAAATTATCAATGGAAAAATATATATTTACCTTTTTTTTTTTTCCTTGCGATCCTGTATTCAGTGTGCTAACCTCAGTTCTGTACATGGTTTATTATGTATATCTGTTATATCTGTTTTCCTATTTCTAACTGATCTTTCTGAACATAGAGTTTTCAAGGATAGCATGGCTGTCATGAATGATAGCTGAGATGATAGCAAGTTTGTTATTTTTATATAAGAGCACCTCCGTGCTCTGGCATGCTGTATTAAAGAAAGCTTGACTATCAGAGAAGAAATTACTTCCCAGCTCTGGAAATTTTTATTGATTACTCAATACCAATCAAAATAATGGTTGACAATGTAGAATAGAAATGTTAACTGTTAAATGCTTAAAATAAGTACTACGTTCAGTAGAATATTTATTTTTTGCTAATCAGACAACATTTTCATCTTGTATAAATTTGTTCAAAATATCTAACTTAATAGAAGTACGTGAGTATAAAAGCAGAGAATCTGAAGCCACAATGTTTTGACACTTTGAATTTTAATAATGAATTGACCAGTCTGTTCAAGTTGTCTTTGTTCCATTCCCCATGTACTTTAATAGTATTCCAAACACTTTCCCTTCTGGATTGTGAATAATGGATTTTTAAAATAAGCCTTAACATGTATTTCATGTTAAGGAATAAAAACATTACATTGGAAATTTGGTGTTACTGGGGAAATGCTTTGGGGTACTATATTTCCTCTTTTTGGATTTCTGATACTCCAAAGGAATGCTGTTTTCCTCCTTAAACGGATGAGCAACAAATTTGCTTGTACTACTTCTTTGCTGGTAGTGGGGTTTTTTTTTAAGCAAAAGTGATATAGTTTTCATCAAATTAATTTTGCCTCAATACTTTTGATTTTGGCTGTAGTAAGAGACAAATGGAGAGGGCGCATGTGAAAGTGTGAGCATGAAGATGTGTGTGTTTGTACACACACTCAAGCATTTCCTTACCTGGACATTGCATATAATCTATCTCTGACTTCTATGTTGCATAAGAAAAGTCCTGTATATACTTTAGATGTCAGTAGTTTTGGCATACAGAAGTAACAAGTTAAATGGTAGTCCTATTTATAGTTGTGTTTTTGTTGTTACCATAAACAGTTTAGTTATGGTTTGCAATTGTGTATTTGTATATGTTACTCTGTACTGCTTTACCTTACAAGCATCCCTTCCACCTTCCTCGTAGCCGGCACAGACCACCCTGTCATCTATTCTGCGATGTCTGTACCTCGCCTGGCATTCCTCTTTGGACATGAGGGGAACAGTCACCTTCTGCAGAATATCCTCCACGCGACCTAAGCAACATGCAGGTAAGAACAGAGAAACGTTCAGTCCTAGCAAAAGAAAAACTTAAATTAAAATTTAGAAATCCTCATATGGTGCTGTTATCAAGTTGGAGGCTACTGCTTTTAGGGTGATGTTTGACTTCAACACTGTCTTTTTGTGTTAGCACACAATGTGGGCTGTTAATGTGAGTATTTCAGTAACACCATTTTATCAGTGTATACGTCTCATGACTGGGCAAACTTTAAAACTCCCTTGTGATTTTGCTGATTGAATCCTCTTAAGAATCTGGATTTCAGCTCATTGGCCCTCAGAACACACGCTCCCAGGCAGGCGCATCGCTGTGTATCCTGAACAATTCTGTCTCAGCAGGGATGGCAGGAGTATTGGAGCCTCCCAGTTGCCAGCTCAGGGCTGCTCAATGCCCTCATATTCACTGAGTTGAGAAAGTTACAGACAGAGGAAATAGCAGCATGAGAATCAGCGTTTCCTGAGAAATTAAGAACTACAGTCTATACAATATCTACCTAAATATACCAGATTTCACACTGAACTCCAACCCTCGCATAGGAAGGTGAGTAAAGGGGAGGACTCTGTATAAAGAGATTACAATATAAAAGAAGACTTGACCTACCTCTGTAAAAGATCAGAGACTTTCAAATCAGATTTACTATCAAAATACAAAAGTCATTTATAGGTGCTTATAAACAACATTCAGAATCATAAAAGCAACACATTTCAATCTGATTTCTAAAGTGAATTCCTATTAGTGAAATCAATGAAATCACATAAACAAGTAGACTGGTTATGTGCAGACTTCAAATCACAATCACATATCTCAGCAATTAAGTCTGTTGACTTTTCCAGCTGGCAACTCAAAAAGGAGAATCTATTCCAGTTGTATATATCATTTTTGCCAATATAATCGGATAGAATCTAAGGAAATGTATTTGAGAACCATACTGGTTACATTGAAAATTGAATTCTTACAGAGTCTGATTTCTTGAATCAATGAATTTATGAATCTTTGTAACAAGCCTGTTGTGATTTTTTTGTCAAATAGCTGAATCATTTAGTGATAATTTTATACATCTTTCCTATATGCTTTCTGTAATAAGTCTTAATAGAAGTAACTGCAAGTGAGGAAAACTATAGTGTCTACTGCAATAGCAGTAGCCCAAAGAATGGTAGATTTTGCTTTAAAAAGCCTTGGCCTGACTCTAATCAAATGTTTACCAGTGTAAAACATAAAAATGTCCAGTGAAGGACATTAAAGGAGTTATCCAGCTTGAATATGGGAACCATTGGAATAACTGACCAGCGAATCACATACTAAGATCATGAGCTCAAACCCTATTTTACAACCTTCAGGGTTTTTCTGTTTTTCTGTATTTTCTGTATTTGATTTGACCCCCAAGTGAAGATTTCTTCAGATTTTTTTGTTTCTCTTACATGCATCAGGGACTGAACCCAAAAGATCTCAGTATATCTTATATTCTTAAACTTTCTTTGTTAGGACATTCTCTTTCTTTCCCCTGCCTGGGCAGATGAGCTGTGTTAGCCCATTGGACCATCCCAAATTCCACCCCCCACAACTGTACAAAAGGATATCAGTAATGTCAGGGTTAGATCCTCTGCATCTTCACAGATTAGCATCTCAATATAATAAATCACTTCCTAACAGGAGGTGTGTCTGAGCATACTAAATAATCTGAAACGGGGCAACTTCAGCATTCACCCAGCTGCAGCAGGCAGCCTGACAGCCCAGTATAGAGCAGCAGTCTATAGGACTAGCTATGCTGAAGCCACTGGCCCTGATGACTGATGTGAGTTCGTACAAGTAAAGCCATGAACAAATGCACAGTCTGTGTAGCCTGATTTCAAGGACTCAAGAGTTTGTTTGGTATTTGTTTGCCTTCTTGTTACACCAATTTGGCAAATACAAGCACTCGCTGTTTGATTAACGTGTACCTCTCTCTTTCCTGTAACCCCATCCGGTCACCCAGCAGTTGGTGTAAAGTGTGTTAGCATCCTCTTTCGATGGCAGGCAAATGGGTAGTTGGAGATCTAAAATACAATTGGAAACGTGAGTTTGGCCAGTAGAAATACTGACACAGTTAAAGTTTCACAGGCACCCTGCACAACCCCTGGTGATAGGCTCACTGTTGTGCCTTGTCTCTTATACTATGTATTGCCCCAAAAGCTACCCATGCTTCAAAGACAGAGTAAGATTGTCCTCAAAGCCCATTAATTACATATTGCAGGAATCCAGCCCAAGATTCATGAAGTGCAATAACAAAACCATCCCTGGGACATGCTGCACATTTTCAGAATTCCTCTGTAATACTCTACATACCAGTAAAATTCATAGGTGTTTCGAGTTTCATTAAAGCAATGTCATATCCCATCTGGGCGAATTTATACTGAGGGTGAACAATAATCTCTTGCACTTTGAAGAAAGGCACTTCTGCTTTTATTTCCGATTGTTTTAAAATTCCCGCATAAACTCGCCAGATGTCGGGATTCGCAAGACTGAGGGAAGAGACAAGTGGTCAGTGTGTGGCACACGAATTTGCCCTGGTTTAGGGTTTGCATGCAGGGGTCAGTCCCTGAGTGCACAGGCAAAGCGCTGAGGTCGCCCTCCCCACTTTTGTTTTCACATTCTCAAACTTGAAATTTTGAAAATTTTGTATTTGAATACATAAATGCACTAGTCTTAATTTTCAAGCAACGACATTTACATCTTATTTTTAAAATATATTTCATCTCTTTGCCCTTTAGTATTCTGACAACTTCTACCAACATGGGATGTCAGAGAGATAATGACATTCCTCATATCCTCATAACCATATATGGTTATAGGGGGTTTAGAGAGTATAACTGCTTTAATAGGTTTTATCTCTAAAGGCCAAATGTTGGCAAAACTATTTCACATTAAAATCAGATTACTCGAATAAATGTGTCTAATTTGATCCCAGGTTGCTGAGTCAATGTTCACATCTTGGAAGCACGTTACCTGTTACTTGTTCCAATACATAGCCTTAACATTTTCAATTTGTAAGTGCCAGGATAAGGTGCTTTACAGATGCAGCCAATGTAACAAGGGAAATGGATGATTTGCATGTCAGTAAAATCAGCTTTTCAAAACAGGAGTGGCTTCATTACCCACATCTGATGGTAATTTGGCATCAACAACAACACATACTACATGCATTGGTGCAAATTAGCAATACCTTAAGTGCTGGCTGCTCTAAATTTTGCACTTTTAGATGAAATACGCATTAATGTAGAGTATTAATTGAAAGATTAATAAAAATAGAAAAAAAAAACGATTAAAGGAAAGCCAACACAATTAGGGTCTGGATATTTCATACAAGAGATAAACAAGTCAGTTTAAAGCTCAGGTATCAGAAACAGCCTAATTGGTGTACCACCCAGCTTTATATTGCATGCCAACCAAATAAATTAGATTTTACTGAGCAATTACAACAAAAATAGGAAGTCTGACTTAAAACTTCCCCTTTTGGCTACATAGAAACAATTCACTTCATTCTAGTCCTCATTTTTTATCATGCATGCTCATGTTTTTCTGAAAAATGCATCTCGATTTTTCTCACACGCTGAAAGAAAAAGAAATGGTGAGTACCTTGATACTGAGCACCCACCTCACAACACAGTGAGCAGCTGTGAGGATCCACTGGTTGCTGATGATGGAGCCTCCGCAGATGTGTCTCTGGCGGGGCACCTTCACGTGCAGGCTCACCTGCCAGGGCCATTCGCCGGGAGCCGAGTCGGTCCCTCCAACAATCCTGATGCTTTTTTCAGAGTGCTGCATACACACTGCGGAAAGAATTGAGAAAGGGCAAAGATTTTCACTCGCTAGCCAAAAGACAAAGATGAATTGGCTTTGGTCTTCTGTTAAAAAAGGTGATACATTTCTGATTGTAACGTCTATTAAAAGCAAGTTCATGATGCTTTACACAGTATACACTGCGCAGGATTGTCACAAACTACCTTCACTAGTCCAGAACACGACTTAACTTTGCAAGAAGTCCCATTACCATTTCAATGCTCCCTGAGTGCTGGGGAGGTTCAGGCTTCCTGTACTGAAATAGTTTAAGACTTGCCTTTTTTAACCGAAAATTTTACTTACCAGTACTGGCCTTTTTCTTGCATAATCTTAGTGAGTATCCAGAGATCCTTCCTCCTGCATGTACTATTTTCACTGGGGATCCACTTGAGGACATTTTTAGGTGGCACTTACATTTCCTGCCAATAAATTAATGTAAAGATTCAGTTTTGCATGACACATATGCTATTCCCTTCCTAAGTCTGTAGATGATTCAATCTTTAAAACATTTTTTTAAAATGTATCTCACCCTTCTTCATTGCATGAATCTTGGAGTGGAAAGTAGGTAAAAAATTGGCAACGGATCATGTCTGTGCAAACTTGCTGACAAGCTTTGTGTCCTTTAGCATACGTGACATTGAGTTCCTCTCCCAAAAAGTTCATATTTGTGTAAGTGCGAGAATTGCAGGCTGCAAGAATAAATATTCCAAACATCAGTAAGGCTAAGTGTCATGATTAATTCAAAATTAGTATTTTAAATTAGTATTGTAATGTATTCTTTACCAGGGAAGGATCTTCTACAATTTAGGAGACTAAAGCCTGATACAGCTTTTTCTCTTGATATAAGTGCATCTGGTATACCACTTCTTGATGTCTTCAGAAGGCAAAGATTTCTAAAAATGAAAGATTTCAAATATAACTAATTCTCTTCTCACATTCTAAAATTGATGTTTTAGGTACCAATAAAAGAATGTGCTTTATTAAGTACGCTTTTTCTCCCATCTCTGTAATGTAAAATATATTTCATATAAAAATGCATTAAAGAAATGCTAACTCAAAACCTAAATTCACAGAAAAATAGGGCCTGTGCAGTTCTGTGGAGTGGCATATGGCTGTACTATTAGATTGTATAGTATGTGTACATACATAGAAAAGGTGACTTGAGATGATACATGCCATCTCAGTTTTGCTGCTCCCTGAAATTTCTTTGAAACTTTATTCTTCTTTTCACATGAGTTTTTTGTGGAATTTAGGTTTTTAACTCTTCTCACTACTAAATACAAAAAAAAAGGGAAGTTCTTTAAAAGGAAACACTTCACACCTGTTTATGCAAAACCCTTTCAAATAAATAACTTTATAATGCAGGAAAACAGATTTCTTGAAATATGTCTTTAAGATATTATCTTATTCTCTCTTTAATGCCTATAACTTCTCAGATTAATGCCCAGATGTGCAGCTAAGCTACAAATGCCTGGTTACGCTGCATGACAGATGAAATGCCCACAGAAAATTATGAAAATATAAATAACACATGTAAAAAACAATGCTTTACTGGAAGTAACCCTCTAACCTCAATTTCTCAATAATTTCCATAAGTATCATAAAAATTAGTTAAATATAAAAACTCTAGTACTTTTTCAAATATCTACTTAGAAAATTAAAGTTATGATTATATTCACCTTTGGGATTCTATTTGCCATTCCCTGGTAAAGAATGTAAAGAACAAGCAGTTTGGAAAATAAGTACAAATAGTTTGGCAGACGGAGATATCAGGAGTGAAAAAAGTTGTAATGTTAATTCCTGAAAATTCTTTATGTTCAAAAATGTCCATCAGACAATCTGTATAAGACAAGAAAATAGTATCAAAATTCAAAAGATTTATAGTGTTATCAAAAGAAAAAAAAAGACTTACAAATTATTTAATTTGTATCGTGGTTCACTGTTTCCTTCTTTTGTGACTGATAAGCTGGAAAGATATAATGTTTTAACTAAAAAACTATTTCTCATGAACATTGTTTTAAGTGTGTCAGCTTATGTAGAGGAGTATTGAGCAGGGATGAGGATCAAGGAGAGAAGCAGGGAAATGACATTTAGAGCTGCCAAGGGAAAAATATCCAGGAACAAGTGAGGATTCAGTGAGGATTAGCAGAGGAGCTGTTCTTGTGCTCGGAAGGGAAGAAAAGCTAACGACAAAGGACATAAGAAAGAGTAAAAAACATTTTGCTTTTTTTTTCTCTCTCTTTTTCCAGAAAACTAGTTACAGTCCTATCAGTGCTGTCATAAGTCATAAATTTCTTTGATAGTTTCTATTTTTTTTTAATTGTTATTTCAATTTAAAATCATACCATTTGGGCATGTGCTTCAGCCTCCTGAATTTTTCTGCAAGTAGGACCCTCAAAGTGCTAGAATTTTTCTTCTAACCATGAACATGTGTCTTTCTGGTCTATCTTACAGTGCAGCACTTTGGAAAAAAAAATCTTTCCACTGATCTTTCTTCTACATATATATAGTGAGGGAATAGCTGAATCTCTTCTCGTTATACCCCACCCCAAAATTCCTCCTTTCTTTCTTATTCTTCACACTTCATTTTCTTATTGGTGCTTTGTTTTTAGGAACTGAGCTAAACTAATTTTTTTTCAAAGTTTACAGAGATTTATCCTGTAGCAGGACTATCAGAGTCTGTCAAAGTCTAATCAGAAAACATGTTGATAGAGGAGGAAAGATGGAGGGACCCAGAAAATATAAAGTGTGATTTTAAATTAGAAGGAAAGATTATCTACAAATTCAAATAAAGCTACATAGAGGCAGATGAAAAAATATCATCATTAAGAATAGAAAATAGCAAGCAATAAGACAAGAAAGAGGTAGGTGAAAAAAAAAAGTGAAGTAGGATGTTTTAATCGAGAATAAGGTACAATATAAACTGTTGGATCCTACAAATCCTGAGAGTTTGGGCTGGGTAATGGCTGCAGGAACAAGCACAGACTCTGCTTCATCACAAGTCACAGATGCGTCGCACAGGACGCAGCCCTTCACGTAGCCAGTTGTACTAGAAAGCCACCAGTATTCATTAGAAATTTCCAAGCACACACGTGGTATACAAACAAAATTAGAAAGCCCTATACTCCTCCTGACCTTTGAAATGGATGAGATTTTACCTTTCATTTTTAAATCTCTGATGCAAAGATAAAATTGCAATTTAATCAAACTAATCTTATGAAAACCTACTTTAGATCTTCAAAGCAAATGACTGGTTTTGTAACACAGAATAATGAAAGGGAGAAATTAAAAAGATCAGAACCTCTTTAGTGATTCAGTCTGAGAATTAACAATAAGATTATTATTTTTCTTTTACATCACAAAACATATATGTGTCACAGATAGAGTCCTTTGTCATCTACCACTCATAAATCAAAAGATTCTAATAGTTACCTGTTTCAGAAAGCTGGCATGGCTTTAAAGAGAATCCAGAGACAACATCATCAAGCACTCTTATGCTGGTTGGTGTTCCTAAAGTGGCATGTTTCAAGAAGCAATTTTTACTGAATGACAAGGAATAAAGAAGGCAGTAAGACAACAGGCCTACAGTATCCTCCTGGCACCTTAACTCCTATCGAGCTGTATCCTCTGGCTGGGGCTGGGAACAGTCTGCAGTCTCCAGAAGAACCTTTACGTGAGGAACAGGTCTAGCTGAACAGTGTTTAACTTGCAAAACTGAGCAGGGGAACAGCTCAAAGCCAGTGCAACCACAATTCAAAGTATTTCTCTGACTGCAATGAAGATGCTATTTTCAGAGCAATAAGCAGAGTGAGATTTAATAGACCAATAAAACTGCTCACCTCCAAATATCACGTGCATTTTAATGTCTCCAGCATTAATTATTTTTTCAGTGCTATGATAATCAACTCAGTCTTTCTCACAACAGATGAATGAAACATAATTTACTATAGATATTTTCCTGACGGTTTGAATCAGCACTTCAAGAATGACAAGCCAAGCTAAAACTTACTTCCTTGTGTCAAGTCTTTCACCTTAGACTGCTCTGAGATCTACCCTGCAAAGCCACAGCGCTGCCAGGACTCAAACTTATTTACCGAAGGCTCACGTTGTGGAAGGTTTCTGAAGCATATGTGAAAAACTGGCAGTGGTTGTCATTGGTGCATCTTTCCTGACACTGTTGGTAAGTGTCGGCCATAACAACATCGTAATTTTCCCCTTCCATATCCAGTCCTTTGTGGACATCTGGACTGCAAGCTGGGAAAAACAAAAGAGAGAAAGTGTTTGGAAAGCATCTGCTGAAAAGGTAAGTGTTCAGATGATGCAAGCACTGCAAACCAGTGTACTGCCCGTGCTCCTTTGAGTTACATCATACTTCTCAAATGCTTCAGTTAGCAAAATCAGAAGTATGGGCAGGATGCCCATGATTTCCTGGTAAAGGAAAAAACCTACAGACTCTGAGGTGAAACACAGGCCATCTCTTGTTCCTTCAGCATTAAACAACTGAAGTTTAGAGTAATTATAAATTATTATATATCCTGCAATTTATCAGTTTTAACATACATGAGAGCAGATCTTCCATGGCAACCATGTAGCCTTCCTTGCTCTGTGTTCTGATGAAGCAGTTCCAAGTTCCCAAGAATACCACTTTACCTGCACAAAGGGCACGCTAATTCCAGTGACATCAATTGCACAAAACTGCATTAAAAACAAGAACACCCCACTGAAACCTGTTTTGCTGGGCCAAAGCTATTCAGAAGGACAAACATGAGATGCTGCTGGCAGGAGAGCCCTTGTAAACGTCCGGGAAGCTCTGGAAGGCAAGTGCCCCTCAGAAGCAAGCACAGGTCCCTGGTCACCAAGCTGCAGGGTAGAGCTCCCGCAGAGCACGGTGCAGTGACCCCGGCACGCTCGGCGTGATTGCAATGGATGAATGATGCTGGCATCAGGCTATGTTTGTCCTCCAAAGCAGCAACTGGATATTCCTTATTCCAGGATAACTTTTTCCTACAGCATCATGTTACAATTAAAGCTGATCTCCATCTAATGACAATGTGATGGTAGTAAAGGTTTAAACAACACAGTTAATGGACTTGAAATGTGCCCACTGGTAAATCCCAGCCACAGCAGCACACTGACACTATGACTGTGTATGTAACATGCAGATACTCAAAGGTGGAGCTGCTAATGAATTATTGCATTGGTGGCAGCAACGTCTCCTAAGGACTATCATTGCTCCTGCTTTTTAGGGCATAAAAATGTTATAAGTAAAGTTATAAGCAGGCAATCATACATATCTTATGAGAAGCTTGCTGGTGAGGGACTGTAGGGTTAAATTAATTTCTACAGCTGGAAGCCTGAAGCAAATGGGACACGGTGACTGCAGCAGCATAATTTCCTTGTTACCTTGTTTGGAGAGCCCAAGTGGTGGCTAGTTGGGGCTGAAGGATGAAGCAAGTGGAAGAATTGTAAGCTCTGAAGGAGATGTGGCAAGAAACATCCTTGCTATGTGATATGGAGCATAAAATTCATGTGTGAATAACCGTATCTTACCGCTAATTTTGATGTTACACTGTTTTAAGGAATGTCCAGAGATGGCACCGTCCATATCCACTTTTGGCAGTGTTTCAGTATCGCTGTCTTTTAAGTAGCAGGAAAACCTGTGTTGTAAAATGCAGCAATTCACAGCTTTTGCAGTATAACACAGTCCTTTCTATTCATTCTCAGGTGAAACACAGGCCATCTCTTGTTCCTTCAGCATTAAACAACTGAAGTTTAGAGTAATTATAAATTATTATATATCCTGCAATTTATCAGTTTTAACATACATGAGAGCAGATCTTCCATGGCAACCATGTAGCCTTCCTTCCACTGTGTTCTGATGAAGCAATTCCAAGTTCCCAAGAATACCACATAAAACCAGCAAAACCTGCACACACGTGAATACGTTACCTTTTTGTAGGATCATTAGTCCATGTTGCTGGCAAGTAGGTGAAGAAGAGACACGTGGGATGGTAGGTACACACTATTTGACAGTAATTGACATTTGGTGTAAACACTGTAGAGAGGTCTCCTCCTTGGAAGTAGGTATTTTCATAGATCTGAGTCACACATTCTGATAAGGAATAACAAAATACATGCATTTTAGCGGATAGTAGCGCCCACAGCTCTCCAAGGAGCGCGTTAAGGCACTGCTGCTCTGCCAGCTTGACGGCTCCAGCAGGTTTCAGGAGTGCCAGTGGCATCTTCCCAGAGAGCAGAGGACGGAGAATCATTAAGAGGAAAACCGGGAGCCAGAAGAGAGTACCGGGGCTGGAGTTAGAAACCTGTATGAGCAGATAAGCAGATGTCCTAATCCTGGAGGCAAATTCATAGAAGGTGCCCGTGTGGTGGTTTCAGTTCAGTTGCTCCCAGCATATTATTAGCCTGCTGCTTCCTTGCGACCCGCGCTGAGCCCAGGCCAACGCGCTGCACAACGCAGCAAATGCGGCCTGTGAGGAGGACGGTGTCGCCGTGCGGTGCAAAACCAAGGGAAACTGGCCTGTAGGCTCAGATTTCCAGGAATTCCCCACCTGTCCTGCACTGAGGGCTCTGTCATACAAACCACTCACATTGTACTGTTGTTTTGACCAAAATTGAAATATCTAAGTGATAACACATTCCTAGCTTGTGAAAATTGAGAATATGCAAGATCTCCATGTGAAGACGTGTAGAAGCACTCTCTGCACTTCCTATGTTTTGTCTTCTGAAGGGGTAGCAAATAGGCCAGTTTGTAGCCTGTGTCTATAAAATTGATTTTTCTTAGCTCAAGAATGGAGAAAATTACATACAATAATTATACTTAGGGAATTCGATGGTTCCTGTGCATAAAATGTGTAATGTATAAACAAAAGGAAAAAAAAACCAAGAAACTGTTATACATATTTGCCAGGTTTGCTAGTATTTTTAAAAAGGTAATCTCTTATTTGGACAAAAGATGGTACTTCACAAATACTGGGAATATTCTGGTGCATATGCTTTCGTAAGCCTTGTCTAAAGACTCGCATATACTCTCAGTAGAATTCCCTTTCCCAACTTGGCCATTGAGAGGAAAGCATTTTTTATAACTTATAATATTCCATATGAATTATAGAATAAAAAGGGTGCTGCAATTGTCTGCTGCATTACACATTTTGAATATTTTTATCTTCTTATAGTGTAAATTAATATATACACATCAATGCTATTTAATATGCTTTACTTCTTATAGCAAGAAAAATTATGCCACTTCTGAATGCTTTAATATTATACAAGTGTATGTTTCTTGAGTCTTAGAAATGTCAAAAAAATGTTTTTTTGAGCTTTCAATCGAAGTAAAACATTTCTTAAGTAACACTGCATTTGTCAAACAGATTTTTCTAAAAAAAAATTGCATTACCTAATTGTCCTCGGAGAAAATAGTTAATACATTACTGAACATAAAAGTGCATTATGTCTTAGCTCTAATTTATCAGCACAGGGGACTTCAGGGAAAGGCAATGGCATTTTGTAGTTTGACGTTTGCTAACCAAAGTAAATCATTAACATGGAATGGCACTGAAATATATGATCAGTATGATAAATACTGATTTTTCCGGTGTTTCAAAGAAATTCTGCAAACCATTTCTACTAAAACAGTTGTTTCTTGAGTTATCGTGCTTATTGCAGCAGTATTTCGAGGCTGATACTATGTGGCTGTTCTACAGATACTGCCTAAATCACAGTAATTTCACAGAAAGGGGGAGAAGAGCCAGCCAACTCTCCCAGGGCCGGGCTGTAGACACTAACACGTGTCCTCCCACCAAAAGTGCTCTGCTCTGTGGTTCTACTCACTCTCAGTATAAATATTTAGGCCGTTTTGTATATTAGCCTTTTTAATCCCCCATTCTAAAATATTTACTATTCCATGTGCATATTTTAGGAATTGTATGTTCACTTACCATTGTGAACTGAAGCAAATAAGAAAATGAAATAAGAAGTCAGATAAATCCAAGGCATCCTAAAAGAAAAAAATACAAATATTCTTTAGGATATACTTAATAAACGGTGCATAATTATTTTTACAAATTACCACAGTGCGTATTTCTTAAGTGATTTACAGTATGCTGTCTACCATTAATTCGAAATGGTATATGAGTTACAGATTACCACTGTGAGAAGCAATTATGGCTTAAATAGAGTAATATGCAATATCCTCAGAAGTTTGGGAGTTTACTTAGGGTTGCAAAGATATAATAGGACTTGCATACTCTCTCTCTTGTTTTGCAGCAGAATATTTATTCTTGATTAAACTGGAAACAACATTCCATTAAGATGTTATTAACCACGACTCTGTCCTGGAAGTTAACTAGACACTACTATCAACACAGAAGACATTTGATTCACACTCACCGTTTCTGGTATGTGTTACCTAAATCTTGTATCATTTCCTTTTTCCCCATGATACTGCAAGCTAACCACTCAACAGAATCCCTGAAGAGATCAGGACACACTGCCTTGTTGCTATGAAAGCCTCTACTGAGTATCAGCTGCAATAACGAGTACATACCTGAGCATACAGTAGGTCTGGATGAATGGATAAGGTTTGTGCTCTACCGAAGAAGATTTAAAAAACCAAAATAGTCTACAATTTGTGTTACATGTTACTGTGTCCGCAATGCTAGCTTGTCTTTAATATTTACTTTGAAATTGTGCTCACTTTGTCAATATTGTTACTGACCTTGGGCCATGTTTTCAGAGTGTAAATCACCAGCCTTGCAGAGAAATCAATAGACATGAATTCCACCAGCTGAGCATCAGTCTCTTGATACCTTGTTTTTTTAAATAAAAGTCTAATCCCTGCTTCAGGTAAGTCAGACTCTCCATTGTTAGCACAGAACCTACATAAAAAACATAAACATGAAGAGTAAATCCATAAGTAATTGGTGGCATTAGTGTGAACGATTCAGACCCAAGTAAAGGGCTTCATTATGAAATAAATGCAAATGAGCAGCAATCATCTGTTTTTTTTTCTCACCTTTACCATTCCTGGCATTCCATTTACCCAGGAAAATATGGGACTTAGCTGAGAACTCCCGCCTTCAGAAGAACCTAAAACTTTAAATGAAGAATGTAAAACTTTGTTTAAAAAGAAAAGTGAGTTGGTTTATTTTCTAATTCCTACAAACTGAGAGGATAGGACATGATGTGGAGGGAGGTACTGCTGTATTCACAGGTTTGCCACAGGATGGCACCAGTGCTGCTTTCACCAAGGGAAGAGGATGAAGGATTCCCCAAAGGTCGAGTCTTTTACTCGCTGGAAGAGGGAGATGTGCTCAGTGACACACGCCAGGAGGGTCTCTAGCAGCAAGGTACCAGCCTTGCTACGAGCCTGTTCATCTTGCGGTGCATGAAGGTGAAACTGAGCAAGGCAGGGGGATATCAACCTCCTGCACGTGTCCAAAACGTGGCCTTCGGGAGCCCAGGGAAGCAGTTTGTGTCCAGACGGCTGGAAACCTTGCGGGCCTCCGAGGCAGCCCCGGGACCACGTTGGTGCAGCAGCGCCGAGGAAGCGCTGCCGCGGGGCCCTAGCAATGTTCTTCACAACAACCGTAAAGCCCGTGCTCCTGAGCAGCTTGCACACTCCTCCGGGTCATTCCAGTTGAAAGTTTTGCCTTTTCTGACACCATAAGGAAAAAATGCTCTTTTTTCTCTCTAAAAATGAGACCAGCCCGCCCGGTTTTTATGGTAATGCAGAGTCATATTTCAGAAGCAGAGACAACACAACCTATTGCTGGCATCACTGGGACCACCCTATATAAACCAATATGCAGTAGGTTTAAAATTCACCCGTTGTCTTCAGGAAACAACTAGTCATCAGAAAATGACCACAAACAGTTACTTTATACATGTACTTTTCAATACAGAGTATTTTATTATCCCTTTATCAGGAAACTTGGCAAGAGCGCATTGCATCTTTACATTATTTTTGTCATACCCGTTAGAGGTTATAAAGAAGTTACAGTTTAGCTGATGTCCCTGTGCATTAGAGGCATGCAACAAAAATAAAGCACAAGCATAACTTTTAGACAGGTGTCACAAAAATTATTTCCAAATGGAAATGGATGCTACAGTTTTGTTCATTTAAAAAACTGTACAAAAATTGATCTGAGAAAAGAAGAAACTGATATTAGATTTTATTTGTATTAAAAATCCTGACTTTAAAGTCAGGGCTCAACAAAATACTTGAGGTGCCATTCCAATTTTCAGGTACTGAATGCCTGAGAAAATATATTCTGAATGCAAGTTTTGCTCCTACAAAGGCTCACCTAGGATCCAGAAGTTTTAACTAATTCTTTACCAAAGAATCTGTTGGGAAAACAAAAGATGAGTCATTTTTTAATATGTATTAGCATAAGAAAGTAGTCTCAGAAAGGTATATTTTTATAAAGAAAAGTAGTTTTACAGTCAACCCTGTGAAACGAACTTCTCACCATTACCAAAAAATAAAAATTGCCTTTGAAAACGAAGTGAAAAAGAAATTTACTTGGAAAACATAGGAAATATTTTCTTTCTATTCTGATATTTTATGAAGTACAGTGTTATGTTATGCATTAAGCCGCCTTGTGCTATTAGAAGTGCACAAAAGACAAAAGAATGTATGAAATCAAAGAGGCAGTAAGCACAGGTTGTGTCTTTCTTACGTGGTAACGCGTTCATCGTTAGAGGTGGAGCACTGCAGTATGAACTGTGGCAGCTCTCACTTCTGCCTGCTCATCCCAACGCCCAAGTGTCACCTACTTACAGCAAGGAGCCTTCAAATTCACGAGGCCTGGCTTGAAGCTTAGTGATTAAGGCCACGTTCTCACGTGTTTCCACAGGTTAAATCAAGGTGATTATAGTACCAATGTAACGAGAAGAGCATTCAGGAAAATATGATCTTTAACAATTATCTGCTGTTGTCTGTTGTGTGGTTGCCTTCTCCTCCATCGAAATACAAGCTTCATAAAGTAGAATGTGGGAAGAAGGAAGAAATTATTCAATAGCTGTGAATGTCGCAGGGAGACATCTAACTGTGACTCCAAATTGGGGTTATGATACCTTTATTCTATTGAATGAGTGAATCGCGCGTCTCCTTGCCTTGGTGGTGCAGTGGGATACAGCAGCCTTGGTGGAGACATGCTGCTGTTTGAGGGGAAGAAAGGAGGAGAAAACAAACAAACAAACAAGACCCTGCAGATCCGACAGTTGTTCCCATGAGTTAAATGCATTCTGATTGACAACACAGGAACAAATATCTCCTACTGAGGCTGTTGAAGTAGTGAACAAAACTGTTAACAAATGTTTCAGCTGCATAACACACGTGCTGTTCTCGTGCTGAAGAAATGAGAAAGTTCTGTCGTCACTAACTTCTTAGAGAGCTGCTGAGCGTGTTTTGTTTCTGAATCAGAACCAGAAAATTTCAGAGGCCTCTTCTCCTCTTTAACAGCAACTAACAAGAATCTCTCCGCATTGCCTGCAGGATCCTAAAAAGTAAGAGCAGTTCATCATTGTTCCGAAGCTTTGACTAACACAGTAAAATCTGCTTAATTCCTCACCCCATCATTTCATTTCGTTCGCATTGTTGCAATTCATCTGAGTAAACAAGGCCTTGCACTTTAAAGATGAACGTGAAGTTCTCATTCATTAGAAGACTACAGCACTTCAGGACTGTCACAACATCATCTTTGATGAAACAATCATTCCAAAAGATCACAAGCTGCACTAACTGGGCTGCCAACAAAACATGCAATTTAAAAACATTCTGCAACCTAAACAGTTTTGGGGAAAATAACATGGAATTTCCTTGAATTAGGATTGGAAATTTGGTCTCCTCTTCAGCTGGATCCAGATGCCGTTGTTCGGCCGAAGGATGAGTTCCCCGGTCAGTCCAAGCTCTTCTGGCTTTTGACAGCATTCCACCCAGAAGCGCCGCAGGATGAGGGCCAGGAGGGCTTTCTCCTCCATTTGGGCAAAGCGCTGACCTACACATTACAGGGCAGCAAAAGAGGTGTTAATGTCAGCTTTGCAACTTCAACAAGAGGTAAACAAAACGGGAAGAATGTCACAGCCCAGGAAGTTCACCTCGTGCCAACTGTGGGAAAGGGGCAGAAAAAGGCAGTGCTGTCTGTCCTCTGCTGGCTCCTCTTTATAACGTGTGCAGGTGGATGGCTATACACATGTGTACACAGTACATATTCTTGTAAAATGTATGACAATTCCTGAATATTCACCTTTTACACTTAAGATCAGCACAGGGGAAATTCATATATTCATCCTTTTGTATATTCTATAATGTAAACAATGATCCCTCTAACTTTTAGCACTGATGAAAGTATAAAGTGTCTCTGAGACCTGAAGAGCTAGCATGCCCATTCACTGAAGAGCACAAGCTGTGGGACCAGTGGGAACAGGAGAGCAGCTGAGGCATGAAAAAAAAGGGGGAAAAATGCTTCTGCTGCAGGCTGCATGTTTGGAACAGCCAGCTGACATCATCATCAGACACACGATACATTTCCAGAGCAAAACGAATTCAGGACTCCCTGCTCTTGCTCCACAGTGGCCTGTCCTGCTGGCACCAAGCACCAGAAATCCCAGAAGCTGTCCTGACACAGCATCCCTCGAACCTGCTGCCAGGCTGCACAGGCAGTGGGAAGGAGGCAACAGTTTAATGTACACTGGACCCTTGAAAGAAAGAACCCCCTGGGAGAAAACAGAAGGTGTTTGCAGCTCAGGCACACAGCTGCACGGGGAGACGGCACGCAGATTTCCAGAGAGGACCGTCAAGCACATCAGCACCCTCATCTCTGCCCCACTCTGCTGCTGTCCCGGCGCGGCACGGGCAGCACCGCGGCGCGCCCGGGGCCGCCGGGCAGCTACGCACCGATGCAGTTCCTGGGTCCAGCCGAGAAGGGCACGTACACGTACGGGTGCCTCCCCTTGCAGCTCTCGGGGAAGAACCGCTCGGGCCTGAATTCCTCAGGGTCGGGGAAGATCTCCGGGTGTCTGTGCAGCGCGTACGTTACAACAACTACATTGGTGCCTTTCGGTACCTGGTAGCCTTCTGAGGGGGGGAAAGGGAAAGACAAGAGAAAAGAGTCAACACAACAGCAAGGATCCAACCTCGACACACAGCTGCTCAGAACGACTGCATTTCCCAGCGGCAAACACAGGCGCTCGGGATGCTCCTACTCACTGATATAACAGTCCTCCCGCAAGCTGCGGGCAAAGAGCGGAACCGGCGGGAAGAGCCGAAGGGCTTCCTTCACCACGGACTCCAGGTACCGGAGCTTCTTCAGATCGTCCATCGTGACCGGACGCTCGCTCTTACCTGTCCAAAAAGCAAATGAACGGGGCAATAAGAGCAACACATCCCTTTTTCAATAACTCTAGGCCCCTTCTGGGATCTCTTGTCAACACCACGTGCTCCCCTCGAATACCATTGCTCCCCCCACAAAGACCAGACGTTCTCGAGCCCGGTAAAGAAGGAAGGGAAACGTACCAAACACCTCGTCCAGTTCTCTGTGAACCTTCCTCTGGACTTCAGGATGATGTCCCAGTAAGTACAGCGCCCAATTCATTCCTGCTGCCGTTGTATCGTGGCCCTAGAAGTCCAGAATCACAAATATGTTCACGTCAACACTACTCCTGGGCACAGGCAGCCTGTGTAAATACTCTGGCATGGAGGTATTAGGGAAAGGCACGCTCAGTAGTCCGACACCCAAAAGAAAAAGTCAAGCCCACAGAACTCTATCCATCACATAGATTATTAAGATATAACATGACCAGTGATCCCTAAAAAAGTGCTCAAATCAAACCAGCAAACATCCTGCTTCCCTCTCCTCTGCCTCCGGGAAGCTTCCCATTTCCGCTGGGGGAGCTGGCGCAGCCCTTCCTTCGCGCTCTGTCCCACATGAGGACCCTCTCCGGCTGCTCCTCTCTTGGAACCCCCGTGACTGACACCTGCTGCTCTCCGAGTCAGAGTTTTTCTCTCTCTGTGCACTCTCTCCCCACAGCTCTTGCAAAGGCTAAGCTCGAACTCCCCTGCAAGCAACGTGGACCTACATTCATCTGCCTGGTTCCTGTGTCATCTCCAGCATAAGGCCTGGGCTGTCTGCAGTGGATACAAGACACGAGCTGCAATCCTCACAGAACTATCGAGAACAGTTGCATGAGAGACAGTATGGGGAGCATAGAAGGGAAGAGTTCTTTGTTTTCCTGTGAAAAATGCAGCCCTCGGCACTGTACAAACACTTGGAAGGTAAGGGAAACAAAGAGGAAAAAGGAAAAGAGACAAATGAGGAACCAGGAAAAGGGAAAAGTTTTCTAGCACAGGATTTTGGTACTAAAAGGGTGCACTTTCCTAATGAAGTTCAGGATGCCGAGACCTTCCAGATCTCCCTACAGAGCAGCAGAGGAATGCAGAATCATGACAGACCAGGAGAGCAAAGAAAAACCCTAAGCCAACTTGACAAGGTACAAAATATGAGGAGAGGCAATAAAAATGCAAGGGGAAACACAGAAACCATTAAGTTTAGTACAAAGGAGCTTTAGTACAAAAGAGCTTTAGGGCAGGAGCTGGGAGTTCATGGCCCACATTGGCCATTAAGCTCTTTTTGCTCACCTGCTTGCATGAGAAAGCCTGCTCACCCAGGCAGTGACTGCTCGTGTGTTTCCCAGCACCAGGGTGTACATTTCTGGATCTAAAGCTACTGCCTTTCTGAAACAACATTGTGTCATTCCCTGCTTTGACAAATCTGCACGTCACGGTAATTTCATACCGTCATCAACTCTTGTGCTTCCAGGGCTAAAACAACTTGTTTCTAAAAGCAACCTCTGGAGATAAGTAGTAGGCACAGTGGGTAAATGGCGAGTCTCAGCTTCAGAAAACAAAACAAAAACCCACAACAGCTCCCATGAGTACCTCAAACATGAAAGTATCCACTTCCTCCCGAATGTCTCTGTAGTTCAGTTTGTTCCCTTCTTCATCTGTTGCACTCAGGAGCATATCCAGGAAAGCTTTCCTCTTTTGGGGGCCACTTCCTTCACAGTTGCCATCAGCATCCCATTTCCCTTGCTTGGGGTTTTCAAGTTCTGCAGCTTTTTCTGCAATGACCTGAGATTCAGAACATTATGTTAGCCATAGGAGACATGGAGCACATGCACACAGTCAGTGTACATCACTGAGGTTTATTTCAACAATAAAAAAAATTAAAATTAAAATTAAAAACCAGCATATCGGAGAAATAGTTGAGTGTCTTCTTCCCAGGCTAAAGATCCAGAGACAGGTTGAGAGCTTCTAACATCTCCAGCCTTCTCAGAACAGCAGACCTGAGCCCTTCAACTAGCTAATTACTATTGCCGCAAACTAACAGACATAAGGCAAGTGCATTTACGTGGATGAGGATTCACGCACATTGGGAAACCTCATTGCCCCTAGGGAAAATCTCTCGTAGTGTAGAGGTTCTCTATCAGCTAGACTCCCCCATGAAAAGAAAGAGGCTAATACTGTATCTGTAAAATTGTGAAGGATCTTGAGATTCCTCTTGTGCTCTCTTCCTTCTTTGAACAGCATATATAACCAATCAGGCCAAAGCCAAGGGCTCGTCTGTCGCTGCTGGATTAGGTCACTCATCCTAGGGGAGCACAGTAATTACATTAAGTAATATTCCTTGAAAAAACTTAAATCCACTATATATATATATTTCTATATACCAGAACTAAACATAACTTGTGGGTTTAAGCACATTGACATGATGGGAAAGCTGTTTGTCTTTGCTTCTTGTTTTTAGACCATCCCCAAATTTCTGTACTTGTCCCAGCATTTCAGCATCGCAATGAACTACTTCTTTAATGCAGTGATCTTTGAGGAGGAGATCATACAACTCTCATTTAGGAAGAATCTTCTTGAAACAGACCTTTCCAGTTATTCAGCTCCTCTCCACATCCAGAGCGCTGACCACGTCCTGCAAAGATGCTGGCTCTCCAAAGCACCTGTGCTGTGACCTCAGACATCCCTCGGGAAGTCCTGCAGCGCCATGTGCAGGAATCAAACCTCTAACCCTACCCCTTTTCATGTAACAGATCTGTCCCAACATGCCGCAAAAAAGGGAAGGAGTCAGATGCCCAAAGGGGCTGCCTACCTTCCACAGTGCAGCACTACAGTGGCTTCAAGCAGCACTGTAGCACCAGTACAGACCGTGGCTTTTCCTCATCCCCGACCAGCTGCATACAGTCTGAACAGGGTAAATACCACTGCAGAAGAGCAGTGATTTAAGCTTTAACATTTAGCTGCCTAAACTAGCACCCTCCCAACTCTGGCGGTCTTGCTGACCTGCAACACTTTCTGCCTCCAGTAGTACCTGCAGTACTTTTTACCTCCAAAGGCAATAATTAATTGAATAGTTAATGAGTGGTTACAGTAACTGGTGTAACCGATATAATGATGTAACATTAACTGACGTAACCAGCGAAGAGCAGCCGAACCCTCTTCACAGCCTCAGATTCCTTTTGCATATGCCTATCCCAGAAGGAGTCTCAAGAACTGCAGCAGGTTTTCTGGCTGTTTTGGCTTTCTACCTCCTCCTGTGCCCATCAACACTTCCCCAGACAGTAAATGTACTTCTGACATAGGCAGGATCAAACCCAACGCAGCTACAAAGCAGCCCAGGAAGGTCTCCATTTACCTGTAAAGAGCACGGACATATTCCGAGTCCTTGTTCTCCTGAGCCCCCACATTCCTGCCCATCGCAGTTTCTGCAAAGAGGAAGTGGCCACGGGTGCATGAGCGGGCAGTGACAGGGAGAGTCCCCACAGTGCTCAGAGCCTCTCCTCAGCGCCTCCAAACCCCCTTCCGCAGGCAAACGCTTTCATCCCTTTCCATCCCTTTCCAGGCCGTAGCTTTCCATTTGCACACGCGGGACCGCAGCTCCTCAGCGCAGCCTCGCTTGGACACCTGCCCCTGCCCTGCCACGCAGCTCAGCTCACCCTCCTGGCGAGGAAGTGTGGAGCAGCTGGCAGGGTGAGGGAAAAGGGAGCGCGGAAGCAAATCCGCGTGGGAAGCAAGGGCCTTCCTCTTCAGCTGTCCCCTCACAGGAGGCTGTCTCACAGCAGCAGTTGTGCTCATGAGCTTCAGCATTCACAGCCCCTCCGCGACAGCAAAGAGGACTTACCACAGATTATATCGAGAGCACACAGAGTGACATCAATGAAGACATCAAACGGCTCCTTGTCAACGTGCTTCTCAAGTTTCTCCACCAAAATACTCCCTTGTTCATTCATAACTTCCAGGAAGTCATTTAAGATTGCAAAGTGGAACGTGGGAGTTATCATCTTCCGCCGTGTCCGCCACTTGTCTCCAGTGCTGCATAATTCAGAGGGAAGTGTTAAAACATCAGCTTGGAGACAAGACTCCCGCCACTGCACAGCCAACACCCCACGCTGCTGCTGATGGTGTCTGTCCATCGGACAACAGCAGCAGCCTGCATCAAAGCACCAGCTCCTCCCATCTGCCCTGCAAATCTCCACCTGCAGCTGCCTGCATCTGCCAGGGATGCTTCTTCCCCAGGCATCTCAGCTCGCTGCTCAGTGAAGCTGGAATAGCTGACGTTTTTGCGAGCACAAGAAAGCCACAACCTCTGGAAGCCTTCCTGGAGACAACACTCCCTTTAGGACAGAATGGAAACGGGGAGCACGTGCCTTTTTGGCCACAAGGGACCTCAGCCGTCTGCCCTTCGCTACCGATGACCACTCTTCATGCTTAGGGGGGGCAAACGAAACAGGACTTCCCACAGCCTGGGGTCACAGCTGACTCTTACAACACTAGCCCTTCACTAAGGAGGAAGAAAACCTTTCACTACCCATCAGACAAGGAAGGGCACTAATCCCTCCCTCCCGCTCCCAACTGAAAAGCTGCTAAGAAATCAGACCAAAATCTTGTTATCAGATACGAGGTACTAAATAGCTATCAAGATCACCACAAGAAATAAGACTTCTACATCTGCCACCTCCGTGTCTCTACCCAGGGACTGCACTCAAGAGCCCTGCCGCCAAGCACTCTTCCTATGAAACACCCTGCTAGTTTTAAAGCCAGCTCTGCACCTGCATTTTACTGTACCTCGTCAGCAGTCCAGTGCCCAACCATGGCTGTAGGAATCTGTACATGTAGGATTTTTCTATGTGCCTCGAACTGCTCAGAATGACCTGTCAGAAATGAAAGGGAGGGTAAAAAGCATCTCTTGTTAGACGGAGAGAGCTTAATTCAGCTGATGTGGCTTCATGCTTCCTCCGCCCCCCCGGCACTGAAATGCCCCATACCCTGGGGGGATAAAGGAAGGCCAGTTGAGTTCTTATGTAAAAGACAGTCACTCACACTGTCACCACAGCCATCTCACAACCTTTTATCTCCATTTCAGTGGTTCAGTCTGCCCTGCTATCAACTAGTCAGGTCAGCTCTGGGGAGCAAAACTTTGTGTACAGGTTAAAAAACAGCTGAAGGACGTGCTTCTTTCTATCAAACATACTGATTTGCTGCACTCATTTGCACCCTGTCTTTTGCACTGATTTTTTCCGGGACTGGGTTTCTCTTTCACGCTTTCATCCTTTCTTTACCAACTTGTCATAGGATAACGCCCAGTGTCATTTCAACATCCTTGCAGGCCCCTGTTCCCTTTTTTTAACATAAAATATGGCATCTCTAGCAGACTGGGCACTGCTTTTGTGCGACAGTGCAATCGGAGAGGTAGAGAAGCAGCAAACACACTCACCTCCACACTGTCAGGGTCATACAGGACCAGTAGGGGTAACGGTCCTACCCAAAGTTTTAATAGTGGTAATTTCCTGAATTCTTCAGAATACTGTTGCACTTGTTTAAAAAAACCTGGAATGTGAAAACAAATTAAAACAGATAAAAGCACTTGTTGAATAGAGAAGAATTCCTGCTTGATCTGTTTTTTCTCATATGCCCTAAAACAATGTTTGCTGTAGTGTTACCTTGCTACTAAAACCAAGCTGCCTTTTTTGCACTCATTTATTAGCTGTATTGCAGCATTACTTGTTTATGTGTGCATTCCAGCTTGTTGTAGGTGTCAGAGCACTGCAGCAAGGGACGACCTCTGCACTACTTTCTAATAGCTTGAATTAAATCAAGGTCATTAAGGGTGTGTTCACATTTACCCTTAGCTGACACTAGCCAAAATGCTGCATTAAGACACTTGCTTATCCAAAGAGGACATGGAGCCTTTTCTTACCCCAGACCTCCTTCGGGTCTGTAACGCACATGGAAGCACCGCAGTACACTGTGATGGCAGGGCCGTGTACAGCTGGATCCCTCGAAACGGCCACCCTGGGATAGCTGCTCCCCTGAGGGAAACCTCTGGAGCCCTTGCCCTGGCATCGATGTTCACCTGAGTGGCAGCCACGCACACGCTGTCACCCCTTGGCAGCCCCAGCCATCAGTGACAATCTGCACTTGCAGCAGAGGCCCCGATGGCAGACGCTTCCAGGATTAGACTCCACTCTTGCCCTCTTGGAAAACTTACTGAAGGAGAAATGACCCAGCACGAGGCCTGTGTGGATCTGGCAGTTTGGATGTCCTCACCTCTAAGGACACGAAGGCTCAATGAGTCATTTAGGTCAGAAGGAACCTGCAAGGCTCATCCAGCCCAATTTCCTGCTGGAATCAGGATAAACTGTTATCCCCGTTTCAGTCTGGTGCCCACAGGAGCCCAGACCCTGTTCTGTAAATCTGCTTTCCAGGGCACCACCATGTCCTGTCCAGCCCAGGGGCAGGACCTGGCACTTGCTTTTGTTGAACTCCGAGTTTCTTAACAAACTGGAGAAACATCTTTGGCGACGTCCCTCTGAATAACACCCTGCCTTCCCTCGGGTACCAGCCGCTCACCTCCGCTCGGCCCTGTGTGCAGAGAGCCTGCCCTGTCCCTCAGTAATAACCATGTTAAATAACCCTGGCACAGGAGCAGCTCCTGCGAGATCCCGCACATCCCAGCAGCGCTCCGGCTGCTAGCTGGACTCCACACAGGCTGAGTACAACAGTACAGCCAGCTCTGTGCCCTCTGCATCATCTGCTTATCCGTATCTTGCTGGCTTGGCTATAAGGAAATCCTGGGAGGTAATTGTAAAAGACCTTGCGGTATCAAAGTACACGGCATCCATTGCTCTCCCTCGTTCACAGACCCAGTTATCTCATCCTAGGAGACAAGCAGGTTCATTCTGCAGTTCCAGAGGTGGTGTCTGTTATCAGGATATTCAGAGATTAAATCCTTGAGAAACCAGGTTAAAGGGTAAATGACTCCTTCCAAAGCCTCTGTACAACTGGCAATTCAAAGACCCCTAAACCCTGGGGAAACATACTCAGCGCTTGTTTCCTAACGGATACCCAGACAAGGCAGTGCATCGTCTAGTCTTAAGCACAAGTTCTAATGACACCTTGTCCAAAATGCTTTATAGTATCTATTTATTTTGCTCTTTTCTTTCTTTTTTTTTCTAACATGACCATGATGTAAGTTCACAAGTTTTCTGGGTAGGAGACACAGGAGTTTGTATATAGATATCGATAAATAAAACCATCAGGTGGACAACATTTTACTTCTTACTATACAATCCCCCCCACAGAAAAAAAAATTCTTAACTTTTACATTTTTTTGATGAAAAAGCTGGACCACAATCTTCATTCGTATTTACAGAAGTAAATACGAAGGAGGAAGGTCCTGGGCTTAAGTAAAGCTTGGAAGCTATGTGACTGCTAATCAAGGGAATTAGATTTTGGACAGAATATGAAAGTCTCCATCACTGCTTTCTGGGGACAGAAAGGATGTTCCTTCAGAAAAGAGCAGCCCAGAGTCAGCCTCATAAGCACATTCTGTGGCCCTGCTATGCTTCTGCAAGCCAGCCTCTGGTTGCCCTTGCTTTCTCCAAACAGCTGTAGCTGGGAAGGAGCGGGGTTGGATCCGGAGGGAACAAGGCTGCCTGGAGGTGCCTGCTGGAACAGGCAGAGACCTGGGCTAGCGCGTGGCAGTGCGGGTGGGTGCCCACACTTGTGTCGTTCTTGTCCTCATCCCACTCCGTGACCCAGTAATCCTCTCCTCTGGCTTTGCCTGGAAGTTCAGGAGCAGTCCTTCATTTCTGAAGGATCAGCGCGATGGAAACGTGCGTGTGCTCAGGGTGCGCAGGCTGGCGCGCGCAGGCATCAAACACGCTCCAAAGTGGCTGCTGTTTCCCCCAGCACAGGCAGGGGAACCTGCCGCCTATCCCAGACTCCTCCAGAAAGAAATGTGCTCCTGTTCAAAGCAGAGTGCTTAAAAGAAAAGGAATGTTTGCCATGCTTATTCCCTCTGGAGCACCTGGCAAAAGGAAAGTATCATTTGTCACCATTGACACAGAAATATTTGCTTGGAGGTAAATACTGAAAAGACTCAGGAATTTATTTTGTACCTTATGCAGAAGACTAAGACTCAGCTGGTTCTGCAAACTGCTTAACAGTTCAGCATGCAAAGTCCCTCGTGCATGCTCACTTGGGGGAAGATTATTGCTTAAAAAAGCTTGCTTTCTTCCAAATTAAAAGCCTGGCTTGGATCACGGGCAATGGCCACGCTGAGGATTCAGGCCTCTGTGTTGTGAAATATCACTTCCCGTGAAAGCAGCCAAAAAAAACCCCAAACCAAACAAAAAGTTTTGCAACATTCATGTTCTGTATCATTAAGAATTAAAGGTGAGTCAAAGCCCCATTAGAAACCTGCAATCCACCTTCAGATGGATCTCCACCTCATCTGTGACAACCACCCTGCACTTACAGAGCTCCGCTCTTCACTCCGCTCCTCTTCCCCACGTCCCATCCCGTTTCCCTCCGTATTTCATCCGCAGCCCCTAGGGGACCTCAAGCGGCCTCGCGCCGCAGGGCCGCCCTTACCTTCCCCGTTGCGCTCGAGGAGCAGAGCGTTGCCCAGCAGCGGGAAGCAGGGGCTCACGCCCGGGATGGGCTTCATCACCCACCAGTGCCAGCAGTGCTCCAGGAGGGCGCGCAGGGCGCGCGCCGCCGCGGCGCTCAGGAGCAGGGCCGCGAGGCCGGCGCCCCAGGGCAGCGCCTCCATCACCTCCTCGCCGTGGTCCCACCGGGCTGGCTGTCCTCGGCCTCCTGCGGCCAGGGGCACTGCCGACCGCCTCCCTGCGCCGGCCAAAGTACCGGCATCTGGCCACGGGAGCGGGAGGAGGAGCTGGCATACGCCGCCCTATGCCAGGAGAATAAAGAAATTACAAACACGAGGGCAGATAAAGAAAATGAGAGCAGCTGACAGGCTCCCTAGGAGCACATCATGAGGACACAGCAAACAAAGTGCCAGGAATAGTGTCACTTCCTTGCTCTCTCATATGACTAAAATCAGAGAGGACTTCACAAATCACGTGTAAAACCGTATAAGGAAGCAAAACGAAACAAAACCCACAAACTGCTACCGAGAGGGAAGAAACAATAAAGCCCTTCTCCCTCTGTTTGCTTCCAGTGGCACATCACTCCACAACCCAGAACAGCCCCAGCACCTTCAACTCATGATACCTGAAGAGTTTCAAATGCTGAAGACGACGTGCCTGTGCTGGGTCATCTCCAGCCACAGACTGGAGATGAAGAGCACAGCACAGCTCGGGGCTGCTCCTCAGCTCCGACAGCCACCGCTGGTCCCACTCCTGGCTGCCCAAGCCGCAGGCTAACGGTGCCGAGCACAGGGCCCGCAGCGCCAGGCCGGCCGCGGGCACACGGGCCCGGCAGGAGCCCGGACACAGGAAGGGCCTTGGGCTCTTCCTGCAGGACTCCCCTCTGAGGGCTGAAGCTCGGGCAGGCCAGGGCAGCCCGTAGCCTCCAGGGAGCTCAGGAAAAGCGGCGCGGTGCCCTCGCAGGCCACCCGAGTCTGCTCTCGCTGCCCCCCGCTGCTGCGCGCGGCTTCCTCGCAGCCCCGTGCTCGGAAACCTCGCGGCAGAAGCTGGCAAGACGACGGCATCGCTCACACGCGAGGGGTCAGCCCGGAGCAGGATTCTCCACGGCAGGGGACTGCGAGGACTTCAAGGGTACGAGCACCCACAGCCTGGCTGCTTTGCTGAAGATCTGTGAAACTTGGTCCTCTATTCCTGACGCCTGAGCATATCAGAAAAGCTTTCTTATTTCCATGCTCAATTTTGAACCAAAATTGACTTCTAAGCACTATCATTTTCAGTGGACCAGCAAACAACATAAAGCAACTAAGAGAAGAAACACAGAGAAAGTTCAGGATATCAGAAGCTTAGGAAGCACATATGTCTAGTGGCAGCAGAGATAAATAATTTGGGGCACTTTGCTCCTGTAATTTCATCATAAATGCTGCCTATTGCACTTTTCCACACAGTAAACAGCTGGAAATGAACTTTGATACTATTGCTGTTGTTTTTAATGGTTCATGATGGGAGCAGATGCATACCCTGTTCTGCGAGCACATAGGAAGGTAAGCCACATTGTCACCACTCCCCTCTTTCATTCAAATTACATCCCAAAAAAGAAGCAAGTGTGGCAAGAGGGCCACTTACTGTCCTTTTAACACCGAGACCAACATGCCAGGGGATTTTACATTGTTCTGTCTCTTCCTGCAGAAAAGTATCCAAGTGTCGACAGACAGAAAAGTTGAAAACCAGTGAAATAGCAAGGAGAGGCTGAAAATCCACGAGTGGGAGAAAATGCATCAGGAAAGACACTGCAGAATCCTGCCAGCAGCTGCCAGTGGTGATGCTGCTGCAAACGAAGGGCAGCAGATGCACTGAAGAGATGTAGAAGAAATACTCAGAAGGAAGAAAGGGTACCTGAGGCCTGTGTCATCTAGACTTGCCCTCATTTTGAACCTGCACTACACGTTTCAAAGGAAGATGTTCTGCAATCTCTCTGTCATGTTCTGCAACACGTCTCCCAGCAATTTTCTAGCAGATTATATGGTGTGATTAGCACATGGGGCCTTTTATTGTTGGCAGGGCAATTTGCTCAGGTGGGCGTTTTCATAGGCACTTCCTGGCTTTGTTTTAGCAAAGGTTTTAGCAGAGGAAATCTGCTTTTACTCTGCCTCTCACTTTGTGAAGTGCAACTGTGTCCGTGTTCCTCAGAAGACTCGTGTCCTCCGTAGCTATTTCAAACCACAGCTCCTAAGCAAAGCAAACACAGGTTTCTGCTAGGCCCTAGACTCCAGGTTCTCATCTTAGACAAGAAATCAATTAAATCATTATGACCAGAAGAAGAAAAAAGACCCAAATAAAAGCATGGAGAAGATGGACCCAAAACGACAGGAAGATGAGTGGAGGACACTCACGAGTGGAGCATGTTCTGGGAGCTATGGTGCAAACCTTTCATTGATCCTTTACCCCAACTAGGGGATATTAAACATTTTTGCTATCCCTTGCAAAACCCACAACATTCACTGTAAGTTCAAGGAGTAGTCAGTTGCTAACTTGGCAAGCATCGTGATTCATTTACAAATTCTGTTTCCTAGCAAGATCCTTCCTCTTTCTCAACACTCAGATTTACAATATGATTAAAGCAGGGAGCTGCTTTTTTGTTTATATAGAAGGCTACAGGTGCTGAAGAAAAAGCAAGAAAAGGATCAATGCAGCACATCACCCAAAAAGGTGGTGCCAGTAGTGAGCAGCTTCAGGAACAAATTGTGAAAACCAGGAAACAAACAAACAAACACTGCTAAGAACCATTGATTAAAGTTCTTTGCATTCCTCATCTGATACCAGCACAGAAATACTTCTAATTACCAAAGAAGTTTAACTTTTAACCTAGTGAAGAAGTGTCCTCTGAACTACATGGAAGACATTCCAACACCAACAAGAGAACATCGGAACATCCCCCTTGAGGAAGGACATTTGCCATCCTTTTCATGGGAGTCCCAAAGCCACTGGGCAAATCTATGCCTCCTTTTTGTGACTAAGATTTAAGGCAGCTTGCAAAGATGCCTCCGCGCACAAGAGAGCAGCCGGGCACATGGCACCAACTGCTGAATGAACTGAACAAAAAACCCCAAACCAGATCAGCGATGAAGACAGCACAGTCACCAAATCATCTAGCAATGCCCTTGGTGATCACAAAATCCTAGTACCCCACCAAGCACAGCACTCGTATAAAAAGCAGTACCCTGCACCAAACCACATGCTCCTGAATCAAAGACATACCGCTGTAATCGTAATGGTGACTAAGGCATCATTCATTGCAGCAATATTTCTGTTATTTCTGAGAGACCCAGCTAAAACTCATGGTTTTTCAAGGGAGGCTGGATGACCACAAAGAAATCTATGACGTCTCCCAAATGCAGGGCTCTCCATACACACTAGAAAATAGCTATCCGTTTTACCATAAATTTGAGCTGGGTATCTGGGGGTCACATCTGAGGAGGTGAGAAAGGACATGGTAATACTGCTTGCTAGGCACAATCACAAGGCACGTGGACTGGAAAATGAGGTTAATTAGTGTGTTCATAAGAAGCATGGAAACAAAATCTTCCTAGCATGCATTTTAATGGAATGCTGTTTGGGGCTTAAGCAGAATTTACATATTGCACAACATCTGTAGAACTTGAGAAAATTGCTGTAGGCCGTAGGGCTTGTGTCGAATGCAGTAATTGTCCCAGGTGATTGCAGAACAGGTGTACAACTTGAAAACCCAAAGCAAGGAAAGGTGATGCTGATGGCAGCTGTGAAGAAATTGGCTTCAAAAAGAGAAAAACTTTCCTTGAAATGCAACATATAACAAAGGGAACAAACTGAGTTATGGGGTCAAGCATGAGAAAATAGACAGTTTCGTATTTGGTATGTCCCAAAGAGCCATTGAATTTATTTTTTTGTTTTTGTTTTTTTGTTTTCAGAACCTGATATTCACCTTTTGCAGACATCAATGACTCCTTTTCCTAGCTCAGGAGACTTGCCTTTACTATTCACCTCTGAAGCACGTGAGTATGTATTACTGTAGAGGTTGTATGAAAATACTGTAACACTCAGATTTCAGGGTAAGAAACTACCCTTTAGTGTAGTGGTGCTCTGTGTGATGGGGAGGAACTGTCCATTCAGCACATCCACATCTGGCAGGAGAGTGGGCACCACCACTCACGATTCCCTGTCTCTGTGAGCAGGCTCTGCTCAAGCAGCAAGAGGAGACCTCATTTATGTCTACGAGCACTCCTAGCAGCTCCAGTTACAGCCTCTCACCTTATTGACTTTCCTTTTAGTCTCATCCATTGTCAGGTTGATTTAATGCTTAGAGTTTATGAGTGCTTAGTAGTCATGAGCACGTCAGCACTCTCATCTCTGCCACACCCTGCTGCTGTGGGAAAGGGGAAAGGGAAAGACAAGAGGAAAGAGTCAACACAACAGCAAGGATCCAGCTGTGGCTGCTGCCTTCTCAATACTTGCTCATAGATGTCTCCTCCCAGAGCTCATCCCAACCACCTCCACCTATTGCAAGCCTGAGAGCAGCTACATGGCACGTTCCCACCTCCCCTTCCAGTGCTAGGCTTACAAAGGACCACGTACTCTTGCTTGACCCCAGTAAAGGAAGAAGGGAAATGTACCAAATACCTCATCCAATTCTCTTGAACCTTCCTCTGGGCTTCAGGATGATGTCCCAGTAAGTACAGCACCCAGTTCATCGCTGCAGCTGTTCTATCATGGCCCTAGAGATCCAGATTCCCAAATACGTTCACGTCGACACTATTCCTGGGCATGGGCAGCCTGTGTAAATACTCCATGGTGTGGCTACCAGGGAAAGGCAGACTGGGCAGTCCAGCAACCAAGAGGAAAAAAAAAGGCAAGCACAGGACTGTGTCCATCACTCCATCACATTGATTATTATGGCCATAGTAAGACTAGGCTTTTGTTTGTTTGTTTTTATTTTTATAGGTTGCAGAAGCAGGTGCTTGCTGCTCTGCACTTTTTTTCACTCAGTATTTGTCCATTTGACCACTGTATCTCTACAGACATCAGCAACTCTGGCTTTCATCAAGTGCTGGGTGAGCTCTCCAGTAAGGGAGCTCCTGTTTTACCGTTGCAGAGGCACACGTTCATCTTTGGTTCTGTTCCGCAACCTAAGGTCTGGATTGCAAGCCAGTGCCACAGGATAACAAATACAACTTATGTTTCTTTTTTCTTTTTCTTTTTTTTTTTTTGGCAGTTTTGTTAATATCTCCATTGTACATGAGGGAAGACCATGACAGCAAAAACTGTTTTGGACATGCATTTGAAGAAGCCTTAATTGTGAATTTTGAACTCATATAGCATCTTTGAATCTGATTTCTTAGCAAATTTATAGTCTTTAAAATGTATGAAGCAGACCTGCATCTTAAAACTGTTTTCTCAGCCACTACCGTAACACCACTAAAAAATAAGCTTAGTGTAGCCAAAGGAGGAAAACACTAAACCAGGAAAGTATTTTTGAAAACTTCCATTTACTCAAAAGAATGCAGTGTTTGACACCCATTGACATAAACCAGAAATCTGATAACAGCATAGATACCAAATATGTATTACAAATACTTTATCTTGTATTACCAATCCTTGAATCAGAAGTGAACCGGCATTAGTTGCTCCCTGGAAGAAACTGATTCTCTTAACAGAAACATATGGGCAAATAACTAAGTTTTTCTCCTCCTCTTTTTCATCTTCAATAGTTCTTTCCACCACATCTATTGAAGCTGCACCCTCTTTGATGGGTGGGAGAACAACTGTGTGCACAGTGTTAACACACTGGGCATGATCTTGGTTGTGACCCCTTGGGCCACGATCAGAACCTCCTTGATCTCCTCCCATTTGCAGCTACACACAAGGTAGTATTAAATAACACTTTCACCAATTAATCTTTTTACATGTTACCTTTGAAGGGTCAGCTACAAAGAAACATGATTGATTTGTACACTAACAGGTAATGTTTTATAAGAAATCTCAAAAAATTGGAACTGTCTTACTGACATGTCAGGATGCAGGATCAGCTGCTCAGGATCTACAAACAAGTCTGGCCTGACAGCAAAATCGTTGCTTCCTGAAAGAAAAGTTTATTCCAGCATTTTCACAGTAACTGACAAACAGAACAACTTCCTAAAAAATGGAGAAATGTTAAAACAGGAGTCAAAGAGGAGATGCAGCAAACTCCTGTTCAAAAAAAAAAAAAAGTAGATTTTTATATGCGATTGATGTTTGGATAGAGTCAGAACATCTTTAACACTGAGGAAACATAAGAGTGAGAACAGGATGTTACAACCTGAACATAAATTATTTGCTTCTTCAGGGGGAATAACATTTCTCAGAGGAAAGAAAAGAGGAATGTCTGAGAAACAAGCAGAGGAGCCGCATCCTGGCTTTGCAAAGAGAGCAAAGACCTGAAGCTCAACCATTTATTTCATTTCACTCTATTTTTTTATCTAATCTCTGCTTAGATAGCTCTCAAAAAAGGCAGTACTGGAATTCTGAGGATCACAAGGCTCAGCAGAAACTAACATACTGAACATGTTCTCTACCACAGAAGATGTTAACTGGTAAATTAAGTACTTCAGCACTCCATCAGTGCAGGGATTTTCTGTTTCTTTCTAAGCCAAGTTAAGAAGCAACCTGAAATCTCTTCCTTGAGGTTGGAGGATTTCTCTGAAAGGATTTGTAATAATGCTGTGAGCCTAGAAAACATAAAACATTATTTTTGTTAATTGTGGGAGAAACCAAAAAGCATGCATGCTGCCTGAGTTGCAAATTGGTCTTGATATGTTTTATTCAGAAGGATTCTATATATATTCGAAACGCTAAAATTTCAATATTATTTTCTCCTCACATTAGAATTTTATTGATTTGGTGAATTTAAATGGTGATTAAAATAAAGGAAAGTTGCATTTTGTGTCACTAAACCAAAAAGTTATGGAACAACAAGGTAATTGTGTTGCTACTCTAAAAGCAACAAAATATCCAGCTTGCACATCATATAGCCTTGCTGTCATTTTAAGAATGATGATAATTCTTAATGAAAAAGCTCCTCCTTTTCCTTCCAATAACCTTTCTTCATAACAACAAGATACTTTACATGACTCCTAACAGTCAACGGTTTGGCTTATTTCAGACTATAAAGGGATAAAAAAAATCAAAACAAGAGTAAAAACATCCTGCCAAGCACAACGATTGTTGCACCCAGAGATGGCTCTCCCTGACCTCATCATTTCTTGGCTGTAGTATGGGTTAGTACCTGTTAAAAATCCTTGACCCATCCATGTGCAGTTAACAAAATCTGTGGGATTCCGGGGTCTTTTTGGACGTATGTCTGCCTGTAAAAAAGAAAGTATTACTAGTTAGAGTATGGTACTCTTATGCAAAGTGGTTTTATTACAATTTTTATTATACAGTCAAGCAGAGTGAGCCCTAACAAGCTGCAAAGCTCCATGCAATACTACACTCAATGCACTCCCATGCACTGGTTGCCTCAAAGAAAATGTTTGGTGCATTCAGCTTGAAGAAACCTCTTCTTCATATACTGCTTTTCAGGACTCCACATCCTCCCAAAGCTTTTTAACCTTCTGTTCTCTAAAGGAAATAGGAATTCTGTAAATCAGAAATTAGGGGAGACCTGGGGAAAACTGCTGCAAGACCTTTTAGAGACCCCAAATGGGCAAGAATAGAAGCTTCTTCACTTTTCCATGTCTTTGCTTACAATGTAACATACCCTGAATGTCTGTGTTGTGTTGGGCCTAGAAAATTGCTCGATGGTAACAGTTCGTTCCCTGAGTGGCTGTTGCACGGTACTGCCAGGTACTGCACTTGAAACTCTGCTATACACATAGCAGAGTTGATGCTGAAAGAAATAAAAAAGATCACTGAGAGAATGCAGTTATTGCAAACGCACTCAAAATAAGAACTTTTCAACTGGCATACAAAGAAGAGAACATGGACACAACACGTGGGCAGCTCGAGGCTCTTCACCAGTGTGAAAATGAACAGAACTTACAGAGCTCCGTTGCAATGGAGGTACTGAAAGGTCCTGTTGAACAGCTTCTGAGTTTATGGGTGGTAACTTGTTCTGAAGTGTCTGTGCATGAGCTGAAGACAGATGATCCAAGCTGGCAACCCTACAAAATTTTAAGGGATCTTCTTTCGGGAAAAGTCTTATTAAAAGTCTTATTATTCTAAATAATAGGGCATGCATAACCAGTACCCTTCTGAATGGAGATCAGCTGCAGAAAGCAACAGCATTTAATGAAGCAACAAAAAAATAACGTAAATGCCAGTCCCTAGTGGACATCATTCTGCCTGCTATATTTTTCTGTCTGAATTCTATAATCAGTGACAAATCCTAGATTAGTTCAAGTATTTTGCAAAATCCTTCACTGGTATAAATTCAGTAAAGTTCTGAGGAAAGCAAAAGGTAAAATGAAAAAACTCACAATTTAGTCCCCCTAAGGGTTTCGTCATTGTACATGTTAGGAGCTTTTGAGGAGGGTTGGTCAGAAGTGAGAGAAGGTAACCTACAATGGCTTGGTAGCTTCCTAGAAGATGCCAGCTGTACCCGAGAGGATGACAGAAGCCTCTTATCAGCAATTCTCCCCAGTTTAGTGCGCACTAAGTTTGTCACATTGCAGCCACTACTATGTAGTTTTTCTTGCTCATTCCTAGGACATTAAGAGGGAGGAAGGTATAGGGAGAGAGAGGAAAAAAAAATGTGAAAGAACTTCTTAACACAATATCACAGAGCAACCTGTACAGATCTAAACATTTAGTGACATCAGTGATGTGCACAAAGGACATGACTGCATTCCTACTACCTTTTTTAAAATCACACGTCTTTTACATAACATAAATTATGTTGCATTTTCAAAATCTCCAGACAAACATTTACCGTATTTTTTCTACTGTGGTCGCATGCCTCTGTTGGAGTGGTTTTGCTTGAATTGTCATAACCCCATTCAAATCACTACAAAATTTGCTGGAGAAACGGTGAACCTAGGGAAAGCAACAAAATAGGTTTTAACTTTTCAGATTCAAGCCTTATTTTTGAAGGAAGACTTCAAAAAGAGATAGTTAGAAGATATTTGTACTTGTATATTTGAAAAAAAATCCCTCCTTTAAATGAAATGACTAAGTATACAATCAGGTTTTAAAAAGACCTTTTTCTAGGTTCAGTCAGGACTCTCTCCAAGGTTAGTGGATACTAACAGTCTTATGTCGATAAGAGACTGTTGCTTGGTGGAAAGATATTTTTACCTGTGATGAAACAAAATGGGGAGCGTAAGATCCGCCTCGTGCTTCAGAGCTCCTGGGCAGAGGGACGCTCCCCGCACCCGCTGTCACACAAGCAGCTGGCAAACGGGGCACTTTAGCTGTAACAGCTTTCAGTTTTTCCGCCTGTTTGTTACTTTCTGCGCAACAACAAAACAATGCAGGGAGTTAGAGGCATTCTTATACTTTTACTAGTCAGTATTTACTGTGATGAAAATGATATTAAACATCACAGTTTTGAATAGTTCTAACTTTCCGTGAAATTTAAAAATCTACCATAAATGACGTCTTTCTGAAAACATTTCTGCTAAAACTATCAGTATTTGTATGTACCGCCATTTCTTAGGCCCACATTAAGATCCTTGCAACATCAGAAAGGCCGTCCACTCTCACTAGTGCTTTGACTACCTAAGGATTCTTTGCATTAAGAAAGCTCAAGCAATAAGTCCAGAAGACTTTGAGTCCTAGAACTCAGATACAAACCATGTTGTCATCCATTCCTTGCTATCGGCACTAATTTTCACTCTGGACTAAGACTTTCTTGCAATGGAGCTCTTTTGGTCAATGTTTTTTTCTTTATATCTCTAATCCTCTCCTCCTCCCTCTCCATCTCCCTACCAAATCCATAAGACAAGTCAAGTTTGAGGCAAGGGTGACAGGCAGCTCTGACAGGGCATTATGTATCTTAAAATGCTGTATTACAAACAAGAATTTCCTAAAAACCACAGGTTACTCAAACTTTAAGAAAAAAATACTTTTCCAACTTAGATTTGATTACTATCACATTTCTAAAAGCATAAAATACCTGTGATATTAGTTTCCCAGTTTTTTTTAATCAGCTCCTCCAATATTTCAATCACATTGCTCCAGATATGATCAAATACTTCAGAAGTTACTGCATCTTTGATACAGGCATGAGGAGACACGGGGGGAATGCCACGTTTGCTCTTCTCAGTAAGATGCATTTTCTTTTGTTCCAAACTCTCATCATCACTAATTAAGTGAAGGAAATTCAAATGTGTCACCACTTTTTGACAGTTTATTTTTTATCTTCTGATACACTGAGCAATTATGAAACACAAATACAGAAGAAAAAAAGTCAAATGTAGATTAAAAAAATCAAATTCAGATTTACTGAGTAGATGTGGGAATAGAACCTAATGAGTAAATGTCTTGATATGCTTTTCTTTCCCTTACAAGCCAGAAAAAAGGCAGGGTTTTATAGCTAAAATTTGCAATTCAAAAACAAAACAAAACAAAAAACAACAAAAAATAACTTTATACATGGCAATTCATCATTTGAGTCAAAATTTTGTGCTTTTGACCATAACAAAATGGAACCACTGTTCCATGCATATGGAAGGAGGACTGTCATACAGAACATTTCTTTTACGTCAGGTCCTGTGTCCTGGAAACATCTGCAATGCTCATTGATCAGAGAACTAACTCTGGAAGACTCCTGCAGCCTGGCAAGAAGAGCAAAGTCTTGCCACTAATGTGTAGGCTCGGGATCTGCAGAAGAACATTTTAACCTGCATTTCCTTCTTCTTCTTCTTTTTTTTTTTTAATTAATGTCATCATATTTTCCTTCCTGAAATTACGAGGATGGTCTCAAAGGCCCGTCTCAAGGACGGTTTCTACCACCACGCTTTCCCTCCTCTGTCTTCCTCAAACTGGACTACCAACTCCTCAGTTATAGCTGAGACGTGGTCTCGTGAGCTAATCCACCATGACTTCTTTATTTTAGAACATTAGGCATCATAAAGCCCGTTAGGGAGCTAGGGAGAATGTGACATCCCAGAATTTAATCCTGAGAAGGAAACAAGAAACAAGCTTGGGAACAAGCAAGGGAAAAAAGAGCTCTCGTTTCACTGCCTATGCATTTTATTGAATTTCCATGTACAAAAAAAAAACCCTTTTAAATAGTCTGCAGCTTTGTGGTGCAGACACACTCCTCTTCCATAGGAGACGGGAGTTTGAACCATTAGAAGGACAATATAGGTAGTTTTCCTAGTGACTAGTAAGTGCTCTAGCCACCATGCTGCTTAACACAGCAACAGAGGAGCCCATATTTCACAGCACAGAATCCTGACCGGGCTCAATAATAAATAATGATTCATGATTCAAAAATAAATATAACTTGTTTACAGCTCTTTATTGTCAAAGGCAAGATACTCTTCTATTTTTCCATCCACGTCATAGATTTCTTCTTCCAGGAATAAGTATCTGGAAGGGTCAGAGGCCCTAGTGGAACTGGAATCTACTGCATTATGAACAGGAGATGCTTCTGGGACCAATTTAGAGCCTGAAATACAGAGCCTGGGAAAACAAATAATAAAACAAAATGAGAATTAAATATTCAAAGAAAGAAGCAACTGCATATTTAATTATGTAGACATGATTTAATAAATAACACTTTATAAATCTCTGAAGAGGGAAGATAGAACAAAGTGATTTTTTTTTTGCTAAGCACTTTTCATTTTTAGCAAGCAACGCCATGTAAGTGAATATTAATCAAAATATTTGTCAGAAATTTAAAACAGGAGATTTGTTTGAAATAACTGGAAAAATTTATCACCTCTGTACAGACAGCATGTCTTACACAGATGACAGTAAACTGCTGATACTTCTGCAATTCAATTATAGTCTGTATATTTAAAAAAAACCCCACAAAACTATAGTCATATCAAAACAGAAAACCTGCAAAAATTGCTGACATACTCTTTGATATCACCAGTATATTCACGGAGACCAGGTAAAACCTTAGTGGCCACAGAGCTATCACTGCTGCTCTGAAAATACTGAAAGCCTTCATCCTTTGGTAATAGGAGCTGCTTTCCCAGAACTCTGGAGGAAAACCAGAAAGAAAAAAGTGTGTGGGGAATTGTAAATGAAAATTTACATACTAATGTGGAAAATACAAATACCTGTGAACAGCTGGTAATGTGCAAGCATGCCTCACACACCTGGAGATGCCAAGTCCTTGTGCAATACCTTACACTAACTAGAATTTAGGTAATCAAAGTTAAGCTTATATAAAGTTAAAATTAATGCACACTGTGTTCAGGAAATACAAATACCAGCATGCACAGAGGTCAGGAGAGCAAAGAGCAACTGCATTTAAATGCAGACAATTATTCTGTAAATGATTTCTGATCACATTTTTTATAATTAATAGCTAGTGCTTCTTCAACTGTTTTTCATCAGAACTCAAAAGGATTCTCAAAAGAATTTGTCAGTCATGGCTATATGTCAAGCAACACCTCTCAGACTCTTTAAAATACCTGAACACGTTGTCTTGAGAGCATTACTGAACATACCCTGAACATGTTTTTTGCAGAGCGGCGAGTGCCACATGAAGCTCTAAGCAAAACTCTGTTCACTTTCGTTTTTATAAACCAGGCAAAGGGTCTTCTCTTTGCACAGCCCCGATCTTTCTCTTATTGATGACAGATTTCCAGAATATTTACTTGCCCATACTCAGCTAAATATTCAGACGCTATCATAGCTACTATTCAGACATATCATAGCTACTGAGTAAAGGAAAGGAAAGCCAGTGAGCTCCTGGCTCACACCAAGGAAGCACGAGTAACAAAAATAACTATCACTGGAGTTTCAGAAGTTATTCTTTCAAGTAACTGTTCAACACAAGTAGTATTTTAAGGTTTAATCCTTCTTCTTTAATGAAAAATAAAAATCGTACCATATGCTTTAAGTAATGCAGATCTCCCAGATTTCTTGGGCATGTTTCAGCCTTCCAGTATCAGATTTAAATAAAAAAAAAAGATCCGAAGTACAGGAGATCACTTAAAAAAATTATTTTCGGTGAAAATATTTCTAAAAACACCATGAATGTATTACACAGCACAAGAAAAAATCAATTTTCTTCATGTTCTGCTAATGTTTACACTATCTAAAAAGGTGTTTTTTTGACTTATTGCCAGTGAAGTTTGCTGCAGGTTTACGTAACAAATCTGCTCTGTTCCTGACAAATTGTGGCAAATTTTGCTAGCTGATTTCAGTTTAATTTGCAGAGCACAGTTACTAGTAAAAATATCTAACAGATATTAAAAACTCGATGAACTTACTGATAATAGTCTTCTTAATAGTGTTAATAATTAACTTAGAAGATTACTTAGTCACATGCACATCTAGACTTGCTTTTAAGCGAAGTGTTTCTTTTTACAAAGAATCATTTAATTAGAAAGAGTCATTATGAAAATAGATTATTTTCTCTTTGCTTTAATCAAAACAAATATCAGTAGCACTGTAACAAAGGCACAGGTCAGTCTCAGAGATCCAGATTCAAATGAAAAGTCTTAACACTAAGAGCAATGCACATTAAGATACCAATCAAACTGATCTTATAGAGATAGCTGTTTAAAACCAGTATTAGCAGAGTTTCTTACCTTAGATGAAGGGATTGTTCAACCCAGTCTGCGCATTCCGCTTGCAGGCTCACCGTTTGCGAGGTCACTTTTCCTTCAAACAGCATTTCATCAATGTCCCAAAACAACTGATGCACTCTCTGTGTGTTGGCCTTATCAAATTCCTATATAATATAAAATTAATAGCTGTTAGCAAATATCGACTTATATTTATAGTAAAAAAAAAATTATTTAAAGAGCAGGGTAACTCTAGACAGATTTGGCTGAGCATCTCAGAAAGGATCCTCAGATGTCACACTTGAAAGGAACTACATTTCCTCTGAAGATAACAGGTGGCTGCCTAAGATCAGCCAACTAAAACTATCCCCTCCCTACTCCAAACCCGATACAAACACACACACACTCTGTATCTCTGAGGCTGAAGGCTCTAAAGCTCCTGCTCCTTTGGGCAGCACTCTTCGTTTCTGATTAAAATAACTAAGATGGCAACGAGGACGCACTTTTCCCTGGTGGTTTGGGAACATCCTTCACCTTTTCATGGAAGCTGTAACTCAGTGCAACCAAAAATGAGTGAGCCCACAGGCAAAGGTGGCAGAGGAGAACCTGACTTTATCCAGCGGGCAAAAGCACTCAGCTGTGGGATCCTAGCTTTGGTAACTGTCAAAACATTATTTGCTACTTAAAACAGATATTTCATTACACTGAAAATAAGTGATAATAATCAGGGACCAAATCATGTCTGTTCACTTCCAGCCGAGTGCTCCAACCATTCCAGGCCACAGAGGGCCCAACACTGACTAGGAAGGGCAAAGTAACTTACCCAGGCTTAATGGACTTAAATTACATCTGCATCATCTATGAAACAGAACTGAGCTTAAGCAAGAGCTAACTGCTTATCAAGACTGGGACATCCCTACGCATACTCACAAATGTGCTGCACAATTCACAACCCTCAGAAAAGTTTAACTTGGATGATTCCTGCATTTGAAATCTGATACTTTATCACTCAGACTCAGAAACCTAAATGCTATAATGAGATCTTCTTTTGTGAAACTCCTTTCTGTAAGTTTTTTCTCCAAGTTGCCTTTTTTTTCCTTTTCGTACTGTGCTTTTGATTACATATTGGCTGCATTGATAGCAACTGCACTTTTTTTTTTTCAGTTTTCAGTTTTTTTATTTGGTTAATATACTTAATCATTAGGCTGTCATGGATGGAGATGATTCACTCTTCTGGACACATGTTGCACATCCATTTTCTGCAAAAATTAACTTTTTCTACCATATTTAGATGCAGTGTACTGTAACAGCTTCTGTGACATACATCATCCCTCCAAGAGTAAAGTGAACTTCTTTCAGTAGACAAACCACTAGTGTAGCTCTTTATTCCAGACCAAGAATTTTTCAAGACTGTAGGTGTTGTATGACCACTGGAAGGTGATGAAACTGTTTCACTGTGGAAAGAAAACAAATTAAAATGTTTTAACATGATTTTCTAAACAAATGTTTTTAAAATAATGCAAGTATGAAGATAGTGATACATCCTCCTATTGGACACAATTTTCAGGATCTACTATTGGGCCAATGTGAAGAACAGCAAGTGTACATTTGTAAACAGAGGCAATGGCCATGCACACCTATGTGTAGCACTCATCACCTTAAGGGCAACTCTTTCCACTGTATCACACTTTTGTACACACACCATATTAATTATACGGGCACAAATCCACAAAGCAAGCAGGGAACAAAGTTGAAACCCTCTAATCAAGAGTTTGGGTCAATTTATATGCTACATTGTGTGGAATCTGCATATTTCTATATTCAGGTAGGAATTACTGAGCTAGCGGAAGCAGAAGGAAAATACACAGAAATGTATTCTAATTAACAAATAAAGACAAAAATAATATGCAAACTAAGAGAAAGACAAAATGAAAAAAGTATTTTCTTAGCACTATAAAAATGAATTAAACCAATATGTAAAAGACCGATATCATAATCTCAGCTGATCAAATAGTAAATTAAAACTATTTGAAAAGTAATATCTCCAACTTAATAATTGTCATCCGTAGGAATGACTAGAAGTGACAATGAATACCAATACTCAAATAATTAAGCCCAGAGCCCATTAATGAAGAACTATTTCAGAAATTAATGCATACCAAGTATAATTGTCAATGGCTTCCTGGACATTTCTCTCAAAAACTGTTTGAAGAGACTCGCCACTTTTTTCTGAAAGACATTTATTTGTAGGACCTTTGAACAGCCCCTTCCTGTAAATATAAAAACACATCATTCTATAACATTAGAGGCTTAACTCATGTCCCTGCCAGAAATTAAGGAGAATCATCTCTAATTCTTCAATCCTGTCCATGAAAACAAATATTTTCTTGAAACTAACTACATTTCTGTAAACCGTTTTTCAGTTTTCACTATTTACATGAACACTTTTTCAATAAAATGTATATTGAAATATACAACCCAAAATGTAATTTGGGTTTATTTTATTCTATAAGCATTCTGCTTCAATTTTACACTTCAAAATTTGGCTGGCACTAACACAAATGCAGCAGTGTTTAACTATCCCAGGAATAGTTCAAAGACACAAAATAATGATTGCTTATAAAGTAGTTATTAACTATGTGTTTCTGTTCAATCATTAACCTAGAGTCAATTTTCCCAGATGTATCTCTGCATAACAACAAGATACAGATATGCTGCCAAGCAAATGATTACTGAAATTATTACTTTACTGAATCTATGAATGTTCAATGTGGCTGTTTTGATTAAGTCAACTGTTAGTCCACTATCAGGAACAAGGACATGTTCTCAATATGTTAAGAGGCCGCAAGACTTGAGAAAAAAAAACACCTACAGAAATTGCTTATAAGTGTACATTTCTACAATCCTGCTAAATTTCATCACAACCATGCTAAACCTTCCTCTTTTTTTTTTTTTTTTTTTTCTCTCCTCCCAAAGAAAAGAAGATGCCATAGAAATAGCTCTGGCATGGTGCAAGTCCATGAAAACTCCATGTTGTGACACCGAGATCTGTCTCAAAGGCAATAGCAGCCAGCTCACTTCTGCCGGTTAGTTCCCTCCTCTGCCCTTCCACCTGCCATGTTATTGCCCAGTCGGTCTTATAAGGACTTTCTGATTTGTTCTACCTGATCTTTACTCCTAGTATCTTTCCACTGTTTCATACCATCACCAAGTCTTCTCATTTTACCACTCATCTCTACCTCAGCAGCTAGGGGTATCTGAAACACCCCAGCACAGCCAGCTGTGCAACACAGCTGGAAGAGAAACCATGCCTCCCTTCTGCCAGAGTGAACTGCCTGTGTGGAAACCTTTCCTCTCGTACCTTAGCTGCTTGGTGCCCTCAGAAGACCCCAGCAGGAGACTCTCCCATATCTATAAGCTTGCTTTCACTTAAAGAACCGCAGGTAGCTTGCTGGGGCTTTAAAAGAAATCCCAATTTAGATACATGAGATCATCCCCCACACAGCTCCACGAGATATCGTCGATAAAATTGCAGATTTTCTCTGTGAAACAGGGCGTATGCATAACATTTCATGTCATACATTATACATGATGCATAACACAGCATCATACATGGCATGAGATGTAGCAAGAAAAGGGCTTCTGACACAGCATTTCCCTGCACGCAGCAGCATTTCTCATTCGGATGTGCTGGACCACATGACATCAGAAGGTGGCCCAGGAAGTGACTGCAGTACAACAAAATGAAAGAAAGAAGAAGGGGAAGACACGCAGGCAGGACGTACGCAGCACATTTCCACAGGCAGCTCCGACTGTTCACGAGCCTGAACCGGAGCCTCTGCAAGTGCAGACGTGAAGCCCAGAAACGCCTGCTGGCCACGCACGCAGCGGGGCTGCGCTGGCCGCCCCAGGGCCGCCCTCTGCGTCCCGCTGCCCCCGCACTCACCCCACGACGAGGAGCCCCGGGTCTCGGCGGCAGCCGCCCGGCTCCGCGGGCCCCCGCGGCCGCCTCGCCACACGCATCCCTGTGCTGAGGCGCGGAGCGCGGCGCCCGCCACAGCGAGGGAGCCGCGGCGCCTCCCCCAGCGCCGGGCTCCCACACCGCCACCAAGGACAGGGACGAGGTCCCGGG